>NW_022900914.1:3225940-3322077 GCF_012274545.1 Fukomys damarensis | reverse complement strand
AAAAAAAGGGTATAATAATTTAGTTTTTTTATTTTTTTTTTTTTTTTTTTTTTTTTTGGTACTGGGGATCAAACTTGGGTCCTTGCGCATCTGAGGCAGGCGACAGAACCACTGAGCTAAATCCCCAGCTGGATAAATATATTTCAAAGGAGACATTATTTATTACCAGACATAGATGATATAACCTCATAATTATATAGAGGCCAGACTTGTCAAAAGGTCTTAATAATTTCTGTTCCTAACAGCATAGCTTTGAAGTACATGAAGCAAAAACTGATAAAACTGTAGAAACAGACAAATTCCCAAATCTAACTAGAAACTCTAATACATACTCACAAAAATTGACAAAATAAATAGAGAGAAAAACTGAACAATACAGGAGACTTAAACGATGCGACCAACCAACTTGACTTCACTGACACAGAAAGAACACTCTGCCCAGCAACTGTGGATGACATCAAGTGTACCCCGAATGTTTACCATACTCTGGCCCGTAATATAAGCCCCAGTAAACAGAAAGAGTCAAGCAAGGATTTTCAAGGTTTGTGGGTTAGTTTGTTCCATACTCCTTGTTGATAAGATTCATGAGATCACAGGTAAAGAAAATAATACTCACACCCAGCCACTCCCTAAGAAGGCCAGGTGTAACACAAGAAAACACTGCTCAAAGCTGGAAGGGCAAGGCACTCGACCAACTTTTGATGCAAATATTCTGAGTATCATGCGCCAAATCCGTAATTACAGCAGCATAAAGACCAAGGTAAGGACTTTGCTCTGTCCACTTTCTCAACACCTCCCGTTCACCTTTCAATTTTCATTGAGGCTACCCTAGATGTTACGTGTGCCCCAACTTACAGAGGACAGCTGGTGACTTTACTGTAAGTGAGTGCTAATCTTCACTGTCAACATTTACATAGATCGTGAAGTGTGGTCAAGTGGCTACAAGACACAAGACTAGGTACAAACATGGGGTCAATGATGCCAGAGAAGGGGAGCACTTCTACAATGGGAAAAAAATGGTACGAGGGGAGGACATGGCAGAACCATATTGCAAACCTTACAAATATTACAGAAAACATTTCCTTGGCACCTGCTTTTGTACATTTCTATCCATTTTGGCAATTTGCAAAGAACTCTTTCATTCTCTTCTCACTTTAAGTCCACAGAGACTGCTGAGTCAGGCTGACACAGCCCAGAGCTTTCCAGGAGCGTTTGGCTGCAGGCTGCCAGTGAAGAAAACCCTCTAGGCAGCCTCCTCAACAGCAGTCCCTGCCATTCTCAGTGCCTGCAACTGTTCAGCCTTGAAAGACAGCACCGTCTGCTGGGGCGAGAGCCACAGTGATTCCATACCCTCTACTGCCAGGAGACGGCTCTCCGGAAAGTCAGCTGTTGTACCCTGTCAGGCCTGTGTCAGGGCGAAAGAGGAGGAGGGGAAACAAGGAAGAGAGACAGAGAGAGAAACATCCCACAAAGACACCACAGATAGTCACGTGATGAGGTCCAGGGAGAGATTTTTAAAGGCTTCACCCTGTCAAGCCTTTCTCCACCCTCTCCTCCATCCGCCTTGCTCCAGCCAAACTGATCATTACACAGTCCTCAGAAGAGGGAAAGCTACTTCCTAATCAGGATCACCGACTCCACACTTCCTTCTGCCTGGAACGCTTTTCTCTCTGCTTTCATCTTTCAGGTGTGGATGCACCATCTCTTCAGAGACAACTCTCCAGCCACCTCCCCCCGTCAGTCCTTCCCTGGAACGTAAACTCTGTGGACGGAAACCATATCTGCCAAGTGACTATGATATACCTAGAATTTAGCACAGCACTTGGCATGTGATAGACCTTGTGTTCAATACACATAAGTCACAATTCTTCATGACCCAGAATTCAATCTGTAAATCAGGTGGCAAAAGGAGATGAGAAGTCGTTCACTGTGTTCACCTTTCCTTTTATTTATTACAATCTTTTTATGGGACACATATGTGCCAGAATCTTCATGTCACACACACAAAAAAACCGATACCTCATGTTCTGTCTTCTTCCTAAATTTCCCAGGCAACCAGCAGACAAATGCAACAAAGATGTCAACAGAGATAAAATAAAATTTAGTTTTACCAACACAGACATGGTGGGAGAGAGATATAAAGGTCTATAGTAGCTACAGAATTTTCAGACTGAACACTGTCAGCTTAACTCTTTGGCACACAGTTTTCCCCCCTCGTTATTTCTGGTGGGAAAGATGATCAGCAATGGGCACCTTCACACTGATTATGCCGAGGATGCAAACTGCTGAGCGCTCCCTGTCTAGGCTATTTCTTAAGGTTGCGTTTGCAGCAAGCTACCTTTGAGGGCGAATACTGTCTCCTTCTAGGATGAAGACTTGTGTACTGTTTCATACAAAGACAGGTGACATTGCTCAGCTATAGTCAGGGCTACATTCACAGACATTTAATCCACGTATTTTCACGAGGTTCCCCAGTCTGGCAGACTCTGCTCTTGCATAACGCTGCTCTTGTCACTGCTGAGCACTCCTGGTAATTGTGTCTTTGCGCCCGTGTTCTGCAGGTGAAGTACAGAGAGACACGAAGAGCAGTGGTGAGCAGAGGACACATGTACAGCCCCGCTCTCCCATGCTGCCCTCATCCGCACTTGCAGAGACCTCTAGGAGTCCAACTGGACCAAAACAAGCACAGGACGAGGAAGCATCAGGTCTGTGATGGCCGCAGTGAGGGCTCTGAGTGCCCATGATGCTTCGCTCTGCAGCGTACTGGAACTGGCCTAGAGCAGTCACAGCGCAGCAGTGGCCTAAGAAACACGGCCACCAAGGTACTTGATCATCCTTTCTTGCTCATGTCACCTCATGTTAGTCTGACACTTAATGCAGAAAGTATTAGCATGGAGGGAAGGGAAAGATGGACTGCAATCCTTCTTTTGCAATAGGGGAGAGAAAAGATAATTTGAAAGAATCGCGTGTATCAAAAATAAAGCCACTGAATTCATTTTCTGTATCAGCTCCACTGTTCTTGTATTAATGAAATACACACATTCGTGGCAGCTACAAACCACAAATTATGAAATTTCAGTGATTCCTCATAATTGCTTAGATGTACTTCTGTTTGCATTTAAACTGAGCATTGCACAATATAAGAAGAATGGTACAACTCATGATGATAATTAAAACATTTAATATATCCTTAATTAAAATGACATTAAATAGTAAAGAAAAACCAGCATAATAAGAAAGAGACCAAAAAAGAAAGGGAAAAATGTTATATTCTATTGCTTTTAATAATACTTTTTCTTGGTTTTTGAATAAAGGATGCTGTATTTTATTTTGCACTGGGTATCACGAATTACGTGACCATTCCTTACTAAAACGGAAACGCGCTGCACCCAGCATCCACCTTGACCCCGTGTTGCCTCCAAGTGACTTGGAGATAGGAGAAATACTGAAGACATGTGCATGCTCATGCTGACTGCTGTGCGTGAGGGACAAAACCGTTCCTTAGTCACAGATCCAGAAATCTCGCGCCTTCTGCCAGCACCCCTGGGACAGTAACAAGCTAGTTTCTCATCCAACTAGGGGAAGTTTCAAGCTCTGACACTTTTCTACCACCACAAAGCTGGTGGAAAATATGAAAGGCCTGTTGTAGCCATAACATTTCCAAGTAGTTCAACCTTTTTCCACATAAGCAAATTCCTTCCCTTACGATCTCACCTCTGTAGCGCAATTTCATTCTAGTGATATCCTCTTCTGCCCTATTTGGTCAAAACAAACTGGTATCTCTGTTTCATTATGTTCTTGAGGTAATGAAAATGTTAACATTCACCTTAATTTGTCTTTCTTACATGAAGTCTCATTAACTTGAATATTATTCCCTAATTTACTTAATTCGCTTTGTCTACCATCCAATCCTGATAACTCTTCCTTTCCACAATAATAAATATGACTTGGTGCAGCTCAGTGACATGCGCCACATGGCAGGCTTTTATTATCTAATCAAACATCCTAGAGGAAGCTTTTCTAATGTACCACGATCCACCTTCCTTTTTTCTACCTTCCCTTCATCCTAGTTATAAAGATTCTAACAAAATATCAGAAAAAACATTTCTTTAAAATCTTCTCAAACATATTATGGTCCCTGTTTTACTTTAATTCTCTATGTGCATATGTTGTGAATCCGTGTTTATACAATCATAGAACAATTAGAGAAACATATACAAATTATTGCACGTAACCTCAGATAACGTGGGTTGTAAAGCAGAAAAGAGGATTTACATGTTTCCATTACTGATTTCACAACTGAAATCATTTACTTTTATAATAAAACATGCTAAATTTAGAAAAAGTATTTGCAAAACATTCAAAAAATTCTATAACTACTCCTCATTACCTGTCATGTAGAATACTAAATCCAATCCCTGACACAGACAGCATTTCTTAAGTTGTGCTTATCCCCTCTCCCCGCTGCACCATTGCTAATAACCCTTCTCATACCCAAATCTCCTTTTCCATTTGGTAATGTTGGTGGAAATAATTCATGAAGTCACTCCCACCAACCAACCACACATAGATCATACTCACTTTTGCTTCCAGAATTATTTGCATTTCTTTTCCCCACCTGACCCTCCTTACATCTCTCCAGATCAAACTCAGATTCAACCTAAGCCTCTACTGACACAATCTCTAAAACCAGGATTGTAATATTTGCTTCTCAATTTGGATCTGACTCACTGGTTATTTTTTAAACCATTCACAGCGATCGTTAAGTTCTTTGAAGGTAGAGAACACACTTTATCTTCTTTCTGTTATCTATACAGCACCTTAAGGGCAGTGAGCAAAACCAGTTAAGAGAATCTAGTTTGTCTTCTTCAGTGCCTAATTTACTTAAATGTCATTTAATGAGAAAAACCACATGGGTATTATGTAAATATTGATTAGGGGCAGAACATTTGGCCATTTATCGCAACTTAATAGAAAGCTCGAGTACGAATGGAAGGGGATTTACATAAGAACATTCAAACAAGACCATGCAGTAAAATATTTGAGTGATACACAAAAGGGTTAACTTGGGCCCGGACTGCTGAGAGGATTGCAGATACTAACAGGCTATGGTTGAGTCTGATTGGATAAAGGGAAGAGTAAATACTGACGTTTTATATCCACATTGTCTCATTTGTTATAAAACTTACAGATATCACCGTAGGAACAGAACCACGAGTTAGGGAAAAGTTGGAAGCTCGCTGCTGCGCTGCCTCACGGAGAAAACCAGCTCCTGAGTTGTCATGACGCTTTGCCTCATAACGTCTGGGCCTGCCTGGAGATGGAGGAAGAGAAGGGAGTCAGCTACCGTGTCCATTAAGGTTGAGGTCGAAGCTTATGGGAATCACTGATAATCCTGTTACTTTGATCTCTTGTGTTCACTCATGCGTCTTACTCCTGACCCTCTCTTCAGCCCCATTACGGTTGCTCAAAACACTGATACCTACCAAAAGTACAGATTCTCATAGACAAAGGTAGTGTCTTCCACATATTGGTAAGATTCTAGCCCAAAGCAATTTTTCAAAGCTAATTTAGCAAGTTGTCTTATATTTCATGCAGTGTTCTAGAGCATGTGAAATGAAGCTACTACTGTATCTTCAAAGAGTGTAAACTATGTTTATTTTTATTCCTTTTATAAAATCTTTAGGCCTTTAGTTTTAATGATTTTTCAATTATGAAATGGCTGCATAACATAAAGACTACATAATGATATTACATGTGTTTTGATATTAATAGGTATATACTGTGTTCTGTTCAAATCAGATTAAAGATATCTATCCCCTCAACCATCTATCACTTCTCCAGAGTGGAAACATTCAAAATCCTTTGTTGTAGCTATTTTCACTTTTTTTGTATTTCTTTTGGTACGAGGGTTTGAACTCGGGTCCTTGCGCTTGTGAGGCAGGCGGCAGAACCATTGAGCTAGATCCCCAGCCCTTGTTGTAGGTGTTTTTAGATATGCAGTCCATAACTGTTACCCAGAGTTACCCTACTGTATAATGCCATGCCAAAAGTTACTTTATAATCAACATTTCCCCATCCATGCCGACCTACCCCATATCCCTCCAAACCTCTACTACTCACCACTCTAAACTCATCTTTATGAGATCAACTTTTTAAATATGTTTCAGTTGTTAAAAATTCTGTAGCATCATTTTCCTTCCAGAAAAGAAAAATAATGGGGCCAGGGATTTAGCTCAGTGCTTGTGGCGACAGCCTCGCAAGCACAAGGACCTGAGTTCAATCCCCAGTACCAGAAAGAAAAATAACGTCAAAAATATTCAAGAATGAACATGCTTTGTACTTCTCCGACCCAAGAAACTACAACACAATATATTCATACCTAGGCAGCTACAGAATCCAGGGTGTCCACAAAGCACGCACAAGCATTTCCTGGGGATTGGCTTTAGCAACTGAAAAGCATGCTATCAGCAACAGGAAAGTGATTTTCTACTATGCTTGAAAATCTTAGGTAGAGCTATGTAATTAATGATTCAAGTAAGATTTATTTATTGCTTACCACATAAAAGAGATAATTTATTAATCAATGGAAAATACATAAAATAAAATGAAAACAAAAAACACTACCAGAAAACTGGAAGGACATTGGTGGCCGACTCAACCCAGTTCACCCAGGTCTTCTGCAGACTTAGTACTGAAAGTCTCACACCCTGGGAACTCCTGCATCTCTGGTCACAAAAGGGCTGGTTTTGGAGAGTTTATTAGTTGGAGTACTGACTGAGATGACTGTTAGCTATGGAAAAACTGAAAAGTCATTTGCCCTCAGATTTTAGTTTCATATCTAAAAGTAGAATATATTTGCACAACCTGGCTAACGTCAGAAATTGAAGTATACCTAAGGCCCACATAATATGACACCTTACACAGGGTCTTAATTTCTTGTCACAGACACACAATACCCGGCACTCACAACCTAAAGGAGGAGAGGTTTATTTGAGCTCACGGTTCTTAGAGGTTTCTGGTCACAGCTAGCTGGCTCCAAGGGAGGGTGGCTTCTAGTTATAAGCCATGACACACTGTTTCAAACAAATCTCTCATAAAACAAACTCTCTACATGCAATGCCAAGTGAGTTTAATGGTTAGTGTTTTTGTTAAAGAACAAAATCAATCCTTAAAGCAAGCTTAATTTTCCTTGGTAGTTAATACTTTAATCTGATTTAAAATATGAAAACTGAAGGCTGAAGAATTATAATATTATGACTATAAATAAGTATTCATGGGGTTCTTTCCTCAGAGGATCTCTTGGCACTATTGAAAGGAAAGTTATCTACTGCAAAAGGTTAATCAACTCAAACTCAACAAAAGGCCTGATTTTAATTGAAAGTCCAAATGTCAAAATCTGACACAGGCTTTAAATAAAGCAAAACAAATTTAACATGTGGGATGCTAAAAATTCTCGTTTCAATTTGTATCCCCAAACCCTGCTAGAATGACAACATATACTTTGTGAGTATGACAGCACTTTATGAAATGGCAGTTTGTAGTTTGATGATCATTTCAGAACATGTACATGAGGGATATTTATACATACTTCTATTATCTTAACTATCTGTTTAGTTTTACTATTGGGATAATGCTGGCCTTTGAAAAATAATGTGGGAGTGTTTCCTCCTCTTCTATTTTCTGTGGAGTTTATGTACCCTTGGTAATATCTCTGTCATCAATATTCAATAGAACTGACTGATATATTAAGTATGGCATTTTTATAAAATTAGAATATTTTTAATTATGATTTCATTTTATTTAATGAGTATTCTATTCAGATCATCTATTTCTTCTTCTAGGTGCCTTTGGAGCTTTAATCTTTCAAGGAATTTGTCAGTTTCAGCTAGATTGTCAAATGTAGGTGCATAAAGTTTATATAAATATTATTTTATTGTCCTTCAATATCTTAAAGATCTATACCTTTTTTTATTCTGAATAAAAGTATCTTCTCAATTTTTCCCTTACTCATTGATCCTCAATCATTTTTCGTTTATTCCTGTTTCCAAAGAACAGCTTTTATTTTCATTGATTTTCATTTTTTCCCTGATTCTAACATCATTTATTTCTGCTCTTGTATCATTTCCTTATTACTACTTGCTTTGGGTTATATTCGCTCTCTGTTTTAGGTAGAAGCTTCAATCATTGATTTGAAGCCAAACTCTTTCTAGTATAAATATTTAATGCTACAGATTAAAAATTGCATTAGCGAGCACCAGAGGGTCTTCTCGGCCGCGCCCTCCCCTGCCCAGGTGTTCCTGCTATCTTCAGAGCCAAAGGACCTGCTCGGCAGGGCCCTCCCCTGCTGGCGCCGCTGCCACCATCTTCAGGGCCAGAAAGGTAGCCGCGTGGAGACTCCCAAACCCCCTCCAACCTTCCCCCTCGCGCTGTTAGACGTCCTGATTGTGCCAGTCTTTGGACCTGGCAGAGGTGGTCATAAAGAGTATTTTCTGGCACTTTTAACTTTGAACGTCTTTAAGGAAGTGGTGGGGGAAACTTATAGTAGAACTGAGAGGAGGTCAACCCTTCAGGAGGTTGGGGAACTCAATCTGGGCCTTGCAGCCTGACGTCAATCTGCATGGTGGGGTTCTGCCACCAGCTAGCTGAGATCTGGGGACTCGGCTCTGCACATGGCAGCACATATTGTATATTGTGACAGCAGTGATATAGTCTGAAAGAGGCCCTTTAAACTCATTTTTGTTTCTTTTTTCATTCCACTCTGCAAATTTTTTTTCTTTTCTTTTTCTGTCTTCTTTCTCCAACTCAATTTCTTACTCCACTGAAGTATACATAGCATATATAGTATCCCTCATCTCCCTTTCTGTTTTTGCTCTTGTCCTAACTCAGATTTCTTCTTTTATTATTTTCTTCTCTTTTCTTTATGTTCTTTTCTCATGTTATTCTACCTCACTCAAGGGTTATTATACTTCTATTTTGTTTGTTCTTTTTGAATTTAAGTTTCCTGATGATTGTCTCATCATTCTAAGTCTTTTGGCTTCATATAAAACGTTCTCTAATTCTTTTACTTATCTACTCCTCTTGTCTTAACTCTGTTTTAAGCCCCATTCTGAATGGTAAATATCCTTATTAAAAAGTTTATTCACTGTAAGCATATTTTGGATTGCTTCTTGATTTTAATTTAATTCACATGGTTTGAAGGTGCTAGACTGATGACTACTACAAGGGGTCAATTTGCAAATTGTGCTTCATCACATTGTGGTGCTGATTGTATCAATTAGGATAAAGGATTGTGATTGATTCAATGAGCTGTTTTCTTCGGTATTATGAAAATGAGAATGTCTATGAATCATTAGAGACCCATGGGCTGCAGCCCAACTATATCAGGAAGATTTAAGTAATAATCTAAAGGTTAAACTAAGGACAACCCAACAACAATAGTAAAAATGAGAAAACGCTTAAGCAAGATACAGGGACAGACTTCCAGTTCAACAATGGCAAATAGTGGGGCAAAGGATGAAAAGTCTGACAGTGAATCATCAGGACACCCTGAACTCAAAGCACAGGAAGTAATAAAACTGATCAATCAGGCTCTAGAGAAATATAAAACAGAGGTAATTTCCCAGATAACCATAGAGATGATGAGCAAAATGAAAGTTAAAATTCGTGGCTCTAGAACAGAAACTGAGAGGAAAATAGATGAGCTCAGGACCATGATAGAAGCCATGAATGCCCAGCATAATAAAGAACTGGAAACAATAAATGCCCAACACAAGAAAGAAATGGAATCCAGAGGACAGATTCAAACAGATATCCAGAAGATTAAAAACTCCATTGAGAGTGTTCACAAAAGAATAAAAGGGTCCAGAAATAGAATCTCAGATATAGAAGATAAAATTGCAGTCAGTGACCATGAAAAGAGAGGTCTCTTAAAACAGGAGGGGATCATGAGAAATTGATCCAAATTGATACAAAGAATAACATAAGACTGATAGGAATTCAAGAAGTAGCAAGAGAAAATGCAAATGACTTAAAAAAGCTGTTCACAGAATTCATTATGGAAAACTTCCCAAACAGAGGGGAAGAATTTGACATACAGATAAGTGAGGCATATAGGAGTCCAACTAGCTGTGATAAAAAAAAATCTACACCTAGACATATAAAAATCAAGATCCCAGAAACCCAACAGAACAAAATACTATAAGCAGTAAGAGACAAGAAACAAATTACATGCAAAGGAAAGCCTGTCAGAATCACAGCAGACTTTTCAACACAAACCCTTAGGTTAAGGAGAGCCTGGAATGAGATATTTCAAGTATTAAAAGAAAACAACCTCCAACCTAGACTGATGTATCCTGAAAAACTTTCTTTCAAAATGGATGGGGAAATAAGATATTTCCAAGATGAAGAACACCTGAGAAACTTTATGAACACCAACCCAGCACTACAACAAATTCTAAACAATATTCTAGAAAAAGACAATGAAGGTAATGAAGACAGTGAGGCCCAACAGAGCAAATCAAATAGGCAAGCCAAGAAACTAAAAGGAGAAGGTGAAAAAAACATGACAATAATATGTTAGTACATATCGGTTATAACCATCACTATCAATGGCCTCAATTCACCAATCAAGAGAAACAGACCAGCAGAATGGATTAAGAAGCAAAATCCAATAACATGGTATATACAAGACACGTTTAATGCAAAAAGAAGCCCATAGACTGACAGTGAAAGGACAGAAAACTTCTGCAAGTAACAGGAGCCCAGAAAAAAAGCAGGGGTAGCAATCTTATTTACAGACAAAGTAAGTTTCAAACCTAAACTGGTTGAAAGAGGCAAAGAAGTTCACTACATCCTTGTGAAGGGAACGATTCAAGAGGAAGAGATAACAAATAATTTATTTTTAATTTATTGAGTATGTCAGAAAATACATATGCTTTTTATTCCTCTTTTCTTCTTTTTTTCTTTTTCTTCCTCTGATGCTGGGGATTAAACTCAGCACATTGTTCTGGCTAGGCAGGTGCAGCACTACCGAGCTAAATCTCAGGCTTTACATTTCATATTTTTAAAATTTATCAACACATTAATCCTTGTCTTTATATATTGGTCTACAAAATTGATAAGTTATTTTGGTTCTCATTTTCTGTGCTTTCTTATTTGAGAATTTATGAAATTTGTATATATGAGTAGTATGAAAAGTATTAAGGTCCATCTGTCATTTTCCTCTTTCATCTCTGCTTTCTACAAACTTCCTTTTCTGTCACTACAGTTTGTTTGGTTGGAAATCTGTTAAGACAAATGTTGTTATGTTATCAGTATATCTTTGTATGTATTTTCTACTGATGATGAATATTAATTTTTAAGTAAATTTTAATTAAGTAAATTATTAAAACTATACTTAAATAAATCATTAATATCATTTAGTATCTGGTACATATTACAAATTCTCCAACTCCCTCAAAGATATTAGTTTTTTCTCAAATCACACAAATCAACATTCCACACATCACTGCACTGTTTTATTATACCAAAGTATATATTGTATTGTAGAAAATATGCATTGTGTATATGTGTGGGGGGTATGTTTTTACACATATGTGTGCACTATTAAATGAGAAACATGGTCATGAACGTGGTAGGATTGTGCACATTTGGCATATTGATAGTTTCTGTGGCAACCTTATGATTTCTCTAAATTACATGCTTGACTTAATTTATAGTCATTCATTTGGGAAGAATAGTACATATGCATTGGTGTTAAATTCTATCATTATGCTTATAAAAATATAATAAAAATAAGTATGGGATATAATAAAATAGAAACAGAAAAATCTGATTTTAAAAATATGAATTATTTTAGTTGTTTTTGGATTTCAAATGTAAATATTTTTTTCTGTGGGAAGTTTTGTTAGAAAATGTAAGTGGTACAATCAACAAGCATATGATATTTATCAATTAATAAAACCAAGGAGTTTATAAATCATAAAATTTTGATGACAGTTTCTCAACTATAATATGTAACTTTGTTTTATGTGTAATTACATTATTTCAAAAATATTATAAGAAAATGAGAAAGAACATAATGTTTGAAGATCATATCAAACTAATAATGTATTTCAATTATTAGTCTGTGTTACATAAATTTTTGTTTATTTCATATCCTTTTTGGCTGTCATTTATATGTATATTTGAAATTTTTATTTAGTATCTTCATTTCTTGTAATCATGTATGTTTGCAATCTTTAATAAAAAAGCAAATTGAAAATAAAAAAATAAAAACAAAAATTGCATTAGCTATATCTCACAAACTTTTGATACTGTATTTTAGTAGAAATGTATTTTACTATTCCTAGTGTGTGGTCTAATTTTTTAACTGCTGAAGATTTTTTCAAATGTCTTTTTTTATTGATTACTATTGTAATTATATCATAGTAAGTAAACAAGTTGAGTATGATTTTAATTTATGCTGACATGTGGAGCTTTGTTTTGTGGGCCAGATATTAGGCTGTTTCATAGATATTTGAAAATAATACATACTCAGCTCCTAGTGGATAAAGTTTCTTATTAGTGTCAACTAGGTCAAACTCATTGTATTTTTCAAGTCATCTGTAACGCTATTACTCTTCTGTTTATGTGTCAAAATCTGACACAACATCATCCATTTACATTGGGGTACTGCCATTTTCTATTACAACTGTGGAATTGTTTATTTATTCTTTGTAATTTATCAGGGATTTTTGTTATCATTCATTATGAAGTTTCCTCATTAAGGACAAAAGTATTTAGGATGATAGAACATAAAAGACTGGAATAACTAACCAACTTGGCCTTGCAAAGTAAAGTTGCCTGCTATTTGTGCATCTAGTCAACAAAGTAATAATAAGTATAAGGAGACATGTACAAAATATTTGTTGTAGCAATTATTTTAATAGCAAAAACAGTGATGTTGTAGCTTGTGTCTAGGTGTCTCCCCAAAGCCTCATGCAGTCAGTCATAAGTGGGGCTTCGTCAAAGGTGGCTGGATCTAGAATGTGTGATGCTGGGATCAAGGATGTGTGTAAATTAGTATACTGATCAGTTTGGTACCCACCCTAAGCCAGGTAGCCTAGATATAATATAGAATGGGCAAAAAGAAGCTGTTCTTGCTGCTTATGACTTGCTTAATTTGCTATCTTCTGCCCACCATGAACTGTTTCTCCTTTGAGGTGCCCATCGGCCACGCCACCCTGCCTTGGAGCCATCCAATTATGGACTGAACGCTCTACAAACTCTGAGCTAAATAAACCTTTCTCCTTTAACTTTGGGTGTTGTGTATTTTGACTCAGCAATGAGCAATAGTAATTAAGACAAGTTATAATTAATTATACAGAAGTAAAGAACTTCTATCTGAGCTATGATGAATACTATGAAACAAATGCAATAAATAAATCTTCACATATCAAAATTTGGTTAAATCTCAAAAGCAAAATATTGAATGTTAAGGGCAAGTTACAGAAGAATACATGCAATATGATGGAAATCAGCTTTATAAAATCTATTACTTTCTCAACAGAAAGTATAATGTAATCTTATCAATATATACCAAAAACAATTTGATAAAATCCAACCAATTATGTTTAATGAAAATATTAAATAAAATAAAAATGTGGAAAGATATTTCATGCAATGTAAAATATGTGGTACTTAAAAATATATTTCTATATAACTCAGAGGAAAAACAAAAAAAATCAGAAAATATTTAACTGTAGTAAAAGCACAATGTAACAAGGTGTGGGATATAGATAGAATAGGGCTTGCTGGGAAATATACAGAATTATATTCTTGTATGAAAAAGAAGAAGTTTCAAATACATTATTAGATTTTGTTATATTAAAGACTGGAAAACTAAAAGGAAAAGAAATACAAAACAAGCAGAAGAATAGAAATAATAAAGATCAAAGCAGAAATCAATGAAATTGAAAAACAATGTCAAAAATGAAAGAAATTCAGAGCCGATTGTTTGAAAAGATCAATAAAATCAGTAATACTTCAGGCAGACTGATAAAAACAGAAGGAAGGCACAAATAATGTTAAGAAATGAACAACATACAGCTGCATTCATGAAAATAGTTACATTATACTATCCAATGGGAGAGAAAAACAAAGTTCGTATTAAAACTGAAAAATACAAAATTGAACATCGTGTTTTAATGTAAGAAACAAATACAATAAAATTATACTGAAAGCATTTGAATAATAATCACTAACATCAGGAAACTGTCTACCTTAATTAGGAGGATAGATACTATAATTAGGACAGGGAGTACAAAAGCTTTGAAAGGTACTGGTTATGCCTTATCTCTTCCATTAAATAACTGACATGAGTATTTTTTAAAACTTTTATTAGTGAAGTCATAGGAACAAATCAATCTGTTTTCAAATTATTTAAACAATGAGTCTTTTTTTAATTTCAAAAGTTGTTAACAGAATCTAACAACTTTCAGGAAAACTGTTGAAATATGCCCACAATTAAGCCAGGATAAAATGAGTAGAATTTTTCCTTCTCTAGCCATGTCATAAACTTTTGCTACAAACAGTCCAAAACAACACAACCTTATAAAATGCTCTCTTTTCTTGCAGAGTGAATTATTAACAAAGTGTATCAGTGATGTAAGCTATAAATGTTGAAACAGCTACACTGAGGGATTCAGTGCTGGCAATGTTCTTCATGCAGAATCTTTTTGTATGGGTTCATTTTTTTTGTTTCCTCAACTCACCTACTCAATAAGAAAAATAAACAGGGATAAGGGAAATCAAACATTTGAATGGTAGGAACTGAAGTTTAATTTTTATATTAGTCATAAAACTCTATGAATAAAAAAAGAATGTTGAAAAGAAATATGGCTTAACTGTGTTCTTTCAAGAGAACCTGAGAAACAAGCTCAGCATGTTCATTTTGCCACAACTATAAAAGTTGATCTATAAATGTGACAACAGAAAGATTCTAGATAAATCTGTTCATCAAAAGACATTCCTTTAGGAAAAAAATATGAAAAAAGATTGCACAGAACTGGCCTTGACATATTAAGAATAGAGACATGATAGTAACTAGAAGAGGCTAAGCAAACGGCAAAACTGATAAAATATAAAAAATTATAATTTCTTAACCAATGCTCTGATATTTAAAAGCACTGACAGGCTAAAAAAGAAATAAAACAGTAACATAGTCCAAATCAATGCCAATTTGTAATGGGACAAAACTTTGTAATATCACTAACACATGATTCCCCAAACTACACTGTTATTAATTCTGTCTTATTAAGAATATGAGAAGGGAGGGCAGAGGAATGGGAAAAAAATAAAAACCAAGATGGATTATGCAAAGGTGCAAATTTCCAATAATGAATGTGACTATATTGTATACCTTAAATGTATCAATAAAATTAATTTTTAAAAAAGACTATGAAATAGTTCAAACCACAAACACAGACACTGTAGCAACTTAGAGAATATTCTAATATTTCAGTTGCCATAGGCAGTTTAAAAAGAGTTTCCTCTACAATGCATGTCTTGGGAGAATGTTGTGGACAGGAAAAAAAAGAGGATAGCAATAATTCTTGTATAAGTCAATTAGAAACCTCTACCAAAATTAATCTAATCCTGTTGTAAATCTCCATTATGACATTTAATTGAGCCGTCCAGTCTTCTCCAAATTCAAATCCGTTTACCTTATTTTGACTCTCAGAAATGTACATTTAATAGGGCCAACAGCCTTCGCATCTATTACATATTTTAGCACAACTTCTGTAAGGACAAATATCTGCAGTTCGGCCTCATCACAACCTTATGATCATGTATGGACATCTCATTCCCCAACATTCACTGCAAGATCCAAGAGATCACTGAAAGCCTATTCCTGGCCAGCTGGGAAGATGACCAACAAGATAAAGACAGCATTCATGCCTCACTCCTTAGTCAGGAACCTCTGCTGGAGGTCCAGAAAGAAAAAAGCAGACATTACAATAGTCACTAACATTGATATAGCATGAGCCACCACTCAAAGAAACCAAACACTAATTTTATAAAACAAGTGTGTCGAATACTACATAACATTAGTCAATGGCAAGGATAAATAACAGAAATATAAAAAACTTCTTAGATATTATAGACCAAATCAAGCATAGTCTTGCTAATTCCAAAACTCTCAACTTTTTTTGGTGAAAATATAAATCTATATATGGTATAGTGGGTCTGCTGGATGCCTTGTTAAGATATTATCCCATATATGAAAAGTTATTTGAAAAGGGGACAATGTTAATATATTTGGCAATGTGCTTTCAACTTTCACTTACCATGTAACTGGCTGCTGCTATTTTTAACACACTCAACACCAGGATTTAACTAGACTAACATCACTTTGAGCTTACACATACATATACATATACATATACATATACATATACATATACATATATACTTACATACATACACACACACACACACACACACACATATATAGAGAGAGAGGGACTTATTTTCTGTGGAGCCATTGTTTAAAGAACAAATTCAGACATCATAAAGCAAAGCACACTTAAAATACTCCTATTTACAGCTTGGCAAAAAGGGTATGGCCCAACATTCTACCCAAGCCTCTGAACATTACCAGGAGCTTCCAAAATAATGAAATCACCACAGAATCTTCAGAGAGGTTGTTTTTATCTTTTGCTGAAAATTTAATTGATTAGTTGGCTCTGTATCCTCATACTAAACAAGTACATTCACAGTAGCAAACCTGATAACCTTTTGAAATCCATTATGAAGAAAAGCTAAACACCAAGTCTAATGCACACAATCAAAAATACTCTGGAAAAACTGACTTCTTAAATTGTGACCGACCCACACACGCATAAAACTATCTTCCATTGCAATATGCTAATTGCAGAGAAGTGTTATTTCTCAAACCAATCAGAAAGGATTCCATTGCATATGAGTCCCTAGGTAAAGTCTGCAGATTAATCACTGTGCAAACAGCTGGACTTCTTCCTCTCTCCAGAAAAAGTAGGCCATGGGGAGGGCAATTCTTCACATACTTTTGTAGCTGCCAAATATGAAAAGATAAGTATGTCCATTATGAATTGAAGGATAATTTTAATTATATGTATATGCATATTATTCCTTGTCATGCATGTTGTTAAAAAACATTAAAATGCAAAAAATTTAATCATAACTATTCCTTGAGAAGAAACAGACAGAATTAGTGTGTACTGTGTAGATAACAGCACACATTCCTACAGATTCTAGGCACACATGGTGCACAGCTGTGGACTAAAACTGGCCCTTGGGGCCAGAATGAAGAAAAACACAATTAGAGGTAAAATAAGCAGGTGTTTTCCTTTGTTTGTTTGCTTTCATTATTTGAGTGGGATGAGCAAGACAGCTTCCTATATGGCAAAGTACACACAGGACAGAAGAATTCAAACTCTACCTAACTGCTTTGTCTCCTAATGGCAAAGTGACAGTGTTCTTTCTGAAAAGAATTCACTGCATACCCATGGAGCACAGGAATAAATTAGTATCCTTTGTTGGTGTGAGTTTAAATTAAAACACATTTGTGACACTAAATCCTACTCTGTGCTACTCCTTAAATATTAAATGGACATTAACGCAGAATTTAGTCTAGCTCACCTTTTATTACAGATAACCATAATTTTCTCATCTCCCTTATCAGAAATAAACTCCTTGAGGTCAGGAATGATATTATTCATTTGTGTTTCAAACACAGACCTTGAATAAATATTTATAGAATGATTTGCATCCTACAGACATGCCAAAATATCTGTAGAATGAATCAATTCTGAGTCCCTGAGGGAAATGCTATAAGAACAAGATCTGTTTTAGAATCATGATATTTGAGACAAGTATAGTCTATTCACACAAGTAACAAGTCTCACTTGCTGATAGTAATTTAGTGCAATGAAATAAGGCAGACACTTCAAGTAAAATTGTCATGTTTCCAGAGTAGAAAGGTAAGAAAATGACCTCCCCCTCCTTCCTGCCCTCTCTCTCTTACCCTATGCGTATATTCCTGTTTTCTACTGTATTTAACTCATACTGAATATGTAGATTTGAAACAACGGGGATACTAATGAACATATAAAATGAAGTTGAAGCATACACATACATGCTGATACACATTTACTGAGGAAAATTTGTGAGCTGATTTCAGCCTACATTACCCATACTGTCTGAGAAAACTTTAGGCAGAATGAATTATGTGAAGAAAACTCTCTTTTGCCCAAATTCTAAAGAGAAAGCCAGTGCTAGATTACACATATTAGAAGTAAAAACACTAAAATATTTTATAAAAAATTTTGTTTTACATATATATATATATACGTGTTTATATAGAGCACATTGAAGAAGTCACTATTAAAAGAATAAAAATGCATGTAATTACTCATATTTGAATCACAGCCAGTTATCCCAGAAATGCTAATTTACTAATTTTCAAATTAAAAGACAGCTGCCATAAAGTTTTATCTCCTGTAAAGTTCAGAATTATTTTACTAAGTACAATAGGTTGGTGGCTGAGATAAATTGTTAAAGCAGATCTCTCCTTTGTTGCATTTTATCTATCACGTCTTCCTCTCTTGGGTAATTGCAAGTTTGCTAATAGATGTGCAAAGCTCTTAATCTTCCTCAGTATGCTAAGTACAGCCTCACTGTGGGGAAGACAGTCATAAAATAGCAGTAGCACATGATGTTCATTCAGCAGTGCTGATAGTGCTTCTGACATCAGGCATTGTCCTGATTTACGTCAACACATCCTCAGAGCTTGAAGTGATTTCTACAGCCTTCAGTCTCATGCCACAATTATTGCTCTCCACAGACTTGACATATTACCCAATCATTACATCCCTGGCCTTAACAATTCTCATTACCCTTTTGATAATTTGATAAAAAGCATCCTTGTTACCAGAGTTGGTGATCTCTACACATAAAATATATTCTAGGAACATTAAAGCACACAAAATGTCTCCATATAGTTTTAGACCTCACTATCAGTAGTTCTTGAATCTTCTCAATGTTACAAGAACTTTAGGCAAGCAAGGGTAAAGACAGAAAGTTACTTTCTTCTATTTCATACTCTAGTTTTCACACTAGCTTTGAGCATAATGATTATTTCTTGAAAAATTATTCATTCATCTCCATGCAAGACCTTGAAGATATTTTTAGGTAGGTCTCAATCTTTCTAAGATCACTGCCCTTTCCCAAAATATATTCTTATAAAAGTAATTATTTTAAACTCAGAATTCAAAAGACACATATCAAGCTATTAGCTCCTATTTTAATTTTCACAGCTGCCAACTAAGAAAGAAGGGAAGAAAAAAATAGGTAGACATAAAACATAATTGACTAATTTTCTTAGAATCTATAAAGATCTATAAAAATGGAACTAAAAAGAGATCACAGCATTTGCTAAGACAAAGTCTACGCAAATGGTTCATTCTTATAAGCAAAGATAAATAACAAAATATTAAATTCCATTTTTTTCTACACCATGACTTTATTCATGTTATTTTTGTCAACTTTGAATGCTCCTTCTCCTAACTCAAAACTCTACTAAGCCTTTAAGGAGATTTCAAATTTCATTCATCGCTGAAGCCATGTCCAGAATACCAAGGCCAAGCACAATGTTCTTTCTTCAGTGTTCCAAAAACATTTCTCATACATTGCATTATACTTTATGATCTGAAGTTCCACCAAGACATCTCTCTTCTGCCACTACCACGGTCAAAAAACAGAGTGTTACATAGAATAGACACATACTTGTAAAACAGTTAGTTGTCAATACATTTATAAGATTTCTCATACACAAAAACAATCAGAAATCTAATGGCACAGCAAAATTCAATACCTGTATATCCTTTTCATGGAATATGATGTAGCCATTAAGATGTATTCTCCAAACACTAAGAAAATTTTCTTTTGTTTGGTTTAATTTTAATCTTTATTAGCACATGTTTGCAGTACATAATGACTACAATCATCATGAGAGTGGTATGTGTGCACATCTTAATTTTTTTACATCCCTTTCTCTTTCTCAACCTCCCATTCCCTTCATCTCTTAGTTCCCCTCCCATCTGCAAAAGATCTATTCCCTATTTCCTATTAGCTTTTATTTTGTTCTTTATTTATATGTTGGGTTTCTCATATAAGAGAAATCATGTGATATTTAGGTTTGTATGTGCTGATTTATTTTACTTAACATTATGGTCTCGAAGTGTACCCATTTTCCTATAAATAGCTCATTTTTTTAATAGGAGAGTAGTGCTCCACTGTGTGTAAATACAACATTTTCTTTATCCAGTCATCTGTTGATGGATATATAGGCTGCTTCCAAGATTTAGCTATTATGAATTATCCTGCTATAAATATGGTTATGCATGTATCACTATAATATAATGTTCTAAACTCTTTTTTGAAGGTACCGAGAAAGGGAAAATGAAATTTTAGTTTTAGTTTTCTGAGGAATTGCCACACTGATTTGTATAGGTTTTGTATGAATTTACATTCCCACAGTGTAGAAGGGTTCCTTTCTCCAACACAGCCTAGACAGAATTCATATGCAATTAGAAGAGAACCAGAATAGCAAAAGCAATCCTAGGCAACCAGAGCAAAGCAGGAAGTATCACATTCCTGAATTTCAAGTTATATGACAAAGCTACAATGATAAAAACAGCATGGTACTGGCCTAAACACAGACAAGTAGATCAGTGGAACAGAATACAGGATTCAGAAACAACCCCAAGCACATTCAGCCACCTGATCTTTCACAAAGGGACCAAACTGGCTATACACATACAGAAGATTGAATTTAGAACCATATCTCTCACTATACACTAAACTAAAATAGAAATAGATCAAAGTTCTAAATATTAAAACAGAAACAGAGGACTGAAGATACACTAGATAATATAAGATAAACTTGAAAATATATACACAGGCAAGGACTTTTAAACAGAACTCTAATTGCACAGAAATAACACCAAGGATCATCAAATGATGTTATGTCAAATTTAAAGCTTCTGCACAGCAAAGGAAACAACCAACAGAGTAAAGATAACCTACAAAATGGGAGAAAACTTTTGCTAGCTACTCCTCAAAGGACTAATATCAAGAGTATATGAAAAAACTAAAAAATTATTAGACTCCCTAAAATAGACAACTGAAGTGAATAGACACTTCTTGGAAGAAGAATGTTCAACACATCTGACCACTAGAGAAATCCAAATTAAAACAACAGGGAGATTCCATCTTACTCCAGAAAGTAAGTTCATCAAAAAAAAATCAAAGGGGAATTTTCTGATGTAAGCCTAGGTAAAAATTAAATGATATAGAAGTTTAAATTCAATGATGTATGAAGATGTATATTGAAAAGAAATTGAAGGGAAACAGAGTATGAACTTCAAGACCTTAAAATCATGAAATATATTTAACTCTTTTTTCAAATTGGAATAAGTAAACAAATTTCCTCCATTTCTGCTTTGAAGGAGAGAGGTGACTACATGTCAGAAATTTAAAGAAATTTTTATAAAACATGTAACAAAGGTGACTATAATGAAGAACTCCAACTCTAAATCATTCTACATGAAGGACCTTCCTGAATGGAGGTGCATGGGGGTTGATATGCCAAGCAGAACTGCTGCTGACAGCTCCCCAAGCATGGGCCACAGAGACTATCTGGAAGAGCTCACTGTGAAGTAAATGTCCCTGTGGATTTGCGAGCAGATCCCTGGGAAGAACTATGTTCCTCACAGAATCTTGTTGGCCCTGGTACTCCTGGACACTCAAAAAAAACCCAAAATGGTGCAAGAGAAGTTCAAAAAGTACTCATGTTCAGGTCCCTGCTGGGCGGCTCACTTGCCTCGCTCTAGTCTGGGGGAGTCTTACCTAGTTGAGTCACACTCAAAAATAAAAACAGACACTCTAAAAAGATGCAGACAAATATATTGGTGAGATTACTGCCAGAGGCTGTCCTCTACTTTTTCTCTACATCTTTAAAAGCAGTCTGACCTCTAATCTAGCTAAATAAAATGACAGTACTTCTAATTTTCTTTCTCCTTTATGAGAAATTATACATAAATTCCAATATTGGACCAAGATACACTTCCCTCACCCACAGCACAGCCTTCAATAACAGAATGAACAAAAGTCAACTGAAAAACAAAAACCACATCCCATAAAATGAATTTTATTGTTTTTAAACAAAATGACCAACTTACAGGAATTCAAGCAAATACACTTTTATGAAGCATGTTTGCAGCAAAAAAGACATTATTAAATCTTAACAGTATTCTCATGCTAATTTGAAAATATTGCATCTATAAAGAAGAAAATAATGGAAACAGACATTAAAATGTACTATAAATTTATAATAATTAAAAAGTACAATGCCAGCACCAAAATAAACAGATATTGGAAGTGAATACAATAAAAATCCCAGTAATAACTCCACATATATTTAGAAATGAATGATTTGCCTACATTGATATTAAAAATTTGTGCACAGATTTTAAAACCTCATTTCAAACACAGGTAATTAAATATAAACAAAGATGAACAGCAAAATAAAAACTAGGAAAACAAATTTCAGCATGAGAATGAAAAAGCAAATATTCTTACTACATAAAGAGCTCCAAACAATAGAGAGCAAATTGTATACATACGTAAGTATAGTCATGTTCTAAGGCACTGGGATCAGGGAGTTAGGGCTTCAACATATAATCTGAGGAACGGAGGAGGCAATACAATTCAGTTCATAACAGGTACTCACTGTTTGCCAGGCACTAGTCAGGAACAGCAGTGTACAAAACAGACAGCAGTCCTACAGCTAGCAGAAATATCCATAAGAGGTGGACAGTACACAGTTAACAAAATAAACATGCCTCTGAAGATAATAAATACTATAAAGGAAACTAAAAGTAGAGTAGCTTAAGGGGGGTCAGAAATACATTGAGGGACTGCAATTTTTAAATAGGGTAGTCAAGAGTAGGTCCCATCAAGAAATGACATTTGGGATGGGGGTTTGGCTCAGTGGTTCCACCAACCTGCCTCGCAAGTACAAGGGCCCACGTTTGATTCCTGGTACCAAAAAAAAGAAAGAAAGAAAATGGCATTTGACCAAAGACGGACAAAAGAAATGATTGTAAATCAAAAACACTCAAAAGGCTAGAAAGGCTCATTAAACACTTGATTAACTGCAATAGCATATCATTTATTATCTATAGACCAGGACAAAAAAAATATTTTTAATTATACCAAATGCTGGCCAAAGTGAAAGATAATTGTCTAATGGGAATATCAATAGGTACAACCACAAAAAATAAAAATTAATGAAGAAAATCTATGGCAAAAACTACTCCTACAGACTAATCAAAGCAGAACTTTAGATGAATAGAATCTAAATGTTAATGGCAAAAAAAAAACCTAAAGATTACAAGAGGAAAATGTTAATAAACACTTATGTGATCCATGATACAGAGTTCTTAAATGAGATTCATTAAACACAAATCATGCATTTAAAAAAGGATTTGACCCTCTTGAATAAAGAACTCCACAGACAAATTGACTAAGAGAAAAAAACTGCAACAAGGAAAACCAATAATGGGTTGAGAGTGAAGATATATATGGAATATCTATGCTTCAAAAAGAAAAAAATAGAAAACATAGATTACAAAAATAAGAAATAAATGAAAAACAGACAAATCCACTAATAACTAGAGAAAGGAAAATTCCAACAAGGAGATACCAATTTCTAGCTAGATGTGGCAGTACATGCCTATAATCCCAGGATTCTAGGGGCTGAGACAGGAAAATGGCAAGTTCAAGCCCAGTCTGAGCAATTTAGCAAGATACTGGCTCAAAAAGAAAAATAAAAAGTCCTAAGACTGTATCTCAGGGAGAAGGCTTTGGGTTCAACCTCCAGTATG
Source organism: Fukomys damarensis (assembly GCF_012274545.1). Lineage (NCBI taxonomy): Eukaryota > Metazoa > Chordata > Mammalia > Rodentia > Bathyergidae > Fukomys > Fukomys damarensis. Next base: position 3,298,105 of record NW_022900914.1, on the reverse strand, counting down.
AAGGACAGGACAGGACAGGACAGTAATGAAAAGAAAGATGGGGGAAGGAAGGAGGGAAAGAGGAAGTGAGAGGTGGAGGGAAGGAAGATTTGTACAATTTGTCTTAACAAGTTTCAAAAAAGACAAATACATACTTGTTTTTTGTTTGTTTTGTTTTGTTTTGGTACCACGGATCAAACTTAGGTCCCTGCGCTTGCAAGGCAGGCGCCGGAACCACTGAGCTAAATCCCTGGCCCTAAAAAAAAAAAAGATAAATACAGAGGAGCCATGATTACAAACTCTATTTGTTCTCAAGGCCCGGTTGTAACTCAGGTTGGTCAGTTGAAGGCTCAGGCTCCTCTAACACAACCTTCAAAGACTCTCTCCTACACACAGGCAGATCTCATTGTTCTTAGAGAGACACCGGCCCAGGATTTCTCAGTTAACCCCATGCAGCAAAGGATATTGTAATGTTCCTTCCAGAACTATTTAAGGGTTAAATCTGTATCTCAGACCATCTGGAAGTATAAGCAGCTGGCATTTGGGTTGCAACTCAAGACTTTGTTCATAAATTAAAACTGAAATTCTTGTCATAACCCAAGTTGTTTATCTGTCAGGCAGTTAAAGGGTCCACTACACCAAAAGTTGACAAAGCTATTATAAGAAGTCCTCAGGCACTACACAGAAGTGTCTCTCAAAAATAATCTGGCAGTTTTTAGCTTTATTAACTATTTACCTTAAGACTTAACAATTCTACACCTACCTATCTATACATAGCAGATAAATTCTTGCTCAACAGTTCCATGATGGAAAAAGTACTGTTTTTTTTTTTTTTCAATGCAATGCACTTTAAGTAGTGGACCAATGGAGCCTTGATGTCTATTAACAAAAATAGAAAAGTAAAATGTGCTAAGTACATAAAATACTATCCAAAAGTTAAAACTAGATGCTCTATAGCTAACTACAACACCGTAAATTCAGCAACACCTACAGATCCCAAAGGCTGTGTCTCAAATACAGAGATATTTTACAGTATTTTCTATATAAATTAAAAACACATAAATCACTAGATTTGTGCAAGGATACAAATGTATTTGAGGACATATATGAAACACAATAATGAGTACATGTAGAGTAGGAAATGGAAGTGGCAAATGGAATGAGAAAAGAAAAAGTAAAACAGGTTCAAGTATGGCTTTTAACAATAACATGACATGGATGGAAGTATTAAAAATTCAGCTCTTCATTCTGGTGATTAAAAACATAGAGAATATGAAAATTATCTCCATATAAATGTCAGAAAGTAATGTAATCCCAATTAGGGTTCCAATTTTTTCCAACCTGAATCAGATTTTAAAATTAAATTTAATCTAAAATCATAGGTAGGTTAAGAGATAACATAAAAATCTTTCACAAAAAGTGAGATAATATTTATACTAGCAGTCATACTTTAATCATTCTCCTCTCATCATCCCCCTTGCCCTAACCTCCCCTTTAGTTTCATATTTTAGGTGGGGACTCAATGAATGTAATGTATTTTGATCTACTCCTGCTCCTTACTTCCCAAACTTAGACCTGTTCCCCTTTCTGCCTTTCCTCTTGTCTAATAACAGCCTCCCTTCTACTTTCTTTAAATTCTGTATATTAAGGAGAACTGGTGATAGATGAACCTTGAAGAATGAATAGGACTCAGCCATATAAAAAAGGTGACATGGAGAAAATAAATCAGTTCCAGATCAGTTGAGAGTAATTTAAACCAAAATCTCAAAAGGATGCAGTGACTGATTCTGTTAAAGATTTAACAAGAGATGGAAAGAATGGTATGTTTTTTTAAACTGAGAGGAAGGCAATATGATTAAACAAGTTGAAAAACATGAAAAATCAGAATAAAACCTACAGTGTGAAATACAAGGAGGAAAATTTTATGGACACCAGAAATATGTTGCTTTAGTACTAGCAAGATCAGAGCTGGATGTTCAGGTCAGGTTCCACAAAAGCAAACAATGAGAATGGATGATTCTACATTCTCAATGCAGAAAAAGAACAACAAAGCTATAGAGGCAGAATACTGAGAAAACCAGTTTAAGCCAGATTACAGAGCATGTGAAGAAAAAAAAAGAGGAGAAAGCAGTAAAGAAAAAACTTAGTGTAATATAAGCAGAATCCTCTAGAATGTGCACTGTGAAAGAATCAAATTAGGAAATAAACAGGGGTGAGGTGCCGAGAGAGCTGATGAAGGACTAGTGTTAGAGAGAAGGTGGGCTAACCCCTCTACACCCTGAAATCTAACAGGCTCTGGTTCTTCTGTTAGCTACTGTATTATAGATTTCACCACACCTTTGGCTTCATTCTTAGTTTCACACACTGCCCTCTCAGGGGTACATCACATGGCCTCCCAAGCCTTGCTTGGAAGTCTGAGTGGAAGCCTCCACGACATCACAACTCTTACATTTTGCATTCCCCAGAAACAAGCAAAACATAAATGACACCAAGACCTGTCACTGATGGAATAATAGCCAAGCCCACCACCGCATGAGGAACACGGTACAGCAGCATCTGAGTTCCTGATGGCTAAGCTTCCCTGGGTGGCCCTGAATGAACAGGGTCCCAAGAGCAAGGTCTTTCAAAGTGTATCATTTTACACCCTTTACGCCTGGGATGGGTGTATCTGGCCAATTCTTGAGATGTCCTTAGGGCACCTTTCTTACCGTTCCAGTAAGGTATTGGGGTTTTTAAAAATTAATCTTTTCAGCAACAGCATTCTCCTTGGCCCCAACTTTATACCCACTTATTTTCCCAGACAAACTGTACATTTTTACACCTTATAATACTGCTTTTGCTCCTTATTCTCCCCGTACATCTACCTGGCTAGAAGCAGCCTGCAATACCCACATCACAGCCTGAATGTGGAGCTGCCTTAAATTTTCCACTACCAGATTATTCTGCTTCCTTAAATTCAGTTTTGCGTAAAGTCTTAAGACATGGAAAACACATAAAGAAATTATGTGCTAGAATGAAATATACATGGCCTCTAGGCCAGTTTCCAAAAGTTCTCTTTTTCCCAACTGAAACCTCCTAAGCCTGACCTTTAGTATCCACATCTTTATCAGCACTCTGGTCTTCTGAGGTCTTACCAGTTTCACCAAGCAAGTGCTGCTTACAACATTCTACGGCTCTTCTAGCCCACATAGATGAACCATTCCAAATGCCTCCTAAAAATCAGTTCCAAATGCTTCGGAACCACATGGTCAGGTACAGGCATAGCATGACCCTACTTCTCCAGTACCAGTTTTTGGAATTGGTCACTCTTCTGTTCCTGGTATAAAATGCTAAACAATGGCAAGATATGGAGGAAAGGCTGATTTGGCTCATGGTCTCAAAAGGTTCAGTCTGTCAAAAGCTGGTCAGTTCGAAGGCAGAAATGGCATGGCAGAAAGGCATGGTGGAAGAAAGTTGCTCAATCCATAGCAGCCAGGAAACAGAGAGAGAGAGAGGAGCCAGGGAGCAGAACACAGCCTTCCAGGTCATGCCCCCAGTAGCCCAGCACTCACTTAGGCCCCATCTTCTAACTGCCCGTTCTGCTATGATCTCATCAATGGATGAATCCACTATGATAAAGTGCCCTAAGATTCCATGGGTTTCCAAAAGTCCCTCCTCTGAACACGTGGGACTTTAGGGGATATTTTAGATCTAAACCATAATACACCTCAGAGTTTTACTGTCACAGCATACCAGTCAGAATTTTAACTCCAGTCTCAACAGCCTTCAGGCAGAGGGCTTGGGCTCAAGCATGCCTGCACAAGTTTTGAAATCAGATTATTAGCAATATAAGAAAAGAGCTTTCATGTGAAAGTTTTTCTCCAACTCTACTCTAAATGTGGGTGGCAGCAAAGGTGTCTGAGCTTCAATTTTACTAAGAGCTGAGGGGATGATTGCAAATGAGTATTTGATGCAAATTAGTTTGGTGATAAAGTACTGTGCCATTAATTGTTTCTAAAACACAACAAGATAACCATAGTAAATGGTGATTTCCTCATTAGGCTATTCTGGAACATAGATTTTGTTTTTTCTAGTTATCCAGCGATCCCTGTATTCTGTGAACTAGCTAACATCATTTTTCAGAACCCCATTATTCAATCAGAATTCACTTCTGCCTGGAGATGATGGATCTGCCAAAAGATAGAGTATGGTACATGAAGTTACTCAATGATTAAACTGCTAATCAAATTACCCTTGCAGTCACTGAGTATGAGTAGTCATCACTGAAGATAATGGAAGCTCTAGGACCATTGCCATAGTCATTTTAAGAACATGAGCAATTCAAGCACTGTAAGTCCTTGCAACTTACTTTACTGAACAATATAAATAAAGGGAGTAGAAAACTCAGAATTCTCATCTCAAAACAAACCCTGAAAAACCACAGCAGTTCTGTAATGGTTGGAGGAAAATTAAATTATTCAGAAGCCACAACAGAGCCAAAGTAGTTGAAAATAAAAGCAAAACTTGATTATGCATATTTCTTCTTATTCTGGCCAGGAAATATAGACTTTACAGCCTCATCAGATCTTTCAAGTGAAAGCTAGGGTAATATGTGGGAAAGAGTATGCCCCTAAAATTGGAATGGAGACATGTAGGAGGTCTGAAATGACCCAAATTATCCTAATACTTAAATCCACTGAGGATTCCTTGCAAAAGCAATCCATTCCCTCTGATTTACCAGGCTGTTTTTAGTTTTCCTGAAGAAAAAGACCCTACAGGACTGTAACAGCAGCTCTACAGTAAGAAAATGACAATTCTCCTCAAATTCCTTCAGACTGTCCTTTGGCCTGAACCAGAATCAAACTGCAACGTTCAACAGAAATCAGATGCAAAATAAAGCCCAACAAGGAAAAGTTTAATCATGAAAAGAATTTCAAGATTTTGCTAATTTTAACATTAAAAAAATCAGATCTTATGTCTAGGAATGAATCCGGAGACTTCTAGGCCAAGAAAAAAACTAATCATTTTAAATTGAAAATGCTGTCTCTATGAGTTTGTTTGCAGTGATTTGGAATTAGATATTTTTGTTTGTGCAACTGGAAGTGAGTTTAAATTTTTGTTTACTGACTTCACTATATCTATCCTATTCTCAATGTGACTACATTGAAGTTGAAATGTCAGAAAATCCTTGATTATCATACATAGAAGGAAATCCCAAAACTCAGGGAGATGATGATGTTGGTGTTTATTCATCCTAAATCACCTATTCACCCATCCTCCTATGTATGTCCCCCCAAAAAACCCAGAAGACACTCACTTATCAAATAATTCAGGGATATATTGGTTGTCAGGTTCTTTGAAAAGTCTCATAGTGACTGCTCCCTGTAAAGCAAGAACGTTGATGATGTTGCCCACGTGACACAGGGACAGTAAATCCCATTTGAATGATCAAATGTCAGGAGGTGATACACCTAGGAGCCACAATTAACTGGTGAGAGAAAAGATGCCATAGTTATTGCTATGGTGCTATTCAGGGTGTTCCAAGTAGTGGTGCCTTTTGGTGTCAGATAATTGATAAAAGGACTGAAGTGAAAAGCAGCCTTCCAACATTCCATGTGATTGTGTAACACAAAAACCTCTGGGTCTGAGCTGACATGTGCTACCAAAGCAATCTGACATGAGCCACCAAAACAGAGTCAGAGCCCTTCGCCTAACATTTACATCTGAGTTAGTTCACAGACCCAAACCCCTTAAATGAGAGAGAGGTTAGCTACTTGAAATATATTCCATAAATCATCCTCCTAATTTTCCCCAAGGGCACATGAGGCCATTAGAGGTGGAAATCCGGAGACCTTTGGGATATTTTGCACATTATCTTTGAATTAATATTAAACCCTAGGAATCCAGAAATCCACTGTTGTTAACTAGTCAAAGATAAATGGAGTTCAGACCTAAGACAGTCTTTCATGAGGCTCACTGTGACAATGGATTCATCCTGTCATCATTCCCCAGATCCTTCGTGTATAGCTGGAATAGATATACTAAGAAAGAGAAGAATTCTAACACGAACTCTCTTAAAGAAGTATTTTGTGACACAAATGACGAAGGGGAAGCTCCTAGAATGACATGTTCTATCAAAATAGCACATTTAAAGGAACATCAAGTTTCTTTAAAGAGATCAGTACCACCACCAAGTTCTTAAAAGTTGCTGAGGTAAACCTTCCTACTGCTTTCTAGTTTAACTCCAAGGCAGGTCTTAGAAAAGGATGAGTGATTAGGTACACTGAAACAGTTGTACAGGGGTCCAGTTGTAGCCTTTTCACTAAAGTAAATCAACACAACTCCTACAACCTGACATGCAGCTGCTGCTCTGGAAACACTTTTTCTACCATCCACTAGATAAAACAATACTCAACCTCAGCTGCTTTCTTTCAGCAGTGACTGCAATAACTTTCCCTATTTTGCCTCAGGGTAGGCCAAATAGGCTCTGTGACATGATTTTGTCTACTTAAACCTTGATTATTTTTCACAAAAAAAGACGCTGTTGTATTTTATTAACAGAATCATGCTTGTGGAATTTAGAGGAGGAAATATCAGGTAAATCAGATGAATCACACATGTAGTAAACAGAGATAAATTCCATGAAGCACCGAGACCAGGAGGAAGTTTAGTAAAGAATCTGGGGCTCAAGTAATCTGAGGCATTTAAGATATTCCAAAGTAAAAGGACAATTGTCTCTCCTTGTGTCTCCACTCCTAAGAGCAGACACAATGCTTGGAGAGACTCTGGAAGCAAAACACACTTATGCTGTACGCCCCCCTCTCTCAACCCACTCCTCCTGCCCCAGGGAGCACTTCCAGCAACCCGCTGAGTGAAGAGGAACAGACTGCTTTAGCATTGCTACTCAACTCAAGTGGCCCTGCAGAGAACAGTGAGGATGTAGCTCTGCATCTGTGAGCTTCAGTGAGATGTCTAAAATGCTTGCGTGGATGAGCAGGACCTTCTGAAATAAAAACTGGCAAACTTCTCACTCTGTCCAAGTGGCAATGAGATCTTTCAATGTCAAGATGAAGTCTTAGCAGTGGAATATGCTTTGAACCAGCCATAAATAGTGCCGTATTTTCTATACTCAGAATAACAGTCCTAGGACCAAATGATAGAGGTGATACCTCACATTTACAACTAGTGAGTCACCTGAGAACTCCTACTCACCTAGGCTCTCCTACTTCAGAAGTTCTTAAGAAAATGCTTTCATTAGAGGATAGAAGGATCAGTCCATTAAATACGAAATTAAGGGAGCCTATTACCTAGCATTCAGACTCCACTACTACTGGATGAGCAAGCTTTAAAAGAAGGAAAGGTCCAGTTGTGATGGAATTAGCTAACATAAGAGAGATTTTCAGTAACACGATAAGGGTACTTTTCACAATTGGGACAGAGAAGACAATGCATAAAACCCCAGATCCCCTGAATGCCTCTTGGTACAGTGCTAGGGAAGACCAGAAAGATGGCATCTTGCACCACAAATGCTCACAGCCCTCAGAAACAAAGGTTTGCATCCCTCACTACACAGAGAAACAAGGCTGGCAGGTGTGCTGCCTGCATAAAGACATAAAATGCATGATAAAAAATAAATTTTAAAAAAGCAACAAGCACAACTGAGGGGAAAGGAGCCATAGCATCTATCCATAAATTCTTCATTACGCTGTAATATACATATTTCTAAATTTTGCCTAATTTCTTTATGCCTTCAACCCACTGCAGTTTCTGTCTGGGAATTTTGGGATAATTTAGTCTATAAATTATATAACGTTAAAACAGAATTGCAATACAACTAAGAAAAGTGGATATCATACAGAGAGGCAGAATACAAAGTTATAAAACTTTAGGTTCACAATTCTGAGGCTATTAGGAGCATGTGTTCATTATTTTTTAGATTTTTTTTTTTGGTACATATTTGCAGTAGATAATTGCTACATTAACTGTAGGGAGTTGGTACATGTACATGACACTTCTTAATTCTATCTTTAAACCCCTTCCTCTCTCCCTTCCCTGCATCTCTTGGACCACCTCATATATATGTGTACAGTACATGGCGATCACATTCCTTGAAGGGACATGGTGCATTTATGTAGCACTATATAATCCCTCACACACTTTTTTTTTTTGTACCGGGGATGGAACTCAGGTCCTTGTGCTTACAAGGCAGACAGCAGAACCACTGAGCTAAATCCCCGGCCCCTCATACACTTTTCAAAAATCTCATTTTCCTCCCTTTCCTCCTCTCTCCCCCTATATCTCAGTTAATGTCTCACATGCCAATGATCCATCTCATTATTTCCTATGCTCTACCTTTTATTTTGCTGTTTATTTGCATATTAGAATTCTCATATAAGAGAAGCCATGTAATATTTAAGCTTATGTGTCTAATTTATTTAAAATTATGGTCTCCACTACATTCATTTTCCTACAAAGGACTCAAGTTCATTTTCCTTTATGACAGACTCATACTTCATTGTCTATAAATACATTTTCTTTATCCATTCATCTGTTGATGCATATTTAGGCTACATCTAAGATTTATCTATTATGAACTTTGCTGCTATAAACATTAATATGCATATATCACCATGTTGTCTTAAAACTCTTTCAGAAAGATATCTAGAAGTGTTGTTGTATTAAATAAAATTTCTAGTTTTAGTTTTTACAGAAATTGCCACACTAATTGCCACAGTGGTTTTAACAGTTTAAACTCTCAACAATTAAGAAGGGTTTCTTTTTCCCCATAGCCTGTCATTTAATATACCCATTTTGTCTTCAGTGAGATGGAATCTCATTGTTTTTTCATTTCTTCAATGGCCAATGATGTTGAACTTTTTTTCACGTATTTATTGGCCATTTGTACTTGTTCATCTGAGAAATGTCCAATCAATTCAGATGCCCATTTTGATTGCGTCTTTAAAACTGGGACGCTATAATCTTTTGAGTTCTTTATATATTCTAAATATTAGTTTTTCTATCTGATGAGTAGCTGATAAAAACTTTTTCCCATGCTGTAAGCTGTCTCTTTACTCTCGGTGGTTTCCTTTGTTGTGCAGAACCTTTTCAATTTGATGTGATCCCATTAATTGATTCTTAGCATTATTTCTTGTGCAATTAGTGTTCTATTCAGAAAGTATTTGCCTATGAGTATGTCTTTCTTCAAGAGTTTAACCTACTTTGTCTTTCAGTAGGTTAAGTCTTTGCTTTGATATTTAGATTATTGATCCATTTTGATTTTAGTTTAGTGCATGGTAGGAGAAATTAGTCTGGGTTCAATCTTCAGCATGTGGAAAGCCAATTTTCCCAGCACTATTTGTTAAAGAGGCTATATTCCCTTCAGTGAAAGCACTTGGCCCCTTTTTCAAAGATAAGGTAGCTGTGCCTGGAGCTGTTTCCACATGCTCTATTCTGTGCCACTGACCCACATGTTTGGTGTTTGATTTTTATTTCTGCCAATACTATACTGTTTAATCACTTTAGCTTTTTGTAGTATAGCTTGAAGTCTGGGCTTGTGATGCCTCCTGCCTTGCCCTTGTTTTCCAGAATTACTTTCGCCATTCGAGGTCCCTTCTGGTTCCATGCGAATTTTAGGAACATTTTTTCTAGTTCTCAAGGAATGCTATTGGTATTTGATTGGGATTGCTTTAAATAGGTATAACAGTTTTGAATGTATGGCCGTTTTGACTGTATGCATTCTTTGTCCTCAGGAATAGGGATATCATTCCACTTTCTGACAGCCTCTTCAATCTTCTTTTCAGAGTACTATGGTTTTCACTGCAGAGGTCTTTCACTTCCTTTGGTTAGGTTGATCCCTTTTTCATTTTACTTGATGCTACTGTGAAAGATACTGTCTTACTAAATTTTCTCTGAGTTTATTATTGGTCTATTGATGTTTTGTATTGATTTTGTTTCATTATAGGAGTCTTTTGGTAAAGTTTTTTGGAAGTCTTCTATGTAGAGGATTGTGCCATCTGTAAATAATGATAATTTAACTTTTTCCTTTCCTATCCTATGCATTTTCTCTCTCTTGCCAGACTGCTCTAGCTACTATTTTAAGGACTATATTGAACAGGATTGGTGATAGTGGACAATCCTTGTTTTGTTCCTTGGCTTGAAATCCACTTTCTGAAATTAAAATAGCTATTCCTGCTTTTGCCCGCATTCCCATTGCATGGAATATTTTTTCTGTCCTTTAAGTTGTGAATTTCTTTTTTAATAAAATGTGTTTCTTGTATACTGCATATTATTAGCGTTTGCTTCTTACTCCATTGTACCAACTCATGTTTTTCATTTGGGCAGTTGAGGCCATTAACATTGAGAATTATTACCAAAAGATATTTTCCCCCTTTGCTTTCTCATCTTGTTAGGTGTACTTTTTTTTAACTTATTAGAATTGTTGGATTCATTGTTTCTATTATTAAGAATATTTTTTAATGCTGGTTTGATAGTTATAAATTTCCTGAGGCAAATCTTGTCAAGGAACTACTTTATTTCTCCATTAATTTTTAGGAAATTTTGCAGACTGAATCAGGGTTTGCAGTTGCTATTGTATGGCTTGAAATACTTCAAATCAAGCCCTCCTCACCTTTAAGATTTGTGTAGATAAGTCTGCTGCAATTCTAATTGATTTACCTCCATATGTGACTAACTAAATTTTTCTAACAGCTTTTCAATATTTTAATCCCTGTGATAGCCTTCTGGTATTAAGTATAATGTGATGTGAAGTTTTTTGTAATGGCTTTTTGGGGTTCTACATACCTCACTTATCTGTATGCTTATATCTTTCCCTTTATTTGGGAAGTTTTCTGCCATCATTTCTGTGAACAGGTTTTAATGCCATTTGAATTGTCTTCTGATTTTTTTACTTATTCCAATTACTCTGTCTTCTTTGTGTTATCTAGTAGCTGCTGGATTCATTTTTCATGTGTTCTTGTTGTTTTTCAGGTGACTTGAGTAGCTGGTGTTTGAAGGCATCACTGACTTCTAGATCTGAAGTTCTGCAGCACTTTTGCTACCTGTACTTTCAATATAATTGTTTGTTTGTTTGTTTGTTTTGAGACAAGGTCTCATTATGTAGTTGAGACTGACCTGGAACTCACTATGTAGCCCAGGCTGGTCTCAAATTCACAGTGATCCTCCTGCCTCAGCCTCCAGAGTGCTGGTATTACAGGCATGCGCCACCACACCCGGCCCTTTTCAATATAATTTTTAATCTCCTATACTTCTGATTGAAACCTTTTCATGGACTAATTCTTTACTAAAATGGTGACTGATGTCTTGAATCATTTTGCTTAGCTCAATTAACACTTTATTAATGTCTTCTGAAAATGCCTCGCTCATTTTGGTCATTACTTCCATTACCTATTTAGTTCTGTCTTCTGTTATCCCTCTGAGCACCTCTTTGATCTGTTTTCTAGCCTCTTCTTATCCTTTGAAGTAATTCAAATGTGAAGATTATGGTATTTTCTTCCTCAATCCTCCCTAGATTGGCTATGGGGAAGTTGGGTGTTTGGCTGGGGTGGGGGGGTGACTTGTCTTCTCATGTTTCTATTGTTTGGGGTCTTTGTTTTGTGCTGAGGTTTGTGGGTGCTTGTAAAGACTTTGTTGCTACTATAGAACTCTCTTTAGTTGCTCTTTAGTAATGTACTTTAGTCATAGCTAGTTTCTGTCCCAAGAAATTTAATTAATTTATTTAGTTTAATTAATTAATTTGGGAGGGGAAGATGCAGAGTACTTGGTCCAACACCAAGTTCTCTGGAAATGTATACTACTATTGTTGATGTCATAAATGTAATCTGTGACATTATGTGTGTTGGCTTACAGAGAAACACATTAATAGCAACCATTACATAATATCGTGACTCAACTACAGCAGTATTATCCAAGACTAACTGAATATCAACATACCATAAGAACCAATTATGCGCCACCCTTAATGCTAGAGAAGGAGTCTACAATAACAGTATAAACATCAAAACAACCCAGGTATTAACCCATAGCTAATATGTTCCAAATGTGACAGCTATATCTCTGCTAATGATAGAAAAGGAATTCAACAGTTACTTTATAAAGTCAGCTATCTAAAAACCAATAAAGCTTTATGGTATAGAGGATTAGAAACAAGGGAATGCAAGAAGAAAAATTGGAAACCTTAAATTATATGATATGAAGAGAAGAGAGAAGTGGAGCAAAGGATCCTATAGGGGAGCAGAAGGATGCTATAGAATTAAGTAAAGGTAACAAAGAACACTGACATGAAATGGTAAACTTAAAAAGGGACAAAACACTAAAATTATAGAGAAGAGGAATAAAATAGTGAAAAAATGAGTAAGAAAAGAAAAAAGGACAAAGGAAAATTCAAAACTAATGAAGAAAAAGGAAAGCGAGAGAGAGAGAGAGAGGGATTTCCCTGTGATTTTGAATGAATACATGGTTTCCTTCCAGGATCTACAATTTGAGGGCAGTGTCTCTGCTCATGCTTTTAGATAAAAAAAAGGCAGTCAGACCCTAGATCCATGTCAAATGCAAGCACCAGCAAGCAGTACAGCAAGGGTATCAATGCCATGACTTTCAAATCCAAAACAACTCAGGCTAGGCCTGACCTCTGCTAGTGGGAGAGGAACCTGTGTACTTTAGCTCAAACTCCTCAAGCGGACTCTTTCTAGCATTCTAACCACAGCTGTCTCCTGTAGCTGTCCCTCACCCAGTTACTGTGGGCATGTAATACTAGGAGCCCTGGAGTGGAGCTGTATGGTTGCTCTAGGTCCTGGGTTCAATCAGTCCATCCCTAGGATACCATCCAACCACGCACTCTCTCCAGGGATATGGTGGGCACCTGTACTAGAGTTACTCAGCAGCTACTGCTGTACTAGGACTCACTAGGAGCGCACTCCCACAGTTTCCCTGCAGATCACAGCAATTGCCAGTCCGGTCTGTTCTGCTGCTGTTTCTCTCTGAGGGACCCTTTAGTCACCAGCATTCACTTTGTGTAGGTTTGGATTCCTTCTCCCCTACAAGCCACAAGCCAGGAGCCAGATGCAGAAAGCTGGGGAGAAAGTTAAGACAGTCTCTTCCCGTCTCTGTGTTACTTCCTGTTTCTTCCATTTTTTTCTTTACCTTTCCATTTTGCAGTCAGTTTCCTCCTGGTTCCCAAGTATCTACTTCTCCCTCTTGCTCCTCTCCAACTTGTTGTTAACCAGTGTCTGGATTCTGAATCTCTGAGAAGTTGAATTGTTGCCACTCATCACTCCACTATTTTTTTTCAGTACATGCATGTGTTTTTATTTTGCATACAATTTTATGTCCTCTACAGTAACAGTTTTCTCACAAGGAAAATTATGCAACATGATTTTGGAAAATTCTCTTAGATACCCAATGCTCTTTATAATTAACTCCTTTAGTGCTTAATTTCAGCCAAAGTTAAACTCTGTGTTTCAAATGAACATGCTGAAATTTAATCAGGGTCCTGAAACCACAGAATCATTACAGAAGGAGATTTTAATAAAGGGTCTATATCAATAGGCAAAGGAAATCAACAAGGAATGGAACAGCACTGTGGGGCTAGAAACAGAAAATGGGATAGCACAACAAAAACTGAATGCATTGGGAGATTAGAGGGTGGAACAAGTGAGAGTAGTGGGTTTGTATATCCTCCTCCCTTACTACCAGCTTGCTATGGGCTGGCTATGTCTCTCTACTGAAGGCTGCAGCTCCCATTGGCTAAACCTAAACAAAAGTCTGAGGGCAACACAAGCTTTCTTGGAATCCATAATGTCAGCCCCTACAAAACAGAACAACCTGATACAGAATGGAGAAAAAAATTGGAGAAAAATCTCTTCTGCTGTAATAGACACATATTCTCAGTCATTTTTATTCATTTCTAGGTTTATACAGCAGTTATTAGTATTGAGATTGACCACATTATTTGATAAAACCACAAAGTTACAATATTTCCTAGATAAGAAGCAGAATGTGGTTCTGAAGATTAAGAAAGTGTATTTAAGGCTGAGTACTTTTGAGTCTCTAATTCCTGTTCATTCTTTATCTCAAATGAATGACCTCCCAGTCCAGGACTTATAGCCTTGTGATTTTGAGTGTAAGAATGTAAGAATTCTAAAATCATTTTTTTAATCTTTTGGCACTAAAGCAAAACTAAAACTGTTAACATCCTTGACTGTTCTTTACCTCTCACATCTAACCTATCAACAAGTCCTGGAAGCTTTATTTCCAAAATATATTCCACATACATAAACTTTTTCCCATGTTTACCATTACATATTAATTCTGTTTTGTTTTGTTTTTTAAGACAAGGTCTCTCTCTCTCTCTCTCTCTCTCTCTCTCTCTCTCTCTCTCTGTAGTTCAGGCTAGCCCTGAACTCACTGTGTAGCCCAGGCTGGCCTCAAACTCATGGCAATCCTCCTGCCCCAGTCTCCCAAGAGCTGGGATTACAAGTGTGCGCCATCACAGCCAGCTACATCTTAACTTTTTTTTTTTTAATCTCTTCCCCTGACCATCTCTTGATCCTCTTCCTTTTTGAAAAGATCTATCTCCCTATGTCCCATTATCTATCTTTTATCTTGCTCTTTATTTATATATTGGGCTTCTCACATAAGAGAAACAATGTGAAAATGAAGCTTCTGTATCTGATTTATTTCAATTAACATTATAGTCTTGAGGTGCATCCATTTTCATAATCTTTTAAACAAAGAAACTAAAAGTGCTCCTTGACATTCCATAAACTGTTGTTCTGTTTTATTTTCCTAATAAATTCAAAAGCATACTGTTCATTTATTATTGGCTTATTGTGTTTCCTTCACGTTAAGTTCCATGAAAGTTGAAAGATAACCATTTTATTTACACATGTTCTCTAAATGAAGGACAGTACCTGAGAAATTTTTGTTAAATGAATGAGTCCTAAAAACATTCCTCAAGATGGTAATTACTCAAACTCACTATACTTCATTTCTATTCTGTTGCTTGGAGTGTGTTCAGTGTGGGTACTTTTTTTTTTTTGTTACCAGGGATCAAACTCGGATCCTTGTGCTTGCAAGGCAGGCAGCGGAACCACTGAGCTAAATCTCTGGCCAGTGTGGGTACTTTTAAGATAGGTGGCAGATAGGACCTAATTATTCATGCTGGGTAATAACACAGTTTCTTTTGATAAATGTTCATGTCATTCAGTTCATGTCAATTTGTATACAAATTTTAAAAGAAAAGAACTCTATTAAAGTTTGTCCATGATAGAATATAAAGATGGTCCACTACTTACATTCTAAAAGGTTTAAATAACAATACCCTCTTGTTTTGCTATTTACCCATTGTTGGATATTTTGGTTTGAGTGTTGAATTCTAAAAATTTTTTAATGAAATAATTTACCTAAACTCTGTAATATGGCATGACCAAAAATGTTTTTACAAAAGCTAAATTTAAAGTTTTATTTGAAAATCTACTATTTGTTCTCAAAATAATACTTCTGGCAATAAAGACTCTAGGAAATAAGACAGGATCCCCCACCCCAAAAAATTCATACTCTGTACAAAACCAAAATTAATTTAGTTAAATACAGTCATCCACCATGTTACAACAGTCCAGCCAACAACGGACCATATATACACCCATGATCTCATAAGATTATAACAGCTAATGTCCTCATAAGCCATCTTTGCTTTCTCACAGTGAAATCATATGGCAACACATTTCTCAGAACGTGTCCTCACTGCTAATCAACATATTAATATGTAATATATGGTGAAAAGCAATACAGTAATAGCAAACAAAAACACAGGAACCCAGAAAAAGGAGCTATTTCATTTTTGTTCAATAAAATAAAGGAAAATTTTAAAGTTATAGCTAAACTTAGCACTGAATACAGATTGTGGTCAAGGACAGGACAAGGGGTACTTCGCTATGCTAACTAACAAGTTTGGACTTTACCTTGCACTACACACAGTCCTTGATAGATTTTAGTTGGAAGGAAAAAAATGCAATGAGCTCATTTTTGTTTTATGTAAATCAGCTTCACAAGACTCTAGACAGCCAAATGAACAGAACAGAGAACACAGGCAGAGAGATTCTTTTAAAAGCCTACTGCCATTTGAAGGGTTAAAGGAAACCAGAGGAGAGATCACCTCTCCAAGAGGTGACAGTGAAACAAAAAGCAAAGTTTTCTTCTAATGTTCAGGTCGAAGAGCATATAGGCTATGAATGATCTTCTTCTTCTAACATGCACACATAGGGATTTACTGACACCTCTGGAAGTAAGGTAAAGGAAACCTATAGAAGGAAAAATTATTTTAATATTCTCTTCTTGAGCCTCTTTTCTTTGAGCCATAAGAACTTCAGAGAAAACATATTTACTGCTTTATTTAGGGGTCTCATATATGATACAGGTAGTTTCCAAATTACATGGCACTGCAGGAAATAATTCCAAAAACGAACAGATAAAGTCATAAGATCAGCCAACATCTCCAATCATCTAGGAAAGAACAAGCAGGATTCAACTTGCGTGGCCAGGTAGTTGGAAGATCCTTCAGAACCTCTTGCTGTGAATGAAGTTCTGGACCCTCCCACTGTATAACCTTTACTGACTCTACGCTGCAGCATCAAAAAAGAACATTTCAACGACACCTGAATTATTATGAATTAGTTTCCCTTTTATACTAGTCCCTGCCTGACAATTTTCCCCACTGATAAAAATCTCTTGACTCCTAAAAACCTATCACTCAGCAATACCCACACATTTTGACTTTCTGCAGCAATCTGTGCTTCTCTTACCTTCCTTCACCAAAAACTAGACAGGTACCCTGAGATCTCTGAATACTTATGAACATGGTTGTCAGATAGCCTAAGATTCCTTTTTAGCACAACTTACTAAACACTCCAAACCTTCCTGAATATAGTTAATCATTTTTCTAATGAGTAAAAATTGTTAGAAATATATAAAATGAGGGAAAATAAAGAAGTTGGTTTGAATATTTATAATTATGACTACTTTTGGATATTCAACCTATCATTAAAAGATAGCACTGGGTCTCCATCTGGTGGTCAAAATTTCTACTTTTATATTATAAGGGATCTCATTTCTCAGCACATCTTGCTGAAAGTGAATGACAAAATATAAGAAAGATGAGGAATTGTCATAAAATGCACACTCATTTAATTCAGATTATAAATTTAATAGTATACTAATTAAAATTATAAAGTCCAAGATGCTTAAAATAGAGCCTAATTTCATGCAGAAAAAAATTTATAAGCGTATATTCTGAATTGAGCACAGAAATTTGGTGACACTGAGAAATTGTGTTTATTAGCATGTGTGTCAGAAATTTTTGTAAGTTCAGGGGCTACAGTGAATAAAAAAAGCAAATTTCTTCCTTTTAAAAGAGCTCACGTTCTAGTAAAGAGATAAAAATGAAAATTATAATATCAGTTTGTCATCAATGTCATGAAAAAAAATAGAGTAGGGTAAAAGAGTAGAGAGTTAAGGAGGTGAGAACATACTACTTTATAGAGAACAGTCAGGATTGGCTTCTATAATAAGGCAATATATAAACAATAGATTTAAATAAAATGAGTCTTATGTATTCCTGAGAATAAAACATTTTAGGCCTCAAAATGACATGTACAAATGGCCTAAGGTAGAAACATGTTTAAAGATGGGTAAATAGAAAAATATGACTGGAAAACAGGAATAGAAAAAGGAAGAGAAGATGAGGTCAAAGAGGTATTTATGGAGGCAGATTCTACAGGGCTTTTTAGGCCTACAAAAGGACCACGAATACTGGGTGGAAAAGCAAATCTTTAGAGGCTTTGGATGTAATCACATTTGGGCTTTAATAGGTTCACTGCTGATGGCTATGTAAAGGACAGACCAGACACCGGATAAAGTGTCGCAGCGATCCACATGAGAAATGGGGTAACTTAGACTCTGGTGGTAACAGTGGAGAAGGTAAAAGGTGAGCGGGATATTTTATAGCTAGAGCCAATAGGTATGTGTGTTAAACACAAGAACAAGAGCAATCAAGGATAGCACTAAGACTTTTGTCCTAACAACCAAGTGAACAGAAAGCCAATTACTAAGATCAAGAACACTGAGCCAGGTGTGGTGACGCATGCCTACAATTACAGCACTTGGGAGGCCGAAGCAGGAGGATCGCTGTGAGTTCGAGACCAGCCTGGACTACAGAGTGAATTCCAGGTCAGTCTCAACTACATAGTGAGACCCTGTCTCAAAAAAACAAACAAAAAAAAAAAAAACAAAGAAAACAAAAAGATTAAGGGAGGGCATGGACAAGGGGAAAAAAATAAGTACCAAGACCTGTCATGTAAAGGTACAAGATCCCAATAATGAATGTAATTGTACTGTATAACTAAAATGTACCAATAAACTCAATAAAAGAAAAAATAATAATACTGGGAAAAGAGCAAGTTTGGGGAGGAAAAATAGAATTTAATCTGAGACATAAGTCTGAATAACCCACCACGCTGCATCCAGGTGAAAATGTCATATAACAGAACACATGGGTCAGCAATTCAAGGGAAAGGTAAGAAATGGAGATACAGGACCCAAACAATTGTTTTGCAACTTGTGTGTTGGTCAATGAGAAAATGTGGATGGCTTCCTCAGTGCAGTTTACCAAAGTGAGGAAGCCACATGCCAAATCAATGGCAGAGCAATCCGACACTCAAACCACAGTGGGTCCACATGTGTGCTGACCGTGTACCTCAGGCCCTTTGCTATAAAAGAAAACATGAAGCTCCATCACTTCACAGGAGCTTTCAGTCCCAGCAGAATGGTAAGGGAAATTAATATTTACAAATTTAAAAAAATAAAACAAGCATTCCCTCAGTATGTTACAGTAAACATGATGGCAGCAATGAAATCAGTGATAAGCAGGTTGCTGCTCACTGAAGAATGATAAAAAATATTATGGTCAATATAGTCCCTGATAGGATATATGTGTAAATCAATCAGCAATTCCTAAATGTTTATGAACCCTGTATTGACTGTTAAAAGCTGAGATAAATAAAATAGTCTCTGTTCTTTAGCAATAAATGTATACTCATTTATATCAACAAATAAATTGTTTTTCAGTCTAAAACATATATCTGTGTGGGGTTGGGGTAACACATTAATAAATGCTTTCTGAATAAATTATTAATTTTGAAAAAAAAAAAGGTCTTATTTACAGCACAAAAGACTCTCCCTTGATTCTAGGACAAAACCCAGAGTATAAGGAGATAGGGTTTTTATAAGTGTGAAGATAATACCCAGTATTAGAGGAAAGAATGATTTAGTCTGCATAACAAAGAGCATTCAGGCAGTCCAACATTTTTTTTCACAAATTCCACTTTCAGTCAGTTAAAAAATACAAGCCAGGCACAATACAACTCCAGCTATTCAGGAGGCTGAGGCAAGAGGACTGCAAGCTGAAGACCAGCCTGGGAAGCTCAGCAAGACTCTTCTACATCAAAATAAAAATTCTGGGGTGTATTCAGTGTCAAAGTGCTTGCCTAGTGTACCTGAAGTTCAATCCTTGGTGCCTCCCAAAATTAAATTTATAAAAATAAAAAACCTACATGCTCACGCTCTCCAAATAAACTTTTCTTATTGCTTTCTGCCTGCCAAAAACATCCAAGTAAACTCAAGGCATCCAAGAAAAAATCACCTAAGCTAGAATATAAGGAACAAAAGGCATTTTCTAAAGATTTTCATCTGTCATTCCAAATACCCATCCCTGCGATCTATATAAAAAGAGAGGATGTATACAAGCAAAATTAAGGAAGTCAAACAGTGTCAGTGGCTGCCAAGGACATAGGGAAAAGGAACCCTCTTACACCATGAAAGTTTAAATAGGTACAGGATTTGGAGAGTAATCTGACAATTTTCTGAAATCAATTATGCCCATATTCTGTGGTCTTACAATGCTAATTACAGACAAACACAATGAAGATTTTCAAATCCAAGTACTAAAGGAGACATACGATAAAAAATTAAAGCATAAACAATAAGGTAAAATATTATACACTTTATTACATCAAAATTACTAATTCTTAAAAGAAAAATTATATATAGTCGACAATTTGTTTTGATATACATATATGTTGTGAAATAATAATTCCAATCAACATAATCTCATGTGTATCACCTCACATAAGGTGAAAACAATTCAGATCTCTCAGCAAAGTTCAAGTACAGAATACAGACTTGTTTACTATAGTAAACCACTACATATTAGATCTCAAGAACTTATTCATCTCACATAACTGAAAGTTTTTACTTTGACTAATATTTCCCATTTTCCTCTGCCCAGCCCATAGCAACCAGTATTCCACTTTCTGATTCTATAAATCTGACTATTTTAGAGTATGCAAATGAGAGCACGCAGTATTTATCTAGTGGTTTATATCTTTTAAGACAATGACTTCCAGGTATATCCTGGCAGAAATTCCTTCATTTCGTTCAGATGTGTGTTTATATGCATGTGTGTGTGACATTTTCTTTTCCATTCATTCGTCAGTAGACTCTGAGGTTGTGTCCACAGACTGGCTATGGTGAATAATTCTGCAATGAACGTGGAAGAGCAGACTTCTCTTCAGCACACAGGCTTCATTTCTTTTACAAAGTATCCAGAAATGAAATTTCTAGATGTAAAGTATATTAGCTTTCTCATTGCTGAGACAAAATACCTGGCACACACAACTTACAGGAGAGACCTATTTGGGCTCATGGTTTCAGAAGGCTCAACCCATACATGGTACGCTGATTCCAAGGCAGAAATGACATGGCAGAGGAAAGCTGCTGAACCCGTGGCAGGCAGAAAGCAGAGAAAGAGGGAAGAGTCAGAGACAAGAAGAGACCCTTCCAAACCTGGCACGATGGCTCAGGCCTGTAGTCCGTGCACTCTGGGAGACTGTGGTAGGAGGACTAAAAGTTCAAACCCAGCCTGGACAACTTAGTGACTCAGCAAGATCCTATCATGAAATTAAACAGGTAAATAATCAAGTAAGCAGGCTGAAGAGGTAGCTCTGACCAAAGATCATGGGTTCAATCCCTAGTACCCGAAAAAAATCAAAAGCTTCCATGTCACACAGCTGGTGATCCACCTCCTCCCGCCAGGCTCCACCTCCCAGCAGAACGTTCAGCTACGAATTCATCAGATTAATCGACTAAACAGCACAGAACACCCGTGATCTAATTATCTTCTAAAAGCTCCACCTCTCTACACACAAGACACTGAGGACATTTTAGTTTCAAACTATACCAAGATAGCACTACATTTAATGTTATGAAGCACCTCCATACTTCTTTCCATAATAGTTTTAGCAATTTACATTCCAATCAAGTGTATAAGAGTCCCCTTTCTCCAGACCTTCCCTCACCACTGTCATCTTTTGTCTTTCTTCGTAACATTATTTGACTGTTACACCGAAGTGAAAGCTGAGCAATGTTAAGCATAAGAATGCTCATTCCTTGCTAGGAGGACAGACTAGCAAAGCCATTATGAAAAGTAATCTACTTCGAAGTCAAATTAAATATGTATTCTCCTTCTCAGCAATTCCATTCATTGATATATTTTCTTAAGTTTTATGAGTATCCACCCCTAAACATGTTAGAAAATATTCATTGAAACATTATTTGGAAAAGAAAAGAAAGAGGCAGATAAAGGAATAGAGGTGAAAGAACAGAAATAAGCACAAAGAAAAAAATAGGAGCAACATATATGGAAATACAAGGAATGGAAACAGACTTAACAAATCAAAAAGAAGAAAAGAGAATCTCAAAAATAATAGCCAGCATTATCTATTATACATTTTGATCCTCATTTGCACTTTCACACCAGAGAAAGTATTCCTAAATAAGAAGGTGTGGAGGGGTTGAAGGGAGGGCAGGGAAATGTAGAAAAAAATAACCACCAAGATATATCATGTAAAGGTATAAATTTCTAATGACGCATTCATATCGTATACCTAAAAAGTATGAATAAACTTAATGAATTATAAAAATAAAAAATAATAGCCAGCAAATTCTAAAAATAGCCAACTAATCACCCTAGAAACAGCAATAATAATGAATCTAGCAACAGCCACGACTATGTATTCTCTTAGCAATTTTATTTATTAATATATATTTTTAAAATTTTACAAATGTCTATCACTGGAACATGTTAGAAAATAGTCACCAAGGCATTATTTATGGAAAAGGGAAAAATAATGAACTAACAATAGCCAAGAAACCC
This sequence comes from Fukomys damarensis, assembly GCF_012274545.1. Taxonomy (NCBI): domain Eukaryota; kingdom Metazoa; phylum Chordata; class Mammalia; order Rodentia; family Bathyergidae; genus Fukomys; species Fukomys damarensis. The sequence continues at coordinate 3,275,865 of NW_022900914.1, read as the reverse complement.
TGAAGTATAAAGTTGGAGAATAATACACCACTTAACCAGGGTCTAACACAAAGCTAGAATGGTTAATTCAATCTGCCATTTGGAAAAAAAAAAAAGGACAAATTCATCAATGGAGATGTGTCAGCTTTCTGCTGCTATGAAAAAATACCTTGGGAAAACAAGTGAAACAAGGAGAGATTTATTTTGGCTCAGTTTTAGAGCTCTCAGTTTGTAACTTGGCTCTATTGCTTTGGGGCTAGTGTTAAGGCAGAATATCATGGCTGGGAACATATGACAGACATAAGACCTCATCTCATGGTGGACAAGAGGCTAGGGAGAGGGAGCAAGGCATAAAAATACCCTTCAAAGGGGTGGTCCAAACAAGGGTTCACTTCCTAAAGTTTCCCTACCCAATACCACTATGAGTTGTGGATTAAGCATTCAAACAAGAGGCTTTAGGGGACATTCCAGATACAGACTGTAACATAAAAGAACAAAAGTACAGTCAGAGACCTGTATATTCAGGCCACTAACTGCATTTTACTATAAAGCAAAAGGGCAAAGATAATTTTTAATTATAATTATTAGCATGCATTACTTGTATAAAATGCTTTTGTGACCTTTGCATGTGCACATTATATACATTGGCTGTGTCAGCCTCCCCATTGCCCCATTGCCCCATCCCTCTAACTGGTCCCTACACTCTTCGTCTTCTGTAATAGTACCTCTTCTACTTTCGTGTCATTCTTTTTTAAATTCCACATGACAGTATATGATAGTCTTTCTGATTCTGACATTTCATTTACCATGATTATCTCGTTTCATCCATTTTCTTGAAAATAATGATTTTAACATTTTTACGGCTGAACAGTACTCTATTTGCCAGTTCTCACATTTTTTTTACCTATTCATCCACTGATGGGCATCTAGGCTGATTCCATAACTTCACTATTATGAAAAGTGATGCCATAGATATGGGTATGCAGGTATCTCTAGTGGATGCTGTCTTTTGAGTCCTTTGGAAATGTATGTAGGAGATACAGCTAGATCACAATATGGCAGTTCTATTTTTAGCTTTTTAAGGACCTCAATATTGTTTTGCATGCTGGCTGCATTCATTTACATTCCTTTTTACTACATCTTCCTCAGCATTTTTGTTTTCTTGATAACATCCATTCAGATTCAGGTGAAATTAAATACTAACACAGTTTTGATTTGCATTTCCCTGATAACTAAAGATGTTGAGCATTTTTCATGTATTTGTTGGCTATTTAAGTACCTTCTACTGTGAGGGATCTATTCAGCAGCTCATTTGCCCATTTACTGGTTGTATTTCTTGTTTTGTTTTTTTAGTTCTTTATATACTTTAGATATTAATTTGTCATATGACCAGCTGGCACAGATTTCCTACTGTAAAAGTTGTCTCTTCACTCTGATTTATTTCCTTTACTGTGCAGCTCTTAAATTTGATGTAATCAATTCTTGTAGGTATTCACTGAGCATTTGAGTTGTTCAGAAAATCACTGCCTAGAATCTTGAAGATTCCCTTTCCCATGTTTTCCTACATGTTGATTTTGTGTATTACTACTTTACTGAATAAGTTTATCAGCTCTAAGAGACTTTTGGTGGACATCCGAGGATATTCTAGGTACGGAAAGTCATTTACCAATAGGGGTAAATAGACTTCATTTCTTGCTCGTGTGCTTTTTCTTTTATCTAGTATCTGTGGCAAGTTTTCCAATAGTATATTGAACAAGAGTAGTGAGAGCGGACACCTTTTTCTTATTCCTGATTATACAGGAAATATTATCAATTTTTTTCCATTCTGTATGATACTAGAGGTTTGTAAAGCTATGGGTTGGGTAGCTCTTATTATGCTGATATAAGATCCCTTTATAGCTACCTTATGCTTCATTTTTATTATGAAAAGATGCCAGAAGTTATTGAAGGTTTTATCTGCATCTATGAATGATCATGTGACTTTGATCCTGATTCCATTTATATATTACATTTATTAATTTGCATAACCAAATTTGCATCCCTAGAATGAAATCAACTTGATCGTGATGTATAATATTTTAAATGTAATACTGAACTAAATTTGCATAATTAGGATTTTTAGATTTAAATTTATCAAGGATTTTGGTATAGGTTTCTTTTTCTTGTGTCCTTATCACAATTTGTTAGCAATGTAATACTGTCTTTGCTTAATGAATCTGGAAATGTTCCAAAGTTTTGCAGACTAGTTTGAGGAACATTATTGTTTTCTTGGTTTTTAAGCCTAGTAAAATTCCACAGGGAATTCTTCCAGTTCTGGACGTTTTTTTGTTGGCAGATTACTTCAGTCTCACTGTTACTGATTTAGGATTTTTATATCTTGTTGGTTAAATATGGTAAGTAACGTGTATTTAATTGTTCATTTGTTTTTTGAGATTTTCCTATTGGCATATAATTTTTCAAAATATTCCCTAATGGTTTTCTGGATATCAGTGGTATCTGTTGAAACAGCCCCCTTTTTCATTTCTAGTTGTATTTGTATCTTTAGTTTCACTAATCGTTAGTCAATTTTGTTTATCTTTTCAAAGAATCAGTCCTTTGTTTCATTCATGCTTTCCACAGTTTTTTGTCACTATTTTCTCTGTGTTCTGATATTTATTATTATTTTCCTTCTATTGATTTAGTATTTGGTCTGTTCTTATTCTTCTATGGCCTTAAGGTACATCAGGCACATCATTGGGATGAGATGTTTTTCTAGTATAGGGACTTATACCCTCATAACTCCTTTTGCTGTGTCACATACATTTGGGGAGGTTATACTTCTTTATCACAGAATGCTAGAAATTTTTCATTTCCTACCTGATTTCCTCAATGATCCACTGTTCAGTCAAGAGGATATCTTTCAATTTCTGTGTTTGTGTAATTTCTGCAGTTTCTCTTGCTGTTGACTTCTGGTTTTACTCCATTATCATCTGATATGGTGCAAGAAATTATTTCAAGTATTCTGTTTCTTAATATATTTGCCTTGTGTGCTAAAATATGACCTAAAATTCCAAGTACTGAGGAAATGTAGATAAAATATTTTGTACATGTCTTGTAGGTACACTTGATCTATAGTGTAATTTAACTCTGGTATTTCTTTGTGGATTTTTTGGGAGGATCTGGAGGACCAATCTATTGGTGAGAGGGTACCATTATACTAGACTGTCTCTCCTTTACATCTTGTTTTATAAAACTGGGAGCTCTAATATAGGAGATACTACATATAGATATGATTATACATAAATTTTTTCCTTGAGGCAACATTTCATCAATTTGCAGTGACCTTAAGACCATTTACATTCAAAGTTACTGAAAGGCATACACTAGTTCCTGCCATTTTTTCTGGTTGTTGTAAATGACCTTAGTTCATTTCTTTCTCCCTTGTTCATTTCAGAGGTTTGATAACAATTCAACTGAATTTTATTTGAGTCTTTTTCTTATCTTACTTTTCTGGTAAGATTTATTCCTTCCCATGCTCTACTGGTTGTGTTTATATGGTACTCTCGTCTGGGAATAGGATATTTTTTAGTATCTGATGTAATATTGCTTTAGTGGTAATGACTTATGCTTATGATGAGGTTTTCTATGTATACTACTTAAAAGGAAATATTCCATGCCCTAGAGTTCCTGCTGAGAAAACTACGACTCTTCTGATAAGCTTGTCTTTATAAGTATTAGGGCACTTCCCTTATGCAGTTGTAATATTCTTTGCTCTTCTGTACTTTTAGTGGTGTAACACGTAAGGCAAAGTTGGGTTTTGGTTTTTTTTGCTTTTTTCTGGTCATGTCAAATTAAGAGTACTAAATGCCTCCAGTACAAAAAGCTGATATTCACAAAATTAGGGAAGTTTATTTCACTGAAACAGTTTGCTATTTCATTAGCCTGTAGCTCAGCTTCTTCATTTACACCTATGATTCAAATGTTTGGTCTTCTGATGCTGTCCCAAGTTCTCAATACATTTTTCCATAATTTAGTACTATCCAAATGTGTTTTTCATAGTTTATTTTCAAGCCCGGAAAGCTTTTGTTCTGCTTGATCTAGTCTGTTGAAAAGTATATAAACTCAGTTTGGCAGTGTGGGGGGGTGCTTTTTGTTTTTTGTTTTTTGGTTTTTGGGGGTTTTTTTTGTACCAGGGATCGAACTCTAGTCCTTGCGTTTGCAAGGCAGGCGGTGGAACCACTGAGCTAAATCCCTGGCCATTTCCAAGATTTTCATAACTTGTAGTTTCTTCCTTTGTATTTTCCTTTAATTCATTGATTAAAATTCAATCGGTTGAATATCCCCCTAGAATTTCATCCACATCAGTATCTTTGGATTCAGTTTCTAGGAATTATAAACCTTTCCAAGTCATGTTGTCTTGTTTGTTCATATTTCTCATTTTCCTATGTTGAGATTTACACATCTGCTAGGAGAGATGTCTTCAGTGTACAGAAATAGGTGGATACAGAAATTATATAAATGTGCATATGCACATATCTCTATAAATTAGCTATACATTGATGTATATGAGTATATATTTCTAAGTGTCCCATTATAGGGTTTGGAAGCAAGATAGGCAGATACTTTTATGTGTGGGTCTTCTTAGAAGCATCCTTCATTACGTAACCTGGGATACTGCTTTGTTAGGTGTTAATTTCAAATAAGCTTCATATTGCACTTTTTTGTGACTTCTTACACTGATTGGCAGGTTTTGATTCTGTGTACACTGTGACAGAACTTGAGTTACCCTCTTTCTCTATAGGATCCATGTGAGTGTGGGCTCTCTGGTAGTTCAGGAAGGTATGCTGTAATTAGCACAGTAAATGAGGTGTTCTCTCAGTTGACTCTCTTCAGCACTGTGTAGACTGAAAAGCTGTGGGACTTACCTATACTAGGGTCTCTCATAGGTAGGATGTGCTTTTTGATAAGCTGTAATGGTCCACTAGTTATGTTCATACAATAATATGCATCTTGACCTACTAAAAAATTTATTTCAGATCTAAATGTGAAAGTTAATACAAGGCTCTTTAAAAAAAACTCTATTTACCTCAGTAAAAATCTAGTATTTCTTAAATGGTACACAAAACTAAATGACTTGTTTTAACATTTGAAGAAAAAATTTGTGAGCAGGAAGACAGATCTGATCAGAATGATGCAGAAACAAACAAATAAAAAAATACAGCATGGAATTTGAGAGAAAGAATGAGGAAATCTAGCATATATCCAAAGGTAGATCACCAAAGAAAAGTGAACAGGGCAGAAGAAATGTTGGAAGAGATGCTTACAAAAATTTTCCAGACTTATAAATGACAATAGCCCACAGATTCAAGATAATTAATCTAGAAGATATTTGTACCTACCCAGTATCAAACAAATGGAGAGTCAAAGGAACAGTAATTTTATAAAAGCAGCATCATTAATGGCCAGTAAATCAAAAGTCCTTCTAATTTGTAATCCGAGACATGTCCATAAATATCACAGTCAGAACACAATCACAGCAAAGAAGCAAAGTATACTTAGCCCTTGTAGCCAATTAGTCACAAGAATTGAAATAGTGGAAATGGTCTGGTGATCAAAAAGAACAAATAGGTAAATGCATTGAGGATTAGTCAGGTTTCTTATTGGCAGGAGATTTACAAATGCCAAAAAAGAAAGGTTAAAATTGGGGCTCAATATAAACTTAATTCTAGTGTACAGAAATAGGTAGATACAGAAATATATGTAAATGTACATATGCACATCTTTATAAATTAGCTATACATTTATGTAGATGAGTATATATTTCTAAGTGTCCCTTGACAGGGTTTGGAAGCAAGAAGCCAGGATCAGTAATAGTACATAAATACCATTCTTTATTTAAGGATTCCTAAGCCCCTTGGAGAAACTACTAATTACAAGGCTAGGGTACCCTAATGCAAGGAAGAGTTTAAGGAATAATAGGAGAGGTCAAAACCCTACTAGGTCCAGTTTAAAGGGTCAATTCTGTGACAGTTAAGGAATCAAAGTTCCTAAGTTATATAGGCATAAGTACAGGAAGGGAGGGGAAAAAAAAGGAGGAGAGGGCAAAGTGAGGTTGAAGGAGACAACTGCTACTTGACAACCACCATAGTAATAATAACTGGTAAGAATCAAGGATGCCAAAACTATGAGGTAACAGATAAGTCTGTCCATACAGTTTCAGAGTATTCTTTACTGACTATAAAATTTATTACATCTAGAAGACATCATTTTAGTAATGTGATGTCAGCATCACCAGTGAGATAAACTAATATTGTGCTTTCTCAGATAAAAATGGAGATCATCATTTCTATAAATTTGCAAAAATGCAAAACCAGATTCTAGTCCTAAGAAAACAGTAAACCAAATGTCTATAAAATAACTGTAAAGTTCCCATATATTCTTTAAAAAAATCAAAGGTATGAATGCCAATAAAATTGAGAAGTACTCCAAACTGAATTAGGTTAAAGATGCATACCACTTAATGACAGTAAGTGACTTACTTTAGGTCCAAGTTCAGAAAAAAAAAAAAGAAGAATTATAAAGGGCCTTCCTGGAATAACTGGTAAATGTGAATGGATCTATGGATTGCATGAGAGGATTGCATCAGTGTTGATTTTCTGATTTTGATGGCTGTGGTATCATTATGCACAAAATAATATAATTTTAAATAAAATAAGTTTAGGAAATACCAAATTGTTATAATTTATTCTAAATAGGTAAGAAAAATACATGTATATGAATACACTACGTATTATATACATACACATTACTACATATACAGATTAATACATTATGTGTGCATACAAGTACATACAAATTCAAATAATAAGGCAAATATGAACTGGTGTTAGGAGGAGTTATTATTCTTGCAACGATGCTATAATTTTTAAATCATTTTAAAATATCAAATTTACAAAATTATGATTCATTTCACATCTATATTTGCAAATACTTGATGTCAAATAATATTAAATGAAGATGTAAAGAAATGGTAATTTCAATAAACTGTTGCGGTGATCATTTGAAAAAACTGCAAACCAGTCTTACAGTCACAAGTAAAATGGTACATGTTCACAGCTTAAGTCTTTTATATGTGCACTGAAAACATATCTACCAATGAGACATGGTACCATTTTTTTTAGAATGCCAAACTTAGAAATAACATAAATATCCATCAAACAACATGAGTAAATGTGCTATATTCATGTGGTATAAAATTAAAATTAATTAGCCATAATTGCAAACATCAAAGTGGAAGAACTGCAAAAATCTAATAATGACCAAACAAGAAGAAAACAGAGCTCCATTTTACAGTCAGCAAGACAAAATTTTAGAATGTATTGCATTGTTTAGATGTGAAATAATGAATGGTAATTTTTAAATTTGATGAATAATAAATACAAATGAAAAACGGTTAAGTTTTGGTGGAAAGGCATTTTAGGACTTTTTTTTTGTACCAGGGATTGAACTCGGGTCCTTGGGTCTGCAAGGCAGGCGGTGACACCACTGAGCTAAATAACCAGCCATATAGCAGTCTTTTGTGGCACAATGTTCTAGGTTTTTTCCTTGGAGGTAACGCTCATCATATTAGATATATATATAATATATCATAAAACTCCATCATTTATGTATATTTAACAATTTACCAAAAGGCTGGACCATACTGAATCACAACTGAGTATTATCGAGATACTTTAATCAAGTGGAATTACCTTCAGATTTGTAAGGATGATTCAAATTCAGGAAATCCATCAACATAAATTATTATACTAAGTAAAGGGGGAAATGTGCATGATTTTATCAATACATAAAGATATTTCATGTTACATTTTATAGTAACTAAAACAGAATTAGAAGAAACTAGTTAAATATAAATAAAACCACCTTTTAAACTAATACCAAATCTATATGTTAAAACTAAATTCTTCTTAACTTAAATCAACTACAGTGGTATTCACAGTCAAAATTATTCTCCATTTCCTTGGAAATTTTAACGTATGCTATGAGGCAAAAACAAAGTGTAAAGAATATAATTAAATACTGGTAAACATTTTATAAACAAGAAATAAAAATCAGCAATTTTTATTTGATATACTGATAAAATACAAAATATACATATACAAAACAAGAGTAGAATCTCTTTAATACAGAGGTCATCTCAAGCTAAAAGAAAAATATTCCAACTCACTAGCTAAACTAAATTTAACAAGGTTATTACAAAAAAATGAAAATGCCTTATTTATAGACATAAACCTAATAAAATTAAAACCATCAGTGGCGCTTACTTGGTACTAATCCTAAGAAAATCTAAAAGGCTTTTATGCTCATGGAAGAGGTAACCTAGTATCATCAAAGTATTTAGTTCCCCCAAAAAGACACATATTCAGTTGTATATTTTATTAAAATAGTTGGGTCTTAAAATAGAGAAAATTATAAATTTACATGGGAAATTAATATTCAAGGAAATAAGAGTAAGAGGACAGAAAACATGTAATGTTAAAGATATACCATAATAGCAGTTAGGCTACATAAAACTATGGAAAAAAATGGTAGTTGTATAGCAATAAGTAGTTTCATGGTACAAAATATAAAATCTAAAAAAATCCCAAAACAGGTGCAATTTAAGACACTGCAAAGATTTTTGTTGAATTCTAGAGTAAATGACAGATTATTTTACCAATGATCCTGATAAAACTTAGCATGGATCTTCAAACTAAAAACTGTATACCTGATTTATACTATAAGTTACTGTTGGAAGTAACGATAACTATTAATAAGTAACTAACAAATTACTGTGGGAAGTAAGATTCCAAATGATTTTTACCAATCCTCATATGCTAAACCAAACCTGGGAAAGCTGAGAAAATATAAAATGTATTTGTGTGAATTTATCAGAGAGCAACCAAAGCAGTGAAATTTATACAGCCAACAAAAAGCAAAAAGGAGAACCCAATACTTCACACAATTCTACCCAGAAGGGACAATTACAAAAAATTCTGCATCTTGAGAGTCTAAAAAACTCAGCAAGGTTTTGATAATCTCATGTATCTGAGAGACACATTAAAACTCAATGCTTTCCAAGAGGATAGGGCCCTGGTATGAAGGCCCAAAAAGTACAGTCCCAAAAAGTAATACTTAACAACTAATTTAAACTAACAAGATGACCTTCTAACAACCTGAAGCCTAGCTGCAGGACATCCCAGTTCCCGGCTGATTAGGGTGATCTACCACCAGCTACCGCCAGCTTCACTATCAGAACCAAATCATTCAAAAGAAGATAACATCTATGATTTGCACATATGATTTAATATTTTGTAGTCAATCCAAAGTAAACAAAGCATGACAGAAAATCAACAGGAAAAACAACAGAAACAGACTCAGGTAATTCTGGTAATGGATTTGCTAAATATAGATTCTTTTGTTTTAACTTGAAAATTAACTTTCCCTTTTAAGATTATTTTCTAAAAATAGGTATTGCTCAGTTACAGTTCTGATATATATCACAGCTTAGATTAAGAAAGTACTTCACCAGAACCAGTCTAAAACAGTAAATGGATACATATCAGTAACTTACTGTATCCCTTACGTATATATCTCATACATATATATTTTCTCTATAAAATTCCAAACTGAATGGAGACATTTTAAAAATATGTATCTTATTTCAAGACCTAGCAGTTCAAATATATAAATTTGTGAACAATTATTATGTCTAGGTCTTTGCACTGCAGGTTTTATTCTACAACAGATGTAGGCCAAATCTCATCACCTACCCTGTGAGATACTGACACTGGTCATATTCTGCTACATCATCACCATCTTTCACACCTTTTCTTCTCCTTTTTATCTTGCCACCCTGAACCTCTTCATAAGTTACTAATGATTTTGAAATTCCTTCTTTTATGAAGTAGAGCAAAAAACATGAGTTAAGACTCCCTTTAAAAAAATTCAATTCCTAAATAGCAACTTTTTTTTTCTCATTAAGTTTATTGGTACATTGTAGGTATTATGAGTAAGATGACATTCATCACTGGGAATTTATACCTTTATGTGATATATCTTGGTTCTCATTTTTCCCCATTCCCCTGCCCTCCCTTTAACACCTCCACCCCTTCCTATTTACAAAGATCTTGTTTCCATTTCTTTCCTTTTCTCATATTTTTTTCCTTTCGCTCCTTTCCTTTCCCCTCCCCCTTCACTTCTCCTTCCCCTTCCCCTTTGGACCTTTTCTTCCTATTTCACATTATCTATTATACATTTTGATCCTCACTTAAACTTTCACACCAGAGAAACTACTCAGTATTTACATTTGTGTCCTATTTATTTTGCATAAGTGTGGCCTCCATTTAGCTATAAATGTCTCTAATTTCTCATTCTTTATTGTTGAAGAGTACTCCATTTTATATTTTTAAAAATCTTCTTTATCCAGTCACCCATTGACAGGCAATTGGGCTGTTTGCAAGTTTTAGTTACTACAAACTGTGCCACTATGAACAGGGGTGTGCATATATCCCTGTGGTATGACTCTTTTTATTCTTTTAGGAAGATATCCAGCAGCAGATGCTGAATATGGGTTCTAAAGCAACTGATTTACATGTCTAAGGCTTAAAAGAGAAGATGGCAAGTTTTAGTGCAGTATAGGAAATGAAAAAGCTCACATGAAAATCACAGAATTGCAAATGCAATACTAATTCTATAAGCTAAATATATGAATGTAATACTGGACATGGTTAGAAAAGATGAATGAAATAGAAGGTAGGTCAACAGAAAGTCTGTAGAGCGAATCACAATGAGTGAACAGCATGTAAAAGAAAGAAAATACTACAGACTATATGTGACACAGTATGAGTATACTCTAACATGAGTATAGCTGAAATCTCAGAAGGAAAAGCAAAAGACTATGCCTAGCAAAATAATGTGAAAACATAGTGACTAAGGGTTTAGCAAAATTTGCCCCCCAAAAATCTAGCTAGCAATATAAAGTGGTACAAATCACAGAGTAATTACAAAACCATAAACAAATATGTACCTACCACAGAAAAAGCAAGAATGAAGAAAAATTTTCAAAAGCAACTACATGGGAAGAAAAGACAAAATACTACCTCTCTACAAAAAGGATGGAAGTCTAAAGATAAATAAAAAAACTTTCACAAATATCTGAAAGTACATCCTATTCTAGAATTCAATACCCAATGAGCATACTCTTCAAAAATCAAAGGGGAATATATTTACAGGGAAAAAAAACCCTAAGGGAATTACTCATCAGAAGACAGATTTAAAAAGAAATAATAAGGTTTTTCAGAAAGAAGGAAAAATATACCAGAAGAAAACTCAGATATACAACAGGACATAAAGAATGAGGGAAACCCTAGTAATGCAGGTAATTGTAACTAAGTGATTATTCAAACATAACAAAATAGTATGAGATTAAAATATATGAAAGCAGTAATATAAAAGATAGTGAGTGGTAAATGGAATTACAAGGGTTCTACTGTCTTAGAATTATAATTAATTTGTATACTACTGATTAAGGATACATGCGTAATCATTAAAGAAAATCTTTAAAAATGTAATTAGTTAAGATAAAAATCATCATCATACCATGATACATAGATCCAAATGAAAACAGAACGTGTAAGACAAACAGAAAACAAGTAGCAAGAAAATACATTAAAAATTAAGTATATCTTTTGATTCATAACATATAAAGATCTCCTACAAGTCAGTAAGAAAAAACATACCCCGCAGAAATAAAATGGCCAAAAAAGAGTACTTCACTAGAGGAAATAATTAAATGAGTGAACAGGTAAGAAGTTACTTAACTTCATTAAAAATCACAGAAATAAAACTTAAAACCACAATAAAATACTAACACCTATCCATGAAAATAACTAAGATAAAAAAGACACACAATGCTAACTGTTGGGGAAATGCACACTACTAGAACTCTTATACCACTAGTAAAAATGCAAATTCGTATACCCACTTTGGAAAACTTTTAGCGCTAATTAGTGATCTAGCAAAGTTGGATATGTGTGTGTCCTAAGTGCTATCAATTTCCCTCTGAAGTATTATTTCCAACATAAATTAATGCACAAGAATGCTCATAACTGCATCATCCCATGTAGCCATAAACTGAAAATCACAACCCAAATGTCCATCAATGGTACAATAAGGAATCACATAAATGCACAATGGAGTACATACAGTAAGGAGAATGAATAAACTATTCATATATGTGGATAAACCTTGAACAAAATGAGCAAAACATAATGAATATTTAAAAATGCATATTATGTGAATTTATCTACATTAAGGTCAATGACCACCAAAACAAACTACATTGTTTAGGGATCAGGCTTAAAAAGCAAAGTATGAAGAGAAGCAGGAAAGCACTTACAAATATCAGGATAGTGGCTAGTTTCAGAGAATTTCAGGATTAGCAAGGGCACATGAATTTTCTATGTAACTGGTTGGTGTATTTACATTGTGATACTGTAACACAGCACTTTACTGTGTTATGTTATACTTCAATTTTTATAATTTTATTGTATTTTAATTTCAGGTGAATCAAGACTTTAACATAAAACTCAAATGATAAAATATTTTCAAAAGAAGCAGAAGGAACTTGGAAGAATATAACCCATGTATGAGGGAGATTTTCCTAATTACATGATGAGTCAATAAAACAAAACATGGACACAACTAAAGACATGAGTTACAACTTTGTTATAATATTTGTCATAATAAATATCCATAAACTGAATGTCAACAAGGGGCTGACATCTTGTAATATACTAGGTTCAAAAGTTAAAATGAGAAAATTCATACAAGTATAAATTCAAAGTCAACAAACAAAAAGTTGCACAAATTCTCTAAAGAGAAAACTCAAAAGAATGATTTTATAACTCAAGGGAAATATTAAAATGCTGTAAAATTTTCTAATGATGTGGGCAAAAGGTTTTTCCATATACTGACCATAGAATTAAAATTTATGCATTATTTCACTCAGCAATTTTATTAATAAAAATTTATCTCAGAAAAAGTTACCCTAAGCAATCATATATATGCAGAGACGTGTATTACAGTTACACGCAGGGTGGCAAAAATTGAAAAAAATTAATGGCTGCAGTGAAAAACCTGCTGAAAACAAAACATTGTTTCAAATGGTATACTGTAAAATAACTACAATTATGTTACCTCACATTTGTAAGTTATGCTGTCAGAAAAAAATATGTAATTTTAATTTTATAAAGCACAGCAAAAAATGTACAACTTGTATTTGTATGTTTATAGAATTATATTCAGTCATTCATTGAATTATATACACGAAAAAAAATCTCGGATGTGATGATGACTTACCTTAGGTTAGGGGTGGAGCAATTACATGAATGGAAAAAAAGAGGGGAAGAAAGGACCCAAACAAAAGAAAAGTGCAAAGGAAAAAACAAAACTACGCTTGAATGTATGGCATGATCATATTTTTTAATTTATTTCAAGTTATACATAAAATATTTGAATAATCTGCATCCTCACAAAGTGTTATCTTCACTTTAGACACCTGAAATGTCCTTTTTAAAATGTTTTAAATATTTAAAAAACCCACAGAGTAACAGATATGAAGCAAGTGAAAAGGATTTTTAACATATAGAACTAAATACCACTAGATGTCAGTAAAATACCCCCCAAAATCATAGAATAATTATTAACTTTTGGAAAATATGTTCTTTTATCTACAATATTTATCTCATAGTATATTTGACTTGTACAATATTCAAAGTACATATAGAAGATGAATAAAGTCCCTTAAAAGACAGGCTATAAGTCTTATTAATTAATGTAAGGTTACCATGTTTATATAACCCCTATTTTCTATGATACGTGTAGAATGGTCACATTATTTCTTAAAACTTATGAAATATGCTCTCAAAAGATGATAAAAATTAATACATATTATATGAAATATGTATAAAATATGGGGACAAATTGAAATAATCATATTTATTATATTTATTGAGATTTTTTTAATCAAGTAAAATAAACTGCAGATCAAATTAAATATTACACATAAACCAGTCCAAATCAATGTAGTGACAAATTAACACTCTAGAACTCAGACACACCACTGCATGACTTAGTACCTCAAAACCAAATATATAAGCCACAAACATCTAAAATGTGTCACAAACTTTTTCACTGAAAATCATACTGTAATCACTTTCAAGTATTTTTACTCTTACTGTGCAACAGATCTACTGAAAATTATAATTTTAAATCATCTACTTATTCCAGTTACTACATCAAAAAATAATCTATAGAATAACCATTTTATTAAGTACACACATCCAGTAATTTAGAAATCTGGGCAAGGCATGATGGAGGTGGCTTGTTTCATACAATGCCCATGGCCTCAGTCAAAACAACTCAACGGCTGGGGCCATACATATGAATTCCTATATGGCTTGGGTTTCTTGAGCTTGGGTTATATTAGTTGTATTTTTTGCATAATGGTCCATACCACCAGATAAAAGTGGAATTACCCAAACTGAGTAATTAAACCATAAACATACACAGGCATATCATAGAGAAACTCCTAAAAGCAAAGGTGAAGAAAAATAACTTTTAAATACAACCAAAGAGATTTAAAAAATGCTTTGAAAGGAGAACCAATAAGGTGAAATGAGGTGAAAGATGCCATCACCTTTTATGATCCAGCCTTGCAAGGTCACATGGCATTACTCCTACAAAATGCTATTGGTCACAAGCCTTCCTAGATTATGAGATGGTAAACATAGTCTACCTTTTGATGACAATGGCAAGGTCACATCAGGTAAGAAGATGTAAAATGGTAATATTATTGTGACAATCTTTAAAACATGCAGCTTAATAGTCTATCCCTTGGCAACAAAGTCACATCCTTCCCATGCAGAATATTCTACCTTTTCCCCCAAGACCTCCAAAGTCTCATTTCATTGCAACATCTAGACAAAGTCTCAGATCTCATCAACTACATCAGGCAGAACTGCAGATTAGGCTCCCTAGAAGTTGCTCCCCAGGTACATGACTTCTTGATCTGAAGACCTATGAAACAAAGTGGTAAGTTAGCCCACAAACATTTAACAGACAATTGTGGGACAAGCATTGAATAATTTCTAAAATATTCTAATTCAAAAAATGAAGAACCAAGAAGCTGGACTATGATATTATATCAGTAATTCCTGAATTTCTTAGTCCCACTCCTTGGAAATTGTTCTCCAAGTCTCTTGGCTCCATGTTCTAAGCTTACGGTTTCACTGAGTCATCCTACTTCACTACATTTGAATCTGAGTGCAATATTCTTCAGATGCTTCGTGGTTGTAAGGCTTTGGGTACCTAAAAGCTTTTTTTTTTTACTATCTTTCATGCAATTTGATACAATTCATTTTAAAACCTGACAAGCTTCCTGTGGATCAATCTGCAATCTATACCCCTCTGAAATAAGTCCACCTCTATCATACCCTGTAAGAGATACAGGCCTGTTAGGCTCATTAAAAGCCTTTGGACTATTTAAAAGGTCTATGAGAAACCATCTAAGATAGTTCTAAAGTTAACTCACACCCAGAACTCATTTTTACCAGGAGGTGTTTTCCTGTCAGCACCATGGGATTGATATTTGCCTTGGGCCCCTTTCAAAATGAGAACAATTTTCCAAGTGGAGAGGGGAGGAATGAGAAACAATTTTATTTTTAAATCCAGAAAGTCCTGATTTCTGTACATTTCTCTGAACTTTTCTTATAAAAATCAAATTTAAAGCACAATTTCTTCTATTTTATCCTTAAAAAATTATCAGTTGGCACCTGCAACATTTTGCTTGGAAATCACTTTAGTCTTCTCCCTTAGTTCATTTGTACATTCAATTTTCCGTATTACGGCAGTACCAATTTTGCTATGTCTTTTACTATATATAATGAAGGTATCCCACTGCCCACTTTCCAGCAAAATTTTCAACTTCCTTAAATACCTCCTAAAACAATTTTATTGAGACCTGTCAAGTTTTTGCTTCAAGCCCTTTCTAATTTCAACCCATGCTCAGTCCAAAAATTTTGATAGTATTTTACTGCTAGTACCCAATCCTGTTCTAGTTATTTATATGTAATAATTTGATGGTAAAAATCACACTGTTATGATCACAGATTAGATGAGGCAGAAATTCACACAGAACATAGCAAGGTTGGCTTTTCTTTTTAAAATTAGTAGTGTTAATGTTTGCAATATAGACAGTGATGTTCATTTTGGGGAACTGGTACATGCATGTAACAGATCTTGATAATTTTCAATGCCTTTACCCCTTTTCTGAATCCCGCTATCACTGTCTCTTTCTCCAAGAGTCTTCCCTTTAGTTTCCTATTAACTGGGCTGGGGATTCAGCTCAGTGGTTCCATCACCTGCCTTGCAAGTGCAAGGTCCCGAGTTTGATCCCCAGTATCAAAAAAAAAAAAAAAAAAAAAAAAGTTAGTTTCCTATCAACTCTCCTTATATTATCCATTTTTCATATTTTAGGTCTCCCTAATATCATTATTGAACTTTTCGATATTTTTCTCAGCATAATGATCTGAAAATTCTATCCATTTGGGCTTTTTTAGCTCTACAATGCCTGAGCCTGATTTAGGGAGACTAGAATGGTCACAGGCTGAATCTGTTCATTGTTAAAAATGCCTTAAGCACTGTCCCCTCCATTTGGCATGGGTTTCCCTACAGCATGGCAACCTCAAAGGAATTATTTTTCCTAGTTGGGGGCTCAGAATTAAGTTCAAGTTTTTTACTGAACAAGGCAGAGGTACGTGACTCATCCTCAGTAGTCATACAATATCAATATTTTGTTTTCTCTAAAGAAGACAGGGAGAGTAGATAGTGTTTTAATTCTTTTTGGAAAATAAAATCTACACCAATTTAGGGAGAAAAATTGTAGACACGAAAGTCCTACAATCAATAAACATAATGGCAAAAAGAAGTAACGGTGCAACATTTAGTTTTGCTATGGCTCAAAAATTCACCAAAATTACACAAAACAAGTATTAGAAGATAAAATCCAAAGGACACAAAAATAATGGCAATGTAAATGACAGAAAATTAGATAATGCCTATTCCAATCATCCAGAATGGGGAGATCCCGCTGGAAGATGATTGTGGAAATAGGGATATATTCTCTCCCTTTCTAAAAGGTTCCCTAACAACACACTTCCACTTTCTCTGCTTTCTCTTCATCTTTTAGTAAGATAAAACCAACCTCTTTGAAAATGGGATCTTGGTGGAAGGTAGGAGCCAACCATCTTAAGTCTGGAATACCTCACCATTTCCTATAGCCTACCATATAGTGGGGTTTATTTTTATAAAGGAAGAGATAAGTAGTTTTAAAAAGCACCAAGACTGGGCCGGGGATTTGGCTCAGTGGTTCAGCTGCCTGCCTCGTGAGTGCAAGGACCCGAGTTCGACCCCGGTACCAAAAAAAAAGAAAAAAGAAAAAATACCAAGACTTATTGTCATTTTCTCCAGAGAGAAATTAAACCCTGCTCCAGCTTCAAAAGCCTGGTAATTACCTCTCCACTTCTCATAAAAGATAGGAAGTTTATTCTGATAAGCCGCAGTTCTAATACTATGATGAGAGTATACTAGTGGGTCCCTGAATGCTTCCAGGAAATCTGTAATAAAAACACTCTAATAATAATTATTATTCTTATTATTATTTAATATATTTATAATTATATTTATAATTAATATTAATATAATAATTCCGTCTTCATTCTGTCATGAGTGTAGTGGATCTTTCATGTGCTACATGATAGGTGATGTAGAAAAAGACTGCATGCAGAAGCAGATGTGACAATCCAGCTATCTTTTACTAACCCAGAACACTGAGACTTAAAAGTTTAAAATGATGTCATTTCTCCTATTTTAATTAATGTTAATCATATGAAAAAGTAACTAGATTGTTACTATTTTAAAATAAACTAAAATATATTAGTAAATATTTTAAGTCATCAGCTTTATTTTCCAACACAATAAATAAACATTTTTAATTATGTGATCCTGAGTAACTGCTAAAATGTAGCAGCCAAGCAGAGTTCCAAAACCTTTGCTCAGTTAGTTGATGGAACATGATGGAGTCCAAATGTAAAATCAGAGGCCGCAATTTCCTTGGTATAATATAGAAGGTATAATATAGAAGGTTCAAGGTATGGTTCCTAGACCAATGCCATCAACATCACTTAGGGAGTGATAAAAATTAAAATTATTGGCCCTAGTCCAGAGCTACTAAATAACAAACTAGCAGTGTGACCTAAAAATCTGTTTTAACAGCACTTCTAGGAGATCGGATATGTGTTAAAGTTTGAAAAGCCCTTAAGGAGAAGAAATACAAAGCCATGGGAAAATAAGAATACAAGTATATTTATTACATGTGACCTACCTTTCTGTTTTGACCAGCAGAATACAGAATACACTCCTTTCACCACTGATTTAAGAAATATATTAGTACAGGCCCTGTCGTGACTATTATCTGCATGCCAGGAATAATACTGAAAAATGATGTCCTTGACATGGGCTCACTGATTATTAAGACTGATGAAATCCCAAAGTGGCAGAAACCAAAAGGAGGCACTTAACTACCAATGACAAGTTATAAATGACCACTATAATGGGATGTAAGATGAGAACAATTGAAATGGTTTATCCCACAGAAATCTGTGCTCGTGATTCATTCATCAACTACAATATTCCTAGAGCGGAAAGAGAGGGCAGGCTACTGAAGTGTGATCTATGTAACACAAAAGCTCTGCCAAATGGCGACCTGATTTAATCACTGCAAGAGTCACTGGCCTTCATCCAGTCCCCACAACTGAATTAGTTCAGAAACTCAGAACACTCTGAATGAAGGTGGCACTGCATCCATTTTTCAAAAGAGGTACCGCAACACTACCATAAGTCTCTATGGAGTGTTCCTCCTGGCCTTCTTCAAAGAGGTTTAATAATATTTTTTTATCGGGATATCTACACACTGAGGGAAAAATACCCCCAAATAGGTGACTGTGGACCAAGTTACCATAAAACCTGAGCCACTCATTATAAAGTGAATACCTGACTCAAGAAGTCAGTTTGGTATATAGAATGGTGGGTCCTAAGGGCCATAGGGATACAAAGAACTCTTTACCATAAATCTGAATTCCTGAACTATGGAAGGCTAAAATTCCAGAAAAATCCTGGAGATATATTTAACTTAAAAGGAATGATAAAAAAAAGTATCATGTTTGTGCCAACTTTACTTGACTGTATTATACCTCCTACAACTTTTTGCTTACATATTTTCCCAGGATCCCTAACATTTTTGTAAATATTTTTCAACTGGCTCCTCAATCTCAGAAACTTAGGTACACTGTCTTTTCCTACATGCCCATTATATACACTTACACTATACACCACTCTTTCTAGCAATTAAGTTTGTTTCTGTAACTGTAATTGAAGTACCTTAAGAATTGGAATTTATCATTTGTATCTTTGATACTACTACATTTATAAAATGTTTGATGACTAAAACCGTAGAAGAGAATGTAACAAGATTATAAAGGAGGATAACTTCATAGAAAGAAAATATACAAGTGTATCAGGATGGTCAAGGCCATAAAGATAGAAATGAAAAATACTGTGCTTTGGAAAAGTAATATAATAGAAATAGCTCTGGTCAACAACAGATAACTTTATCATTAATAGCAAATTGTGAGAAAACTTAATCGCAAACTACAAGAAAACTAAGAAATTAAAAGCATTACTTAAGAGTTCATACTAAGATGTTACTGAATTATAACCAAAAGGGAGCATATGGATCGTAATATATATTCTAAGGCAGGGATGGCAAACCTTTTAGAGAGCAAGTGCCCAAACTGCAATCAAAAATCCACTTATTTATCACAACATGCCAACACCGCTATTAAACATGAATAGACAGGTTTTAGTTTAGAAAAAATCATGCACTGACAACTTTTTTTTTAATGGTACCAGGGATTGAACTCGGGCCCTTGTGTACATTTTTTGTCTTAAAAGAAAAACAAAATTACATGCATGCCACCACTGTTCTAAGGTTACATTACGAAAAACATACTAAGAAAATTATTCTAAAATTTCATCAATAGGAAAAACTTAATTCTGAAAATGTTTGAACAAGGCTAAAATTAATATCCAAATTATAGAATAAAAAATTTAACGATATATGTAATTTTTTAAAAGCTAGCAATTCTGGGGCCAGGGATTTAGCTCAGTGGTTCTGCTGCCACATGCTTCACAAGTAAGGGCCCGAGTTCAATCCTCAGTACCAAAAAAAAAAAAAAAAAGTCTAGCAATTCTTTAAATGTAAAAGAATAAAGGAAAATTTTAAAAGAATTATAGTTGAAGTGTGATAGAAGTACTTTTATTTATTTTCAATTTTTATTTGAATATGTTTATACTACACAATAAACACATTCACTGTAGGGAACTGGGAAATACACACATCATAACTTAATCCTTTTTAATTCTTTCCCTCCCCTCTTCCACATCCTCAGATCCCCTTCCCAATTTTTCACAGAACCAACTCACTGACTCATTCATCCCTTGTATTTTTATCTTAATTTCAGCTCTGATCTTTACAATTTCTTTCATTCTATTAGTTTCAGATTTGAATTGTTCGCTTTCTAGAACCTTGAGATGCATCATTAGTTTATTTTTCAGTACTAAGAATTGAACCCAGGGCCTCTACACTGAACTAGATACCAAACTTTTTTTTTCAGCTTTAATTGAGTTTATTGGTACATTTTAGGGATACAGTATAGTTACATTCATTGTTGGGATCTTGTACCTCTACATGACAGGTCTTGGTTCTCATTTTTTCCCCTTGTCCCTGCCCTCCCTTCACCCCCTCCTCCCCTCCCCATCTACAAGCACTTTCTTTCCATCTTTTCTTTATCTCACATTTTTTTTCTTTTCCCTTATTACCCTTCCCCTATCCACCCCACCTTCCCTACACCTTTAGCCCCTTTCTTTCCATTTCACAATGTCAGTAATCTTATTAGGATCTTCTGTATTATTGCAGTTTATTCACACCAGAGAAACTATTCGGCATTTACACGTGTATGACTTATTTATTTCACTTAGGAGTATATCTTCAATATGTATCCATTTTCCTATGAATGAATCTAATCTGTCATTCTTTATGGCTAAGTAATATTTCATTTTATAGAAAAACCACATCTTCTTTATCCAGTTTCCAAACTCTTTTTATTTTTAAAGACAGGATCTCAAAATCTACAATTCTCCTTCAGCCTATCTCAGTGCTAGAGTTAGAAGAATGCACCACTTTGCCCAGGTCAGAAATGCTTTTAAACATAAAAGGAAATACAATGACTATTTAAGAATAGTGCCTGGTTAAGAGAAACTTTAGCCAGGCATGATGGAGTATGCCTATAATTCAAGCCCTTGGACAGGCTGAAATAGGAAGAATACATGTTCAAGCCCAAACTAAGCAATTTATAAGCTTAGTTTTAGAAAATGGCTGAGGATGCAGCTCAATGCAAAGGCCCTGAATTCAATCTCAGAAACAGAGAAAAAGAAAGATGAAAGTGAGGAGAGTACACAGGGGTGGGGAAATAAAAAAATTGAACTCAATATGCATTTAGTATGTCAACACGGTCAGTTCATGCTATGAATTTAAAATGTCACATTACCCTTTTGAAAGATTCATAAAATTTCAGACTTTAAGAAAGCATGTGTAAAATACTTGATTGTGAAAAAAATTTAATTCAAAACATTCACTACATGAATCAAAAATAATTTCCTTGTACATACACTGAAGCAATATTTCAAAACTCAGTTATTAAAATATTTGGTATGATTTATTATTTAAAGTGCCCCCAAAAAACTCAATTTAGAGATGGGCCTGGTTAAAAAGAGCCAGGGGCTAAATGGAAGGGTGCCTTCTTGTCCCCAGAATCCCCACTGCTCTCTGCTTCCTGGGTGACATGTGGTAAAAAGCTTTCCTCAGCCATGCATGCTGTTTCTGCCCTTGAGCCAGTTATCCAGGGTCCAAATCCACTGAAACTGTGAGCAAAAATAAACTCTCCTCCTTTATGTTGCAGGTGGTAGGTATTTTGTCCCAGTAACAGGAAAGCTAACTAATAAAGAAAACTGCTACCAGGAGTGGGACCATTGCTGTGACTGTACTTGACCATGTAGTTACGAAGCCTTTGAATCTGATTTTCAGGAGTTTGGAAAAGTTTTGAGATTCTAAAAAGACTTAGAATGCTATACACAGAGACTGTGTTAATCTGACTTTAAAGAAGGTGGACTGATTAATCTGAGGAAATTTCAAAGCAATGCAATGTTCAGGCTGTAGCACAGGTATATCTAGCTACTTTTAGCCAAACCTACAGTGAGAATCACGAGAAGAAAACGACTAAATGATGTGCAAAGTTTATAATTCTATCAGATAGAAATTACCTATAATGTTTAGGTTAGGAAGACAATGGATGCTTAAAAGATTAGCATTAAAAAATAAGTCAAGTACTCTGTGCAGGGACAAGAAGAAAGATGTTTGGGGGGCATCCAAGAAATCAGCAAGACCCCAACTCATTGCAGGCTCAAGGGTGCAAAACTGAAAAATTAAATTTGAGAAGAAAGTCCAGGGATGTCTACTCATTCAGAACGACCTAGGGAAGACTATCTATAAGTTCAGTTCTTAGAGACTCCTACAGCCATGGTTCAAGGGGGCCAAGATACTACCTAAGCTTGCAGACAATCTTGGCAACACCCATGTGGTACTGGGTTTTTAGGCACATAGAATGCAAGTTAAAGGGTCACAGAAGCTTCCAGCCAGATTTCATAAGGCAACATTGTAGGAGACTGCTGTCAGATGTGTCAAAGCCCAAGTGTCTGAGGATACCTGAGGACACAACCCTGTCATTTATTATAGGTGCACTACAGGGCTTTATTATGTAATAATGCATCAGGGGAGGCAACCACACACGTACCATGTGGCTCCGCAAGGTCACCCAGGTAGGGGTAGGACTGCTCAAGCCCTTTGGAATGTACATCTTACCACAATTTACTCTGAGTGATGCATATGGAGCTATATGACTTAATGTTTTCCCTGCTGGGTTTAGGTCTTGCTCTGGTCTTACTTCTTTCTATTCCCTTATCCCTCTCATTTGTGAATGGGAGTGTTTACCCTGTGCCATTGTATGTTAGAAGTATGTAACTTTCTAATTTTTACAAGGACTCATAAACATGAGTTCACCTTAAGTCTCAGAGGACACTCTGGATTTAAGACTTTTCAGCATTGCTGGCATAAAACACTGGCAACTCTTAGAGATGGACTAAGTGCATCTTGCATAATGACACAAACATGAGCCTTTTAGAGACCAGAGGAATGTTATGGGTTAGAACTAGTGCCTGGTCAGAAAGGGTAGGTCACTAGAGGTGTGACTTGAAAGGATGTATTCTCATGCCCAGAGCCCCACCTCTCTCTATTTCCTTACCACCATGTGGTGCAGTTTTCCTCCTATAATTCCTATGCTTTTCTGCCATGTTGTTTCTCCCTTGAAACCAGCCAGCCATGGAATGAATCTACTAAAATTGTGAGCCAAATAAAGCACTAATCATTTAAGTTGTGGTTTTGGGGTATTTTGTCCCATCCACAGGAAAGCTGGCTAATAAAATATTACAATTCAACATCCTTTTTAAATATCAGAAAAAAATACTGATATAAGGACATATACATGAAAAAGCAAAAAAATCAATCAGAAAAATCAATAATAAAATTTAATTTAGCATCTCATACAGAATTAAGATTGAAAATGATTATACTAGGAAACAGCTATATAATTTAGTTTTAACAGTTTCAGATGTCTTTTTATTTCATATTAATAAAGCATTTAAAATGCACAATGTGTGAATATTCTTTTAAAACTCAAGTCTAAACTGTTTCTCTAATGACGCATACCTTTTATTCATATTGATAAGACATTTTTATATGAGTTTAAAAATGTACCTTTATATAGGGCAAAATTAGGAAATTTCCAAAGCAAAACTTAGGAATTCTGAACTTTAAAGTATTTTACCTAATAATTTAAATATTCTTTCTTCTCTCCCAATTTTTAAGCAAAAATCTGAGTCCAACACTTACAAAACAGCATCCTACTAACAAACTCATACAGGCGATTTAAAGTGAGAAAATGCACTACTATAATACTCACTATTCTGAGACTATAAACCCTAATAAAACTAATGTTTTTAATTGAAAGTATGCTGAATTAAGCCATACTATTATAGATTTTCCTTGTAATTTTAAAATGTAATAAAATAACAAATGTATTTTAAAATTAATGTGCCTTCAAGATAAGAAAAGAGTTAATTTTAAATGAAATATAATTCATTTTAAAAGGAGTATCTTCACATACTTTATTGGAGTTCTATCTAAATAGGAGCACTCAATCAGGAATTAACTGAAATGAAATTTTATGAAAACATCATTTTCTATACTTATATATTGCCAATAAATTTTCTAGTTTGTCAATTCTGTCATTTCTAAATGTAAACTATCAAGACACATAATAAAATTAAAAGGTGCTCTGAAAAACCAAAGGCCCATGAGGTATTTCCTGATTAAATTATAACTTTGGCCTGGGGGGGAGTTATTATATAATCTTATATGAGGTATTACATAATCGAATTTTCATTAATCCAAATTATTAACTTTACTATATTCTGTGGTAATCAACCACAAAAGCACCCTTGTGGGCCACAGCCACAGAAGTTGTATAAAGTGAATTCGTTTCCCAATGGAAATACTCTTCATAATTGCAGAAAATAATCTTCAAAATATGACAGAGAGAAGAACAGAGTTTTCAGTTTTGATTACAGAGAACAAATATTAAATTTCCTGTTCTAAAATAGTTTCAAACCAGAGATTGGGTTGTTAATGTTAAACATATACAAAATTTCAAGTCTTGAATTGTCATACCCAAGAATATGATATACCATAATCATCCTCCACCAACTTGGCACCAGTAGGAAGAAACATTACAGAGATTCAACTGGGAGAGCTGTGACCCACCCCTCCTTGCACACTGGAAGCTTGTATCTCTTGGGAAGAGCGGCTACACCATCCTCAGGTCCAGAAAACATCTGCACTATCAGCCAAGTGAGGAACACAGACCATCCTCTCTCTCCCTCCAGATTCCTTACTCCAGACCAACATCTGACAATTGCCATTCCACCAACTCCCCCTTAAAAAGTTTTTGCTCTCCCCCCGCTGTATTCTGACTTCCCTTTTGGATTCAGCCCACTCACTGGGCCTGATTATCAAATAAACAGCCATGTGGCTAACACAAAGCCTCCCACAGGTGGTCTCTCTGACCCCTCTCACCCCTAATACATGTATAAACCTTAAAACTCAGGACACAAATATTTTTTCTGGTACTAGGAAATGAACCTTGAACCTCTCCATTGAGCTACATCCCCCACACTATTTTTTAATTTTGAGACAGGGTCTCACAAAGTCACTAAGCTGCCCAGACAAGGCTCAAATTTGTACTCTGCCTCAGCCTCCCAGAGTGCTGGATGATACCAAACTCAAACATATTTTCATTAAAAACAGTATTTCTGGAAATTATTTCCCAGTTTCAAAACCATAACACCAAAATATTTGCTATAGATGTACAGAATACAACTGATTTATGCTCTCTTGGTTCAGAATTTTCTAAGTTTTCCTAAATATCTTTTAAATTACCAAACAATTACACAGAATTATTTGGTTTATGCTGACTCTTAAAAGCACCTGTATATTTTCCTGGTTTTATCTTTGGAATCAAAACAATATTATGAACTTGCTAAATGCTTACTTGCAAAATAAATTCCAATTCACAGGTAAACGCAAGACAAAATATGGATATCCCCTCCCCACTACATACTAATGTTCTTGAATATCATGAAAATCTACAACTTCAAGCTAAAAGTAGTTAAAGTGGATTATATAACAATAGTAATTACAGGCCGAGAAGAGAGTGCAGGGGAATTGAATTTGAGCTGTTTGCTATACATGCGGAAATATACCAAACATAATTAATATGTACAATCAATGCATGTTAAAATTAAAATTTAGAAAATAATCAAAAATATAAAATCAAACAAAATATATAAAAGTATAACGAAGAAAAAAACCATGGAATGGGCTTAAAGATGTGGTTACATCTGACCTCTCTTTTTGTACTTTTAATAAACATCCTTCCTATAATCACCCATATTTTCTAGGGAAAATGGTTAGGTAGCATGAACTATAGTAACAACCATGGTTCCAATTATGACTCTACAAGTATCAAATGAAACAAATTTTAGGAGGAAAGACACCTTAAAAAAAAGTAATGATAAAATAATATCCATGGCTTTGAAACTAGGATAGTTTATAAAATAAAATATATTCAATACATATTGTCTCCTAGAAAAATAATCTAAAAAATCTAGATTTTAACATGTTTTAATATCAGAAGTTATTGTACTATGCTTACCAATTTTATTCTAATCTGGAACATCTAAAACAAGGTAGTAATTACTATGTATCCAATATCCTTTGTTGCCAAACTAAAGCATAAATGATCAGAAGTTTCATCTCCCTCTACTGAAAAACAAAAACGAGTACCTTGTAAATATCATGCATCTTATGAAGAGTATTTATCATTTTCTTGTAATATGGTATATTTGATTTGGATCATTTTAGCACATAAAACATCAAAAATAGATTCTACAGAAAAACTGAAAAATTACTGCTTACCTTTTAAGTTTTCTGATGTTGCTTTTTCATTAACATACAATTCTTTCATTCCTATTATTGAGTCCACTGTGTTAGTTTCCTGTATTCCTTCAGTTGGAAGTTCTTCAAAAATATTTTCAAACCAATTGGTGTTATTTTTCAAGCAATCAGGCAGTTCCCAAGATGAAGCTGCTGCACACATATCAAATGCAGTGGTACTTTGGATATTGTGTTTTCCACTACAAACTTCATTTTTCAGTTTTAAATTTCTACAGTTCAATTTATTACTAACATGGCTTCTCTTTAAAAGGAGTTCATAGACTTCTTTCTTCTTCATAGGTTTCCTTTTTAGCTTTTGTTTCTCAGAGCATGTACAACCCATATTTTTCTTTTTGTCACAATTTTGATTTAACAATGGGCTAACAGCCTTACTCTGTAACTTACATTGGATTTTAGTAGATCCAGAAGCAATAACTGCATCAAGATCAGCTGAATCCATACAATACACTGCAAGTCCAGATGCAACAAGTATATCTGACAAACTCTTTTTCTCATGAATGATATCTACTTTCAGTTTTGTTTTAAAACCACATTCTCTAAATTGAAAAACTAAGCCTGGTTTGCTTAGAAAATCATTTAGAAAGCTTTTGACTTCCCCATTCCAGTATTTCCCTGTAACAGGTAAAATGCCATGAAGGATACACAGATAACTTAACCTGGGCAAACTCAAAAGCTCCTCAGGAACAACTTTAAGATTTTTTCTATTGGAATAAGGAATATAAACAGAAAACCGATAGTCAACCAACATAAGAAGCAAAGATCTATCAGAGACTTCAGAAATCTCTACTCTATTCCATTCATCTTTCGTTTCACATTTGAACAAACAACTACAACCAGGAATTATGAGCTCCTGAGATAATGTTTGTAAGGTTTCTGGTAGTTCAGAAAGCAACACAAAGAGATATTTCATTGTGTCAAAGAAATCTTCCAATCGAACATAGAAGTCTGATGGATCAGAAATAGCAGTGGCAATACCACAATATTGCCCACCATTTTGAAGTTGGGTCCAAGTAAATGATCTTATTCCACATGGTGACATAAGAGCCCGAGATTCCATGTTGAAAGTAATTCCTGAAGACTGAATCTTGTTTTCTTCAACTGGAAGTATATTTAGATTGCAGTATTCTAAAAGTAGCATACCATCTACCAAAATGTCTACTTCCCAAGCAGAGTTTAAATATTTCAGGAAAAGGATGCTTACTTCCAAATAAGCAAATAAATACACAATGGACTCAAAAGGTATGCTTAGAATTTTCAAACCAAATCTATTTACAAGGCACTGCTTGCCTTGGAATATTTCTGGTTTTATTACAAAGTACCTTGGTATTATTTAAAGGCACTGTTTCAAACCTACCATGATCTACTAAAAAAACAAGCACATTTTCATCAACATACTTTTTTTCTACTATTGATCGATACCACTTTAAAGTTTTTTTAGATTTTGCCAAACATTCTAAGTCTTCTTCAATATTTTCCACCGAAAAGGAATTTTTTTTCTTCTTCAGTAATTAAGAGAGTTAAATCTGATAAGATTTTTTTATTTTTTGATAACTTCACATAAAATTTTCCACTCTTTGAAACACAAAGTATTTCAGCTTTTTCAAGTTGTCCAGGTTTTAACTCTTCAAAGGGAATTTTAACTAGCTGTGGGTAGGAGGGTTGAAGGTTCACAAACTCTTCACATTCATTTGATCTTCCTTTTATCATTTCATTATCTTTATCAGGGCTCACGTTTTGAGAGACAACCCAAGGTATTCACAATACTGCCTTCTCTGGCTTCCGATATGCTGTCCATTTAAGTAGGTCATTGATGACATATTTTTCATCACAAATTACACTAACTTCCCATTTCTGGTCATGCTTTTTCAAAAATTCACAATATACTATTTTTTATTTACTATTGAGGCAAAATAATCCACAGTTTTGCTGTCCCATATTTCAGGAGGCTCATTCCACTTTACTCCACTGAGAAAAGAATGGATTCCCAACTGAGGAATAGTTTAAAAATCTGTCTTAAATTCATAAATTTTAGAGCTGTTCAGTATTTGAGTATTACCATAATCAATAAATTCCACTTCAAAAGTATTTTCTGGCAAAATCTTCTTAATAACTGCTCTGTAAATGGCACTGTCAACAGAGTACTCTGCAACTACAAGATCACCCACCAAAAGTTTAACTGGGCTTCGTTCTTTCACTCTATTTGCTCTTCCATTTAGAACATCTGCAAGTCTGATGATAACCTTTTCAGTCTCAGCAAGCTGAATATGAAAACTGGCTGGATTATTGATGTTGGATATATACCCTTTTACTTTGGCATTCATGTACATTTGGGGTTCAGGAAGATCTTTGATCTGTGGTCTAATTATATTATGTGGATTTTGTGAGACTGCCTGATTTGACTCTCTGATAAATGACTGTGGTACAACTTTTACTGATTTTTGGCCCACATCTCTTTCATTAAGAATACGTACATATCCATGGACAATTCTTATATGTTAATTTTTAAGTCCATCATTCAATGACTTCACTTTGTTTTTGGACACTGGTTCAATTTTATAACAAACTGGTGGTTTCAAAATCCTAGCATATGTACTTCTGGGATGCATCAATTTATCTATTTTGTTTCAGAATATGTTACCAGACTACTTTTATTTATCACATTATGGTGATAATTGTATTCTAGTTTGCCTTTCTGAGAAGCACCAAGTCTCTTATTCTTATTTAATTTATGAGTCTTTTCCACATACTGTCCTTGGTCAGAATGTTTTTTTGACTCTACTTCGCAATATTCTGCATATCCAGCTTCTATCATAAGTGACACAACATCAGTATTTTCTGAGGCTTCAATATTCTGAATATTTACTATATACTTGTCTTCTTTTTTTCTTATAACTTGAAGCAAAATGTCTTTGTTCAAAACAATTTTTTTAAAATAATCAACTGCTGCCTTTACCCATAAATCTTCAAAAGGAATTACATGTGCAAGTGAACAGCACATGGCTAAGGCAGGCAATTTACAAAATTCTGGAAGCAAAATTTTCACATCAAAAAAAGGAATGGAATCAGTATTTCCATAATCTAAAAAATAAACATGAATTTTATAATCATTAATTTCAGTGATGAGAGCTCGGTAAAAATACCTGTCCCTACTGTATCTAGCACAACAAAACAATCCAGGTTTAGGATTTCTTAGAATTAGTTCATCATTTTCACAAGAATCATAACATTTGTTCATATTTTTCATTATATCTTGAAATTCATTCTGATAGTCATTAGTACGTACCCAGAAATTTGATGGGTTTAATACATAAGACACAAAAGCTATATAGGCAGTTTTCACCTCCATTTCTACAGTTTTAACAGAACAATCTACTTTTAAAATATCTTTTTTATTTAGATAGTCTAGTGATTGTTCAACATTTCCAACAACTGCAATGTTGTTTACATAAGCACCTGGCTCGCTTAAAATGTTGGAGATTTCTGAATCCAACACTGGACCAAGTATTTGTGCGCCTATAGTCTTTGGCGGGCACTTAGTATTAACTGTAGAATCTTGAGTCTGCAATGTCACATAATACAAACGTTCATCCTTATTGAACCTATCAATGTGTGCATATACTATTTGACCTAACAAGGCCTGTTTAAATACACTCAGTTGAAGTTTTCTTACATCTCTATCTGGACTGTATAAACATGTCAGAGCACATGGAAATGAAAATAATGGTACTAAACTAAAATCCTGTTTCAGTTTCCTTACATGAATTGAGGGAATAGCCTCACTACTGCCATAATCCATAAACCAAACTTTTATTTGATTATTGAGCAAGAGCTGTTGAGGAATTCCTCTGTGCCACTGTCCATTTCTCCTTTTGGCAACACAAAATAGTCCAAAATTAGCATAGTTGGGACTAGTTTCTTGACTAATATCATTATGTAAAGTCAAACATACTGTCAGGTTTTCTAGCTCAGGAATCCATTTAACCAACTGACAATAAAATTTACTTGGGCTTAATGCAGATGATATCCTTATACTTTCAAAACTTCCTACTGACAAAGATGGCTGCAAATTATCCAAAATATGTTGAACATCAATTAAATTGTCAAAACTGCTTAATGACAATTGAGGTCTTTTATGCTGTAATAAATCTGGCATTTGTTGAGGAAATTCTTTTAACATTTCCACAATAAGACAAAATAAATCTCTATCAATAAATCTTCCTAATTGTAATTCAAGAGTCCAGGATATAATTTGTGGCACTTCGAGAAGAATCATTTGCAAAGGCAAAGTAGCCTGCACATGACCTTTCAGTTGTATTCCTACTAAAGACTTGAAAAAATTCAAAGCCTTAGGAGACCATTTTTCTCCAACTGGAAGAATATTGGCAAAAATACCAAACACTACTCGCGGTGGTAGATCAAATATATTATCACAGGCTGAAGCAACCTGTGTACCATTAACTGTTAATTCTCCTCCATGATCTATAAGGAGCACTGTGTAGAGCTCATTTTTCTTTTCCATGACTCTTCCTCTCTGCCATTCTCCAGTTACTCTTTCTTCTACCAAACAAAACTGAAAGATCTCCACATTATTTTTTATTTTTGGAATATGTTGTATCTCTCTCTGTAATGTGTGGTAGTCAAACTCACAATCACCATTATTTCTGCCTTGAAATTTCACAAGAATATCCTTGGAACAACATTCAATTTGTGATACTGTCAAATCTACATCTAAAAATGTTGGTAAGAGCGATGTAGAATCCATCATCTAAAAAGCAAATATGTATTAATTAGCATCTGGACAAATAGGTGTCAAAATTAAATACAACTGCCTCTATATAAATTTGGCATATAAACATAACCTTAGAAATAACTATATGCTTGTATTTTTATCAAATTAAACATGTTTGAAAAAGTATATACACTAGACAAAATGTTAATGAGATAAAAATCTAACTGCTCACTGCCTTATACTTTTTTAAATTTTTCACAGAAATAACCAAGAAAATAAAACAAAAAGTGGGAAGAATATGTATCATAACTGAAAAACAGAGAAGAGAAACATTTATTTTCTAGAACCTTTAACAAATTTAACAAATTTTAGATATTAAATGTGGTGTAATGGAAGTTAGCCAAATAAGCTTTGCTATAGAGTTCCTCCTCCCCTTGTCAGAAAGCCACCTTCTCTCATGCAGACTCCTTCCAATAACCCATAACTCAAAGCAGTGAGCAGGAGAAGCAAGGGCAGATGGTAAACAAATGAGGAGATACACTCCCTACCTTGTGTCAATTAGCAATAGTTAAACCCTGCGAACATCAATATGCAATCCAAGGATTGTTCTAGTATAGAGATAAGTAGGCTGAGGCCTGGACACCAGTAAGGAAAAGTAAGCGAAGAATCACAATAAAGCAAGTTAGATATGTCAGATCTTGTTACTGGCATGGCTATCTATAAAAAGGAAATGGGAAAAGAAATCATTAGCATAGAAGCACAGTTCTCTATCTTAGCTAGATTTGAGAGATTCTAAAAATATAACAAATATTCAAGAAGAATAAGACATTTCCTAAATTCAGTCAAGAGCCAACACCTACTGTAATAGAACACAGCTTGACCCTTTCCTGACAAAGTTAACAGTTAACAAGAATACATATGAAAAACAAAAAACACTGGACCTTAAAAAAAAAAAAGCGAGGGGGACCCACTTAAAATAGGCAATGCTTAAAAAAGGAAATGCTGCCCCCTGGAATAAGTGTATTAAGAGAAACAGCTAATAATTTTCTTTCAAAAATCGTGATTTTTGGTCTCCAAAATGTAAAATGAGAATGTCATTTTTATATGACCAAGTCATCATTAAGATGATACAACTGGGAATGGCAGGGGAAAGGAAATAAGAGGAAAAAAAATATGAGAAAATGGAAATAACGTTTTTGTAAATAGGGAAGGGAGGAGGGGTGAAGGGAGGGCAAGGGTATGAGGAAAAAGTGAGAATCAAGACATGTAAAGGTACAAGATCCAAATGATGAATGTAACTGTACTGTATACCTAAAATGTACCAATAAAGTCAATGAGGAAAAAAAAAGATGTTAGAACTAAGATTAAGATTAGGAAGAACTACAGACTCATAAAAGTGTACATAAACAGAAGAAAATTTTGACAGAACACATCAAAATTTAGAGAAAAAGATGAAAAGATTTAAAAGGAGAATGTAGAACAAGAATTAAAATCTCATCAAAATACAAATTTATCTCAGAAAAAGATTGAGTAACAAAACAGAAGCTCTTTCTAGGACTCCAGACACTAGAAACCTAGAAAGACACACAAAATTTAGAGAAACCTGGGTAGTGACTATAGCATTTATCTCTTCAGAGGTAATTTATGTGGTATCATAATAAGCAGTGTCTGATCTATATTAATTTGAAGATACACTTACTTGACTGTAGAAATACCTAAAATACCAATAAAGTCAATGAGGAAAAAAAAAGATGTTAGAACTAAGATTAAGATTAGGAAGAACTACAGACTCATAAAAGTGTACATAAACAGAAGAAAATTTTGACAGAACACATCAAAATTTAGAGAAAAAGATGAAAAGATTTAAAAGGAGAATGTAGAACAAGAATTAAAATCTCATCAAAATACAAATTTATCTCAGAAAAAGATTGAGTAACAAAACAGAAGCTCTTTCTAGGACTCCAGACACTAGAAACCTAGAAAGACACACAAAATTTAGAGAAACCTGGGTAGTGACTATAGCATTTATCTCTTCAGAGGTAATTTATGTGGTATCATAATAAGCAGTGTCTGATCTATATTAATTTGAAGATACACTTACTTGACTGTAGAGACTTTAAGAATAAAATCAGTAATACAATGAAGATATGAATTAGAATAAACCAAAAGTTTTAGGACACAAAAGATCTTCTTAAGCCTTCATTACTTAAAGTCACAGGCCTTCACTCAATTTCCAGTCTGTAACTTCTTATATGAAGGGAAGACAGGTGCCCTTAACTCCCCACAAGTAATATAAATGATATCCAGAACTCTCTTCCTGATATTTAACTAAAAATTCTCACCACTACTCACTTGGGTAAATAAAAAAGGAAAAATACAAAAACCTTTCAGGAACCATACATTTCTTAGCATAAAAAGTAGATGCACCAAAAATATTCCTGTATGAAATGCAAGTGGTATTAAATAGGGTAAGTCAGCAAAAGCCCAAGGACACAGGTAATTATATGAATGGGTTGTTCAAACTATCAGAAGCCTATTCCTCCAGACCACCATCCCTCCCTCAAACCATACAAATGGACTTAGAAGTTTCACATCAAAGAGGGAATAATAAACTCTGAGCCTGGTTTATACATGGCTCCTATCCAATGCCATTAACATCCAAAAATAGATTGCTGAGTAATTACACTCCAACTCAAGGGAGAGGTGAATACTGCCTGAAAAAGAAATTGCTAAGAATTTATGCCTACTGATGGTCAATGGCTAATCATTTCTACAGGATAATAGGAATTTTGACGATCAAGACTGGAGATGCATAACAAAGAAATGTAAAGAACTGGTTTGTGGATGAGCCTCTAAGAATTAAACATAAAAAGAAAACTTTTAGGTCACCAAATAGGTCTACTATGGAAAAAATAATAATCAGGTAAAAAGAATTAACCTGTTCTGTGGATGTCATCAGTTTTCTTCGTCTACCCTTGTGAATCTAAAGACTAATTATAATTCATTTTTAAATCAAAAAAGATAAACATGAAATTTAAAAATTAAGCCAATTTTTATAAACAATATAGCATTGTTTTAAAGACATCATCTAAGATGTCTGGAAATAACCTTTATTCAGTAGTATATTCCTTAAAACATTACTATATCATAAAGGTACTTACTCTGTGTACATGAGTGAGACATCAAAAAGCTTGAGTTTTACTTGAGATTCTATTAAGTGAAATTTGAAAAACTATTTTTCCTTAGAATTAGGTGTAAATCTACAAAATGAAAGGCTGAATTAGGAGTTTTCAAATCATTTTTGCAGCATAAATGCTTAAATTAATATCTATACAAAAATAGAACACATCTATTAAATGGACTAATTTGTATTCTAATAATTCTGTAAGTGTAGAAAGAACAACAAAGCTAATGAACACAGGCTTACAACAGTTTCATCTTATAATCAGCCTTATTACTGTGTCTGATAGCACAGTATTATAAAAGTAGGCTCAGATACAATTAATAGTTCATCTACTTCTACCACAGTGTATTATAACACAATAAATGCAAATAAAAATATAGGAGAGTGGGTGGGGATTTAGCTCAGCGGTTAGGTGGCCTGCCTTGCAAGCTCAAGGACCTGAGTTCAATCCCCAGTACCAAAAAAAATAAAGCAGAAAACTACACAATGATACAAAGACTTATACAGTGATATGCATATATAAAGAGGCCAAATAGATTTAACAAAATGCTGGTTGACAAGCACAAAAAGTACAAAAAAGAGAGAAAAATAAAAAAAAATGATCTCACACACACACACACACACACACACACACACACACACAAGGGGGGGGGAATAAAACAAGGTTGTCCTGTCATCCTGTTCTGTTTCCAGGATGAACAGCCCTGAGCAGACTGAAAAATTTAATATATTACATTTGAATGTTTTGTTGTTTTAAAAAACAAATTATACATTTTTAAAAATTAAGCTGAAATCCAAATGACAAACTTCATAATTTAAATTAAAAATCCACAGCACTATTTGAAAAAAACACAATCTGTAAACACTACTAAATTTTATATTAGAAGTTCTCCTTAAAATATTTGATAGAACACATATTATAGATGACGTCACTCATTGTATTCTATGAATTAACATCTAATAAGTCTGCCAATGGAGTTCAGCAGAAATGTAATTGAGCCATATTTTAATTTTTTAATTCTTTAGTAACATTTAAAAGTTTTTAAAAGAGATGAAATTAATTTTGATAACATATTTAACTCAATATATCCACATGCATGCTTTTAATATATAATTATAAAATTTAGTAATAATGACTTCATAGTAAGCCTTCAAATTACGACATTTTATACTTATATCTCAATCCAGACTAACCACATTTCAAGGGCTCAGCAGCTACATATAGCTAGTGGCTATAGCATTAAGAGTACAGGCCTAGAACTATGTTGAAATTTTAAGTATCACTGACTGATACATTTAAACTTTTAACGGAGGCAAAATATTATCTCCTTATATTAATCACTCCTCATAAACGTTTAAATGTTTAAAAGGTTTTCAATACATTAGTTTAACTGATTTTAACAATAAATGTTTCATTTCTTAGGTCACAAAATTGAAGATCAGATCAGTCTAGTTCCCATATACATTACTCCTACTATTTCCCACCGTTTAAGTAAACCACAAAATCACACACAGGAGCTAAGATAAAAAATAAAATATATAAATACTCTACAAATACAGGACAAAAGTAAATACACAATGCACCCTTTTGAGATAGAATCAACTTATTAATTCTTCACTTTTCATAATCTAAGATTATTCTGCTGGCCAATACTCAGGCAAAGTCATCACATTCCAAATGACTGATTTAAGTTTAGACCCTAGTTTTCTTCCTCCCATCTTCTCTATATATTCAGAGTGATTTTTAGATTCAGATATTTAATGACTTTGATGTGGTGGAAATAAAAGTGTTTTTCAATCTGTGCATTCAAAATGAGGGTGGCAACTTTTTAGCATTCTTTATTGAAGAAATTCTCAACTTGGGACAATTTTCTCCCCAAAGAAACATCTGGTAATATCTGGAGAATTTATTTAGTTGTTACAAGTGGATGTGAGGAGATGCTACTGGCATCTAGTGGACAGAGAACAGAGATGCTACTGAATATCCTTGAAATAAACCAAAAAAATCCAGGCCAAAATGTCAGTTATACTAAGACTGAGAAACCATTTTAGTGAAAACA
Organism: Fukomys damarensis; assembly: GCF_012274545.1. Classification (NCBI taxonomy): domain Eukaryota; kingdom Metazoa; phylum Chordata; class Mammalia; order Rodentia; family Bathyergidae; genus Fukomys; species Fukomys damarensis. The sequence continues at coordinate 3,239,029 of NW_022900914.1, read as the reverse complement.
AAAATAAACACCATGGAAAATAAAAGAAAATAATTTGATAAAACTAAAAGAATCAAGATAAAAATACAATAATTTTTCTTAATCTTACATTTAGGGAGGCTTTCAAGAGAAAAAATCCATTAGTCATAAAAAAAAATACACACTTTTTTATTACAAGCAAACAAAATATGGAGATAAGGGAGACAGAAAGGCAAAGGAGTAGTAAAAATTATTAAAATGTGCTATGTATATGTACTAATTCTCCAAGATGAATATAATTATCATATACTGCAAACATATACTAATAAAGAAAAAAGTTATAATGGATTTAATCTTACACACAGAAAGATTTGCTCATGCCAATTATCTTGTTACCTGATTCCAGTCTTTTATATCCTACATACATCAAGGAATTCTAATGGTTTCAATCTCCAGAGCATATAAAATCTGACTTCACAGGTACTGCTAAACACTGTCTAAATCACTTTCCTCCATCATCTTAATAATTGTAGAATCCTAGTCTTCCTGATTCTATCCTTAACACTACATTGATTTGTGACTATTCTCAATATTATAATCAATGACCTTTTAAAAATGTAAGATTTAACATGGACTAAGCTGAAAACAACTCATGGTTCCTCACTTCACTGACCGAAAACTAAGGCTATCAAATAGCTTGCGGAGTCCAAAAATCTAAACATCACCACCACACAACCCACCACATATGTTTTCTTTTATCTTATTATACATCCAAAGCTACAACTTCCTTTCCATCCTGTGAATCATGTTGCCTCTGGGTATTCTCAAAACACACCTTACTCCTTCACCTCCTCTAAATTTTTGTCATAAGGTTTCCTTCTTGGTGAAACATTCCTTGACATCTCACAAGGGCCACATCTGCATAATTTTGTAGTACGTGGGCTCCTCTCCTCCCTAACTTTTTTCTGAAAAGCATAAAACAGTTTATGAAACTTGCTGTTACTAAAATTTTGGTCTGAGGATCTTCTTACACTCTGAAAATCTCAAAATGCTTCAGTTTATGTTATTTATATCAATCAAGATTTACCAGAGTAAAACTACAGAATGAAATTTTTAAATTATTTAGCAATTAATTTAAAAATAGCAATAAACCCACTAATAAATATTAACATAAATATTTTCAAGAAAGATATTTTTAAAAACCAAGACTTCAGTGAGAAATGACAGTTTTATAGTTTTTGGAAAACTAGTATTTAATGCTTAATTCAAAATACCTGGTTTTTATATTTGCTTCTATATTCAATGTGTTGTGACAGGTGGCTTGGGAGATGTATGTGAAGAAAATCTGGCTACCCACAGTAGTCACAGAAAGGATAATTTAATAGCATTTTCATACAACTGAGGATATTCTTTGATAAGCACACATTCACAAAAAATCCAGGAGTGGTGTTTCTTACAAGTTAGTAACAACATGGAATATAAAAGCTGGTAAGTGAACTTTTTGTACCGTGGTATCTTAAAATTCACTGGTTGCACTTTAAACAAAACTTTTTTAAACATGAATGAGTCTAAACTATATTGATTTATGGGAATATATACTGGTTCACTGAGTTATGCAGATCTTACACAGATTGATATATTACATAACCAACAGTCCCAAATCTAATTAACACTACCAGCAATTTCATCAGAAAAGTCATAAATTTGCCACCTTTCTAATTTTTCTTTTAAAACTTTAATTTTATCACTGACAAACACTATCAGTTGTTTTGCATAAAGTGCTATGGTTAAGTTTGCTTCACCATGAAAAATATTCAAATCTGAGTAAGGATAGTTTATCCATTAGTACTTCTACTATATAATACTATATGAAAAAAATTACACCAAGTGCTTTTCCTCAAGTCAATCAGCATAGTTCAGTTACCAATACAAGCGCTTTTATGGCCAGGGATTTAGCTCAGCAGTTCAGTGGCTTGCCTTGCAAGTGCAAGGACCCGAGTTCAATCCCCAGTACCAAAAAAAACAAAAACAAAAAAAGAAGTGCTTTTAGGAATATTTCCCATTTCATTATATTAAATATTAAAAATACATATCCTCAAAGGTAAACCTATAGTAACATTCTTACTGCTTTAAAAAGGGCACTGAAGTGTAACTACTACCTTTTCTCCAAGTGCTTAGTGTGAAGAGAATAATGATTACCAATACAGCTTGGCGACTCTCTGATTACAAAAACACACCAGTAGTTTGTTGAATTCATCACTGTTTTTACATCATCAGTGCCAGTATAAACACAATGATAAAAGGTAAACACTGACCAGATGGCAAGATAATTCATGGGAAAAGAATAATATTTTCAATAAATAGTCCTGAAACAACTGGATATGCACATGCAAAAAGAATCTAGTTGGACCCCTACTCCTCATATAATACTTATAAATTCAACTTTATCAAAGACTTACCTGTAAGAACTAAAACTATAAATCTTTTAGGAATAAACTTCTATGACCTAATTAGGAGTAGATATCATTCCAAAAGCACAAATAACAAAATTGAAATAGTAATTTGGAAGATAAGAAAGAAAAGCTTTTATGCTTCGGGGAAAAACCATAAGTGAAAATACAATCTACAAAATGGGAAAAATATTCTGAAATCATATTCTTGATCTACTGTATATATAAATACCTTTTAAACAAAAAAAGACACATAACACATAACATTATTTCTAAACGGGCAAAGGACAAGAGTAAAATACAGACAGACTTTTAGAGATGGGGAAAGAGATCAGGGATGGGGAAGGGAAAGGGAAAGGAGATCTAAAGTGAACATTCTAGACAGACAAATACCAACACCCCACAAAAAATGTAAATACTATGTACTGCAAATGATATTAATAAAATATAAATGAACTCATTAAGCATTTCTTTTTAAAAAGATATCTAAATGGCCAGTAAGCATCTAAAAATACTATTCAATATTATTAGTCACTAGGGAAATGTAAATTATAACTATAATGAGATAGTACTCCACATCCACTACGATGACTATATTTTTTTAAAATGGACAATATTAGGAAGAATGTGGGGAAACCAGAACACTCCTACACAGTTGGAGGAATTACAGAAAAATACACCCACTCTGGAAAACATTTGGCAATTCCTCAAAAAGTTAAATAGCAATTCCCATCCTAAATATATAACCATGAAAACTGAAAACATGTATCCACACAGTAACTTGCCCTGGAATGTTAACAGAAGCATTATTTGCAATAGTGCAAAGTGAAAACTACCATAAAGTTCAAAAACTACTGAATGCATAAACACAATGGGATAGCCATACAAAGGATTATTACTGAGCCTTTAAAAATGCTATCCTCATCACACCTGGCTTGGCAAGCCCAAGGTCCTGAGTTCAATTTCTGTTACCAAAAAAAACGCTGTACTAATCAGTGCTACAATATGGACAAACCTTGAAAACATGGTGCAAGACTAAACAGATACAAAAGGCTATATACACGATTTATGACTTAATTTATATGAAATGTCCAGAATTGGCAAAACCACAGAGGTAAAAAGTACATTACTGTTACCAGCAGATGAATGGAATGAATAGTGGCTGCTAATGGGTACACCCTTTCTCCTGGGTGATTAAAATACTCTAAATTAAGACACTGCCAGCAGAGCACAACTCTGTGAATAAATTAAAAACCACTGTATTTTTCAATTTAAAAAGGGTGAAGTTTATTGTAAGTACATTATATATCAATAAAGATTTTTAAGGTAAATAACCTTTTGGATTATGAAAAGAGTTTGGCTCTACAGATCCCCTAAAAAGGAATCAAGCAACCCAAAAAGCTTATGAAACACAATTGAAAACCTCTGTGATAGACTACAAAACTTACTATTTTACCTATTTATTGTCTATTTCTCCACAGTTCCTAAAACGATCCCTTCATATGGTAGGCAACTAATAAATATTCTTGAATGGATTAATAATTTATGCCCAGATACTATTCCTAAAGCCAAAACTCTTCTACAGAATTGACACAATATCAACCAAAATACTGGGATAATTTTTGGCAAGAATTTAAATGATTCCAAATCTTGTATGTTAATGCACAGGAATCTGGCTTGGCTTTTAATTTTTTTAAAGTATCTTTTGAAAAGCCTGAACAGAAATACAAGTAAATAGAGCTTTTGAAAAACAAAGAAGTTAGGGGAAAAACAAAAAAATTAGTACCTGATTTTAAGGTTAATTTTATGAAAGTACAGTACTCAAGAGGTGCAACCTACTTAGAGGAAGTTGGTCACCAGGGCGTGCCCTTAGGGAGTCTACCTTGTTCCCAGACCCATGGAACTCTCTGGCTTGGTCTCTCTAATTCCTGGATGCTATGAGGAAAACTCTTCTCTGCCATATGCTCCCACTGGCATGATGACCAGCATGGCCACAAACCATAGCAATGAAGACAGCTGACCATGGACTGAAATCCAATCACCAGTCAAAATAAATTTTCCTCTTGTAAATTGATCTTTTTCAGCTATTTTTATTGCAACAATAGGAAATTATCACAGTCAAATGATGAAGCGATTTTCAACCAAGGTGACAAGCAATTTAATAATGATGCTATAATAGGGTAGTCATATCCTAGCTAGCCTATTTGTATGTGGATAACCACACACACACACACACACACACACACACACACACACATATAGACAAAAACAAACTTTTACCTGTCATTTACAAACATTAATTCTAAAGGAATCAAATTCTTACAAATAAGAACTAAAATATATAAAACATCTAGAAAAAAGGAGAAAATCTTAGATTTGGCAATGATTTCTTAAAGTAAGACACACATTTTTTTAAAAATCAAACTATTCACTAAGAAAAAAAATCAAAAGATACTTTTTGTCTTACTTTCTCCTCGCTGAGACACAATACCTAATAACCACAATTTAGAACAAGGAAGGTTTTTTGGAGTCATAGTCTGTAAAGATTTCAGTCTGCTGGTTCCAAGGCAGGGTCACATGGCAGAGGAGAAACAGCTCATGCCAGGGCAAGCAGAGAGCAGAGAGTGAGTGATCAAGGGACGAGGGAGCCAGATATACCCTTGCATATCATGCCGCCAGTGACCAATCTCCTCCCACCAGGCTTTACCTTCCAACAACACATTTAGCTATAAACTCTTCAGGAGACAAAACCACTCATGCCATCAGAATCCAATCACCTCCCCCAAACCCCACCTATCAGCACATGAGGATTTGTGGGGACATCCAGATATAAACCATAACACTCTTTTTTAAATCAAGACAAGCTAAAAGAGTGAAAAAAATATTTACAAAACAGCTAACCTAAAACCAGTGTCTAAAATAAAGAACTTTTACAACTCAGTATGTAATAAGACAATTTAAAATGAGCAAGAGATTTAGCAGTCACTTCATCAGAGAAGGTGGAAAATAAGCACATGAAAAAGATGCTCAACATCAATGTCTTTACAGAAATGCAAATTAAGCCACACCAAAATACCACTACATATCCACTAGAATAGTTAGAATTAACTACACCTACCACTGATGAGGGTATGTAATAGTAACTGGAAATGTCACATATGTAGAAGAAGATGTAAAATGATACAACTACGGTGGAAAACAAATTAGTAATTTTATAAAAAATTAAATACACATCTTCCACATGACCCAGCTATCTATTCCTAGGTACTTACTCAAGAGAAATGAAAGTAAACATCCATGAAAAATCCTGCTGGAGATGAGCTGGACCTTACTACATTTGTAATAATCGAAGCCCCGAAACAATTTTATTTCCTTCAACACAATAAACTACTAAACCATACAATAATTGTATAGCATAAAATGGCAACTATTCAACAATAAAAAGGAAATACTTATACACACAACATAAATGAATCCCAAGATAATTATGCTGATGAAAGCAACAGACTACTATACACATAGTATAATCTATTTAGAGAATGTATTTTCTAGATAAATGAAAAACAATTTAAAGTAAAGGAAATCAGATTAAAAGTGGTTACCTGGGAAGTGGGGAGTGTGGGGTGGGGTTGGTAGGACCAAAAAACTTTTTGGAGTGATGGATATATTATCTTGAATTTACGGTAGTTTCCTGGATACATGTGTGTTTCAGGTGCCATGAAATTCTACACTTTGAATAAATACAATTTGTTGTGCCTCAATTATATCTCAGTAAAGCTATAAAACACAAAGACGTACACACTAACCTGAGTTATTAATGGTGGGGCAGAATTACAGAACACCTATTTTATTATTTGTAATTACTAATTTAAAAAAACATTTAAGTTTAATCTATTTTAATTGATAAATAAGCCTTAGGAAACAAGTGAAGGGGCCAGAGGTCTGTCAGAGTAAAATACTGAATAACAAACTCATATTTTATGTGAATATGTTTGTATGCAAAGGAAGGAAGGTGTGAAAGGAACCTGTTAGACAAGTTAAGACATGGAACTAGAAAAATATGCCTCATTTTACCTTCCCATTTAATTACATACTGCTAAAGGCCTTTTCCCCTTATTCCAAAAGGTGTGTGGTTACAATTCGCGCATAAAATATAAATTTCTTCCTCACAACACCTCATAGCCTAGTCTTTCTGTGGGATTTCCCCACCCGGCCGAAAGAGCACCAGCTGAGAGGCCCCGCTTACCACAGCCCTACCCGGAGGCAGCCGGCAGCCGGGAGCACAGGGCCCACAGGCGCTGGGGGCGTCTCCTCACTACTACTGAAGGCCAAGCCGCTGAGTCCAAAAAGAAAAGAGGGAAGCAAGCGAGGAGACACGGTGGACATAAACAGTGCCCTGGTAAGTAGAGCAGGACATACCGAGAGTCACCAACGTGAGGACCTACGACGTCGTCAGACCCAAAATGGCGGCGGGTGCTGGCGTGCGACCGCCTTTGTACCCAAGCAGCCTTTGGACGCATGCGCAGAACTGGAGGCCGCCTGCAGGGCGGGAATTCGCAACAACTAGCCCGAAGTGCGCAGCGGAGGAGAAGTACAGCAACACGCATGCGCCATCTGGACCCAGGCAAGCAGTGCCGGCTCTGATATCTGCAGGTTCCAGCTGGGCTGCCTCAGGGACGCCGCTTTAGAGACTAATGGGCTGGAGGCTCAGCTAAGCTAGGAGGGACACAGAGAGGATGTAACTGGTATTAGGGGTGTGGCACAGAGCAGGTGGCATAGGAGGAAGGTCAACCCTCTTCTCTAGCTGGGGAAAGGCTGACCATCAAGAAGACAGACCTACCTGTGACTGCCCAGGTGGAAATCCAGATTCTCCCATTGCATTTGCAGATCGGCTTAAGGAATGACTAGTTATCGACCTCCTTTAATCAGATATTTACAGATGTTACTGCATGTAATTGTGTCTCCGTTGTGAAGCATCTTAAATTGCGGCTGTACATCAGATGACATTAGCAGCGTACTAATTTTCTACTCCCAGTGATGCATCACGGCTATGTAGAGAAAAGTCCTTGTTTGTAGAAAATGAACAAACTATTGAGGGGTGATTGAGCACGTGAGCAGTTTGCTCTCAAATTGTGGGGCCAAGGAAAACGTATTCTTCCTATTCTTATGTGACTTTTCCATAAAGTTGAATCTTTTTAATTGTGAGGCTACAGGAGAACATATTCTTTCTAGTTGTCTGTAATTTTTTCATAAAGTTGTTCTTTAAAAAATCATTTTAAAAATTACCCTAGTTTCATAAAATGAACCATGTGACTCTCAATATTTTTCTATACAGAATCTTGCACCAATTTATTTAACACAAGAATTAATTGTCCTAGGTATTTTGAGGCAGGCAAAATCTTTCCCTTCCTGCCTTCATATTAATTATTGCATGAGTTTTGTCACTTGATGTTTTCTATCAGTTTCTCCTAGGTTTTCAAATTTATTAACATAGTTTTAATAATGTCATGTTATTTTTAAAATCAATATGTGTGACTATTCCCTATTTTATTCTGTATTTTGTTCATTTTTCCCCTGTGTTTCTAATAAATCTTGTTAATCTGCTCTGTTGGTGTTTCTGTTGTAACTTGTTTTCCATTTCATGTTTCCTGCTCTGTTTTTGAGTGGGGGTTTGGTTTGGTTTTGGTTCGTATTGTTTTGTAATGGAGATTGAACCCAAGGCCTCACACATGCTGGGCAAGTACTCTACCCTGAGCTACATCAGACCCCTGGGGCAGTCTTCAAACTGTACATTTAACAAGTGGCCAGAAACTTCCCAAGGGAATACACACAAGTTTTGAAGGAATCAGTTCCAAAATTCTCAGCTTTTGTGTGTACTCTTTCCTAAAACCATCTGAAAAGTGATTTGTAAAATTAAAATATAATGTTTCCTCTATTTGTTATTCATTTCCCTGAAGGGCAAATTTCCCTCAAACACCAAGTAGTCAGTTGCTCAAAATACTAGTATCAGTGAAGCTTCTTTTTGTGAATCCTTTGTCTTTCCCTCTATTAAACACATCCCAAGAAAGGCAAGCAGTATTAGAAACAGAGTAATGCTAGACTGCTAGACATGCTGTGGAGTCAAGGAAGGATGGCAGATTTAACAACTAAAAATAAAGAAACCATTAAATTTGAATTTCAAATAATTTCTATTGTAAATATACTCCAAATCTATTAAAACACGGAAGTATCATAGGTTTCTGAGATTCAAATTTACCTGGTCATTTTCTATTTTATCTGGCCATCCTTTAAAAATTAAGGGGTTTTTGCCAGGGATATAGCTCAGTAGTTCCACCACCTGCCTTGAAAGTGCAAGGACCCGAGTTCAATCCCTGGTATCAAAAAAAAAAAAATTAATGGGTTTTTCTTCTATCTCTCTGACATTGTTAAACAACACTTTGTCCTTGACAGAGTTTTGTTAACAAACCTAAAAATGTAGGTAGGATGTTTTACAACTGAAGCTCTTTGCACTATGAATTTAACTCCAAGATTTTGTAGAAATGAACACATTATAAAATAAATGTATTATAAACGCATTGTAAAGTAAAGATCTCATTGCTACCAGTATCTTCAGTAATATTCATTGAGCTGTATACTGAAGATGTTTGAGAAAGTAAATTGAAGTTGATAGTATATTTTCTGAGTATACCTGTTAAATAAGGCACATATTTGAAGGAATGAGATATAGATATAGATATAGATATAACTTGGCTTTATTTCTGAAGCCTTTTGTTGCTATTGTTAAGCTTCCCAAAAATTAAAAAGGTAAATGATTCTAATGGCTGGATAGGAAATCATTTTTCAAGTAAGGCAATTTTAATTTTAGTTCTTAAAAAAATGTAAGAATCTAGACAAGTCTTCAATTTAGCAGTCGATCCTTAGAGTTCTAAGAGACTTAAGGGTATGAGAACAAGAAAGTTTAAGAAGCATTAGATTAAATTATACGGTACTTTTTCATAATAACCTGAACTATTTCTCTTATCATAATCTGTAAATAGATGTCGAGTACTATGATTGATTATTATGATATCTGTTCTCCAGCATCAGTCTCAGAGAGATAATACCTAGCATAGTGTTCATCCTGTGGGAATCAAGGTGAGAGGTCAAGTGAGTGACTGGATTCTTGGGTGGGTGGTACTGGTATCTGCAGTCCTGGGGACTCCTGGTTACCCAGGCACAGGTCACACGAGCAGGAGGGAACTGTGGCAAACAGCATTAAACCAACACATGTTTAAGGGCAAAGATTATCGCTTGTCTTTGCAACTGTTCCCTCTTTCTTCCTCAGTCCCCAGAGGAGCAGACTACTTTATAAAAGTAAAAGCAAGCATAACATGCCAAACCACGTCCAAGACCCAGAGCATGGGCCTACTGGTCTGTGTGCTCTTTGCAGTGAGACGGTCATCTTAGAAGACAACAGTGTAGCCTGGGCAGGTTGCTGAATCTCTGAGCCTTGTGGTTGTCATTGCCTTGTTAGAGTGACAGAGGCCCGGCACATACGGTGCGTCAGTCTCACAGGAACCTGAGGAACCTCTCCTCAGAGACTGCTGTTGAAATGCTACTTTTCTTTTGTTATCTCTTCATGTAAGTCTTCTCTAAGTGTGCCATGCACATCTCCTCACATTCTGTAGCTGTGAGTAAGGATGTTTTTCCTCTAGTTCTCACAGCCTTCCTTATCCTTTGGGCAAGTCTATTTTTCTCTGTGTTTTTTTCACCCAACTCTAGAATTTTTGCCCTAAATAAATTTAAAATGACATGTTCAGCGAGTCCTCTGGACTTTTTCCTGTCTTGTCAATTTTTTCAGTGCCACCAGGAGGCAGCACTAGCTAGATTCGTGACAATTATTCTTAATTCTTGCCTGGGCAACTGGAGTGTCAGCCTATCACTTCTTTTAGATGTCTTTTCCATCTGTGGCCCAGTTAAGCTTCTCCACTTTTTATTTCCTGCAATCCCCAGTGTTCGTGAGGATGAGGCAGTGTCCATCCTGTGCTGTGATGAAGCGCTAGCCGGGCAACCTGAACCACGTATGTCTGAAGCCTTCACACTGTTCACAGCCTGGGCGCTGGCCCTGCTCCTCCATCCACTCTCCCACCGCCAAGTAATTTCTCTCAAGGAAATTACTGTAACTGTGAGCAGAGATTCAGCCTCATTATAGCATGTTCATAATAACATAAACTGCAAGCCCGTAAAGGTCCCACCGAAAGGGATTTGGGTCACATAATGGATTACTCTGTGGCTGTTTAAATTATTGACGTGTTTTTCCAAAACATGGTACCATATCACCAGGGGTGATACATGGGCAATTTTCTTTGCTGCAAGGAAGGGCAGCATCTGTTTCCATTTCTCTATTCCTCTTCCCTGCCCCCAGAATCACTGTCTCACCTCAGTTTGTCCACCCGCCTAGACAGCCAGCGGCTCAGGCTGCCCATATAGACCCGAGTCTTCTCCACCCAATGCTCCTCCTGGATCCCCGACCTGTCTCCTCCCCGGGGCCCAGGCTTTGTCGCCTCACAGCTCCACCTCCTGTTCCTTCCCACACAGGTCCTTCCCATTCAGCAGTGCACAGGCCCACACACGCACACACACAGGCACACACAGGCACACACATCTGCAGCTAGCTCCATACCCGTTACCTTCAACTCCAACTGTGCCCCCTTTGCCTGCCTCTCTGCCATTTTCTAGCACAGATCCCCTGGAAAAGTCTTTCCTAACCTCGTGTGCCCCATGTGGGCCTCACCTTGGCCTCCAGTCTCCTCTTTGTCCCTGGACACCCTGATTCCCTTCCCCAAGATGTCACCTGAAGTTACTTAGCTTCAGCAGTGAGATCCCAGAAGCCCAAAAACTCTTGCGGGAACATTCCTTTCTTTCTACGCTGGCCTTTGTGTTCAGCCCATCTCTTTCTTCTCTTTTTGTCCTCCTCACTTCTGACTGAGGGTCCCTGTCACGCAGTTTGTTTATCTTATTTGATTTTTAGGAAGCAACCATAAGTGTCATCCAGGCACATTCCCCCCAACAACAGTGTCCACCCCCCTATGATGGAAATCACAAACTCAGGCAGGAAATGTCTTGCTGAAAATGTATCGGCAGTGGTTATCCCACCCTCACTGTGCACAGCTGACAACGTTCACTTTCTAGCCTGCCCTAATCTTTTTGAACTTTGTTTTTTATTAGTAAATAATTGCCATACATACTGATCACATTCATCACAGGGAATTTGTACCTGTGCATAATATATCTTAATTCCCTTTTCCCCATTCTGCTCCCCACCCTTCCAGCTCACCTTCCCTCTCCATCTACCAAAGCTTTGCTCATCTTTGAGGATAAGATGCCTGTAGGGGAGAAGTTCCTGCTCAGGTGGATTAGCCAAAACCTGTTAAATCACAGATGGCTCCCTGACAACTTCTACCTTCAGTAAGAGCCCAATCCCATCTGTGCGCTGAGTGACACACACCTCAGGTGACATCTGCCATAATGGCAACCTGAGAAAACCATAAAAGGGGCAACAGGGTGGCTCCAGAAGAATTTCTGGTAAAGCTGCACCCATTGTCAGAAGATGTGACTATTCCTTCCCCTCATTAGCTTATCCCTCCCCTTACTTCATCTGTAAACTCCCAAGCAGCAGTGGGTTGGACTGAGAAGTGGGTCACTGGTTTCTATCCCATTTCTGTTCCTGGCCAGGAACAGAACTTTCTCTCCTGTTCAATCAGCACTTGGTCTTGCTATTGATTCCACGATTCTGAGAGGGAGAAAGAGTCTAGTTTGGGATCACAAGTTGGTAACAAAGTGAGTTAACTTAATTCATCGATCACTTATAAAACTGGTGAATTCGTCAAAAGGAAATTAAAGTTAACATTTCTTGTGAGTTCTATAGTCTAGAGAGTTGTGAGGAAACACAGTGTAAGAGAGAAGACAAAATGCAAGTAAATGTATTTAAAAATTAATCTAAAACAGAACCTGAAATCTTACTCGAAAGTCACTGTGGTCTACTTTGTAAAGAATTTTTTTAGAAGTTGGAAATTGAACCATGATAAATAATACATGTTGTTGGTACATGTGTGCTACAGCTACAGCCTCTTACCAAGAGTTGCTTTTAAGTACAAAACAGGCATTATCAATATGTGAGGTATGCACTAAAGGGACCCAAAAACTTACAGTGAAGACCTTGGAGTTTCCTGTAAAAGCTAAAGCACTTAGGAAGACAAGAAATATGCAGTATATGATGCCTTTGGGTCCCACTATTGATAATGAAATGGAAGAGCAGGTACTTCAAATGATACTTCCAACATACTCTAAATATGTCAAGGTACAGTAGATAAAAAGTAAAATTTCTTTGAAGTATAACAATAAGTAGCCAAAAAGATATACCTAAGCATCGGACAAATGTATGAAAATAAAATTTTTAGTAATATAGATGCATGTCATCTTTGGAAAAAGATCCTTACCTTACATCTCAAACAATCCTAAACATTTTCATCTACCATTATCCAGCATTGAACATTTGCATTTTACTTCACTTTCTCATCTTTCTGAGTTATTTCTTTAAGAACCAAATCTTGGGCCAGGGGTTTAGCTCAATGGTTCTGCTGCCTGCCTTGCAGGCACAAGGGCCCAAGTTCGATCCCCTGTACAAAAAAAAAAAAAAAAA
>NW_022900914.1:3202246-3225821 GCF_012274545.1 Fukomys damarensis | reverse complement strand
AAAAAAAAAAAAAAAAAGAGCCAAATCTTTAGTGAGTTTTACTTAGAATTGCTGTAGAATGTTTTGCTTCTTATCATTTTTTGGCTTCTTCGCTACTGTAAACTTTACTGGATACTTTCACCTTCCTTGTGAGCTTTCACCATGGTGTGGCAAAGGCCAAGGAAGGGTCTGCTAGCATCTGGACTAAATGACCTCAAAAAATTAAAATGTTAACATTCCTGTGTCAGTGTCCTATTGTTCAGCTATCCTAACTGTGAAAGACACCATGTTTGCCACTCCCTGCTCGCTCTACTGCTGTAAAATGCTTCTGCGCGGGACTCTCAAGCCCCTAGATGTCCTGCTGGTTATGCCAAGGATGCAAGACCCTGAGCACACCTATCTGGAACTTTTGTCAAGGTCGTGTTTGCAGTGAGCAAGCTGGAAAGGTAAAATAACCTTCCCTCCCCAACCGAGATAGACCCTGACCAAGACAGCCTGCTGCCTGGGCACAGTGTCTGTGGCCCGCCAGGAAACCCATGTGTGTGCAGCACACATGTGTACCGCCTGTGCTGCCCGACAGGATGAGTTCCAGGAGCCAACACAGCCCCGCTGACACTTCAGTTGCAACCTCTGCTGAGAAAAGGAGCTTTCAGCACTGACTCCGGAAGCCTCATTGCTTCTGTCAGGACCCTAACACCAGGGCAGGCTAATTTGCTAAGCTGTGGAATGGTGAAATCTCAGATCCTTCAGCATTCTCAGAATCTGCCTTCCACCTTGTTTCTTTTATAGCCTTAGCAAATTATTTGAGTACCCAGAACTATGTAAGGTTCTAGGGGAATATAAGGTGAACTGTAGTGGAGAAGTTCTGCCTAGTGAGGAATACAGATATTCAAACAGACTTTTTTTAGTGAGAAAAAAAAAAGATTACTATTGAAGGCAAGGGCTGAGAATGGCTTTCTGGAGGCAATGATAATAAATTAAGGAGGAAGAACTATTGGCCACACTGAGATAGAGGACAGAAAGACATGTCCCATTGGCGGGGAAGAGAGAAACTACATGGATGAATGAGGAATGAAAGTCAGGTCAGTTATGTTATGCACAAAGACTGACTGAGAGGCTCTCTCGTTGATGCAGCTGAGAAGCAGCAGAGGTCAGATTACTGACTGCCAGACGTGACCTCTTGTGGAGTTTGAGCTCCATCCCGGAATGGATGGTAGAGCTGAGGAAGTTTATGGACTCATGTAATCAAATCACAGAAATGTAGTGGGAGAGTGGAGTTGTGGGAGAGAACTGGAATGCCTGTTTACCAGCTTCAAGATGCTAGTTTCCCTTGAGAAGAAAGGAGTCTGAAAAACGGAACTTGGGACTATAATGGGTAACTCAAGGTGTATCTTTAATGGTCTGTTTCATTTGAAAATGACAGAGATGAAGACAAAAAAGCGAACAATTTTAGGCATGTTGAGCAGGTGTTATATTTAATTTAAATCTGTAGGCATCTATTTTCTGCACTTTCCTATGTTTAAGTATTTTATAACTTAATTTGAGCATTAAAGCCACCAATTAATATGAACTTCATGCAACAAAATGCACTATATAGTGATCATATTCCTGAATAATCTCACAATTCAGATATCTATTAGTTTTATAAATAAGGGTCAACCCATGTGAGTTTTAGCAGAAAGTTTTCTGATAATTAATAAACTAAGAATGATGTCAGTAGACTCTCCATTATAGTTCTTTACTGATCTCTAGAGGAGACCAGAGTTAAGATTACTGCCCACTGGACCATTGCAGCATGTCATTAAAACCTTCTCTTGAGTTCTATAGCATCATAATTTATGGCTAATAGCGACTGAGTGCCCTATGATCGTGTCTTTGCAAATGAAATGTCTGTGTTTAGAAGAGTCAATGTGATTAAAAATGCAGCCGGGAATTAATTATCCAGTGTCTTTCCCCTGTCTTAACATGTAGTAAATACACAATAATTAGTTGTTCACGGACTGGCCAGCCATCAGGAAGCTGTTCTCCCGGAGGAGAGGAAGTGTCTACTTCACCTCAGCCCCTGGTAGGGTGGACCTGTATCATGGGTAAGTTTGTCACCTAGATTGGCTTGGGAGCCAGCTAGAGGATTAGGAAAGCACACTTCTGTGTGTGTCTGGGTGGCCCACAGAGGCTTGAGTTTAGGGTCCGTCATTGGTCCTTGGCTCCTTCCTTTCTGGCACTGTTACCTTGTTTTGTTCCCCTACCACTATGAACTGAACATATTATTTCTTTCTTGGAGCCAGCAGTCATGGACTGAAACTTCTGAAACCACAGGCTAAATAAACACGGCCTATAAGTTTCAGGTATCAGATATTTGACCCAGTCATGGGAAAGCTGACATTAAAACCTGGCCTAAAGCAGAAAACAGCTATTATTTACTAGATAAGTGAAAAGAAAGCTAAGAAGACTTTGACTCCTAATGGAAATTTCCCAGGTCTGCATGAGAAAGTATCTCTTCTTCTCAAACTTATATTTCCTATAAGAACATTTAAGATCTTTCCTTACAGATACATGTATTTATGCCTCATTTCTGTTACTATAGAACCTTTTAAGTCTTGAGAACAAAGTTTATTCCCTTTGTGTAATTTATTACAATGTAACAGAAAATGGAAAGAAAAAAATTAAAGCTAATACTAATTCATTGAAACACTTTGTAAATTCAGCAGAATTATATTATTATTAATTTTTATGCTTAAAATAAACACCACTTACCTGCTTTAAGTTATTTGGTAGCAAATCGCTGGACTGTAATATGCCTTGCTATACTACCTTCAGGGCTGGTGTTCCTGTTTGCTTGGCTATGTCCTAGTAAAGAGCAGTGAACACAGAAAGCTGCCAAACATTTTCTAGGTTGTTTATTCTGTTTGTAAATAGAAAGTGTGTAATATTTAACAAGATGTAATCATTTGAAAACTGTTTGAAGATCTATGCAGAATGAAAGAACTGAAAGAGAGAACAGGAAAATTAATGCAATCCTTAAGTGCTTAATGACCCCATTCATTGAAAGATAGGTGAGACTGAAAAAATTAAACAGAGGAAGTAATGGCCTTGGAGCCATTAACTTATTCCAGGAGTATTGCTAACATTTACCAGGTGATTTTCTTCTGGACTGAGTGTTGAGAATCAAACTACTTTAACACAGTCATTCTTGAGTCTACCCAATCATAAGCATCTCTTGGAAAGGTTTTGAACAATATAGATCCTATAATCTTTATATTCCATAACCAGACTTTTCAGTGTGGGACAAGGCATAAAGGATTTTTAAAAGGTTGCCAGGTTTTTGTTTTTGTTTTTGTTTTTTTTTAATGAAAGCTGATCAAGTTCAGGCATTGTTTTAGAACTCAGTCTTGGGAATACTGGCACTTTGGGATGGCCAATTTTAGAGAGTGTCCCATGTGTTGTAGGATGGCTAGAAACACCATTGGTCTCTCTCCCTGACCGGCAGCACCTACTTCCTTTGAGTTGTATGAAGAAAAGTGTCCCTAGACATTCCCAGATGCCTCTGGGGATAAAGTCATCACCCGTTGAGAATTTTTGCAATGCTGTCAGATGGAATTTGCTGCAATAAGGGCTGTGCCACAGGCAGCGTAATTCTGAGCAATCAAAATGGGCCTCGTGCGACTAAGAGTGAAATTTTAAATTTTATTTTGATTAATTTAATTTTACAGACTGTATGTGATTAGTCATCATTGTACCGGGCAGCATAGCTTTACAAGATCCAGATCAGACCTTAGAAATCCATATAATTTCCCCCTGAGCATTTCTGAGAAGTGTCATACAACACTGGCTGACATGAATAGGAAATCTATCTACTTTCCTGTCTGAACCAGAAAAAAAATCCTAGGGCTCTATGATCAAAGTCTTTGTTTTCTAAGGATTGTCTAGGAAAAAAAATTTTTTTTTTTTTTTTTTTTTTTTGGTTTTTTGAGACAGGGTCTCACTAGTTGAGACTGACCTGGAACTCACTATGTAGCCCAGGCTGGTCTTGATCTCACAGCGATCCTCCTGCCTCAGCCTCCCAAGTGCTGGGATTACAGGCATGTGCCACCATGCCCGCTTTAGGAAATATTTTTTATCATCCTTGATATCTGGAGCATCAGAGTTAAACAATCTAGCTGGAGCCTGCCCTTTCACTCCCAATCATGATTTCCTTTTACATATAATCCTCAATATTTTCTGTGGAAAAGTTGTCACTTTTGCCTATCTGTTCTCATTTCTTAACAGGTTAGTATACAATTACCATGTGACCCAACAATTTCCCTCCTAGTATCCACCCACAAGAAATGAAAGTTTAGGTCCACACAAACACTGGTACACAAATGTTGAGTAGCATTATTTAATAATAATCAAAAAGTAGGAATAACCCAAATATCCATCAAAGCATGTATTCTCTACACAATGGACAATTACTTGGCAATAAAAAAGAAACTACTGATAGAACACAAAGCTACCTTTGAAATGACATACTAAGTGGGGTGAAGGGAGAGTGGGGACAAGGGGAAAAAATGAGAACCAAGACCTGGCATGTAAAGGTACAAGATCCCAGTAATGAATGTAACTGTACTGTCTACCTAGAATGTACCAATAAATTAAATTTTTTAAAAAACGACATACTAGGGGCTGGGGATTTAGCTCAGTGGTTCTGCTGCCTGCCTTGCAAGCGCAAGGACCTGAGTTCAATCCCCGGTACAAAAAGAAAAAAAAAAAAAGGCATACTAAATGAAAAAAGTCAATGGCAAAAGATCAAAAGATCACATATTACACAATTCCATTTACATGAAGGGTCCAGAATAGGAAAATCTATAGAGATAAGAAGTAGATTTATGGGTGTTGAGGGCTAGGGTGAATGTTGAGATTTACTGTGACACAGATCTGTTGGGTACAGTTTTTCTTTTGGAAGTGACGAAGACATTTTGAAATTAAATTCTGGTAATAGTTGTACAGCTCTGTGATTATGCCAAACACCACTTAATTGAATGCCTAATTGGATAGGTTTTCTAGTAAGTGAATTGTATCTCAAGGAAGCTGTTTCAAAAATTTGTTCATATAATCCATGACATTAACAGGTCCGATAAGAAAATCCAACTGACCGTATCAGTTGGTGCAAAGTATTTATTTCTGACCTGGAAATAGTTTTTTAAAAAGTTTTTTAAAGTATTCTTCCAAAGCAGTCTGTACTGCCTACCACTGCCAAAATAATCATTTCCAAAATAATTGAACTGATGCTGCATTTTATCCAGACTTGGGCTAGAAATCCTTAAGAATGGCCCCTTACTCAACAAAATCACTCCCCTCTAATGGGTATAAGATGTTGAGGTAAACGTAAGAATGTGCAAGACACCCCTGGGATGATCCAGCCTGCAAATCAGGGGGTCCATCTTTGTAATTCCTGATTCCTTTCAGCATCTGCTTTTGAGAGGAATAATAGACACATGAACACTGCCATTGAGAAATGATAGAAGGAAATGAAGTTTCCAATATCCATCCGCATTTGGTCATGAGTCAAACTGGCCAGATCCTGGTCAGACCCTTAGAGTGGATAAGAACCATCCTAAGCTAAGGCACAGAAACAGCTCTGTAAAGGCATTAGAAGATGACTTTCACTTGTAGGACCTGAGCTCTCCATGCAGCTCCAAAGGGAGTCCATTCTCCAATTTTAATCTCACTCAACTCAGATAACTTTGTAGGAAATCAATATTTTTTAGGTTTTTGTTATAAAGTGGGACTACCTACTGGAAATATTGGTCAGGCTCAGACTGCTTGTGCACTGACTACTCAGGAAATCTTGAACTGTATAAAAGGCAGGGAGGGGGAAACAGGACAAGTCAAGAGAAGTGAAGTAAACCAGAAAGAAAAAATCTGTATCAAAAGCCATTATGCTTTTGTCTTTCAGAGGAAATAATGTCTCCAGAATTTAAACAGTTTTGGTGGCTAGAAAGATCTATGGTAGAATTAAGTGAGAGGCATGGTTTGAAAGACAAGAAAGAACTGCCTTGTTAAAAACCATGTAGAAAGGAGTATTAATCCAGCAGACAGGGTATTGAAACCACTTAAATACAGTGACACTCTATAGATTACAACAATTTCTTATATATTTCTTAAAGAACTACAACTTAAAAGGCTTTGAAGTTTCCCAACACAAAGAAATGGTAAGTGCTTAAGAAAACTGAAATGTTATTTTGCCCTGGTTTGATCATTACATATTGTACACAGGTACTGAATTATCACACTGAACCCCATAAGGATGTACAATTTTTAAAAAATAATTAAAAATGACATCAAGCATTGGCTCTTTTTTAAACTTTCTTCCATTCACCAAGGATGCAGATGGTTACAACAGAGAATTTATGAAAAGCGAAAGGTCCTTCAGAGTGGTTCTGGAAAGAGTCTGATTTATGTGGAAGGCAACAGTCATTTTCTAAACAAGATGTGCCAAGTGTGCAGAGTTTCTTGTCACTAGACAGAGTGGTGGCCGTCTCTAACCCTCACCTTCTGTCTGAATAGAGAGTTCTGAGATTTCTCCCCAACATACACTTAGAGAGCACTTAAATTGACTTTTTAAAATTGCTACTTTTTGTCTGCTTTCCCACTAGATGGTAAACTTCTCAAGAATAAAACAGAGCTGGGGCTTATTGTTGTCATTTGAATCGCTTTCGTTTTTGAGGATTTCTTATCAAAATAGAAGAAGGCAATACCTTTCCATCTCTGGTGGCAACATTTTCAAGTGTCGGTTAGGTCAACTGGCACCTTCCCAAACCAGGTAACTCAAAGGTCAGCTGCACACCAGGACAGGGCCTCGAGCTCTGTGGTAAATCGCGCTGTACTGTCAGACCCAGCTTCACTAGTTTGGAGGCTGCACTCAGATGGACTCCTTACTCATTTGCTCGCTACCATGCTTTCAGTGTCATTATGCTGGCTTTAAATGAAATTTGTCCCACGTAGTGTTGTTTAGTAGACTTCAGACGTCTGAACCACGTTCCCCCTTTGGGGTACCCCCTTAAGATCTGCCTGTTATTCCAGTCGTGTTTACGTGACACGCTACAGAAACCAACGGCTTCGTGACACCCGCAGGGTGTGGGCAAAGTCATGCTCCTTACCTGTTGCCTACCTGCATGGGAGGAGTGAGTGTGGGAGGGCAGGGCGACTGAGCCATGGGAGATTCTGATCTATATCTCGGTCCTGGACCTGGATCCTGGGAATTAGGTAAGAAATTGTATGACGTGTATTCCAGATCCCTGGACCTAATCCCGGCACTTGTCCTCTTTCTTTGTAACCCATGCTTTCTCTGACCAGACCCTCCAGTCGTGAGGCTATGATGGATTGTCTGGACAAGAAGGGTGTTTCCATCAAATCTTCACATTATGGCATTTCCACTTGCACTGGCTTAGGAAATAGCATAACAGACCGGGTTTCTGTGTTCCTAGGCTGCCTGACTCAGTGCAGACACCGTCTCAGTCTGAAAAAAAACAGGAAAACCTAAAGTCTGAGTGTCCCCAGGCAGACGGGCCTATTTGGGTCTTTGTCACCAGCACCGTGCACTGTAAGAAGTCCTTCGGGCCTGCTGCCACTGCTGCCATCCCCAGGCTCCTGGTGAGAGAGAAGGTGGACAGAAACATACAGTTTTAATTTCTGAACACACACACAAGATGGACTTTGGATTGAAAAATCTGTATCTGTTGAGACCTTTGGCCGGGTTATAAATCTGTGTGCCGCGTGGCACAGGTGTCCCTAACTGGAACACAGAACAAAGAGCATTCTGCTTTAGTCACACAGAGCAGAACACTGGAGGCAGAAGTACCATGTGTTGACACCACAGGCTCCCGTCCTGGGGACGCCTACTCCACTTCAGCTCCCGGATCAGGCTGCACAGAGAGCTCCAGCTCCAAATCTCGGTTTTGGATGGAAAACTAGTATGGAAATCATCTCCCAGGACGTAGAAACCTACTTCTCTTTTTTATTAGCTCATGTTTGCAGTGCACAATGATTACATTTATTCTAGGAGGTTGGTACATGTACATAACCAATCTCACTTCCTCTTGTTTTTGGTCCCTTACTCCTATTCCTCCCTCCCTGCTCTCTCCAAACCTTGGGCCTCTTTCCTCTTGCAAAAGCTCCGTTTTTGTCATTATTTTCCCTTCCGTTCTTTTTAAAATCCACTTTTAACAGATTTGTCAGAGTATGAAACCTCGAAGTAATCAACAACTTCTAAGCTAGTGCTGACTTCACTGAACAGCTGAGGAACTGATAAAAAGGCAAGCTCAGGGCACCCAATAACTCCCACTGAATAGCACACTTCCATTTATTTCATCTCATTGTAGAGCACTGTAATGTGTATAAAATAATTGAAATATTTTCATAATTCTACCGAAAAACATTGTTTACCATGTTCTTTTGTGATTAACGGTAAAATTAACCACTTAAAACTTATAAAATGAAAAAAAATCATCTGTTCCTACTTCTTATTTTTAAATCCAGTTTTACAACTGATCACACAAAACATCAAATGGAGACCTTGTTGGAGAAGGCCAGTGTGGTGAATGAAATGGATGTGAAAAGTCTGAAATCAAGTCAGCCGCGTGGAAGTTTGCACAACACAAAAGTCTTCTTTGTGAGGATATAAGAAAATGGAAAGATATCCCTTGCTCCTGGGGAGGAAGAATCAACATAGTGAAAAACGGCTATCCTACCAACACTGCTATACAGATTCAAGGCAATGCCAACTGAAATTCCAACACTGTATTTCACAGAACTAGAAAAAAGAATCCAAAAATTCATTTGGAACCAGAAGAGACCTAGAATAGCAAAAGCCATCCCAGGCAACAGACCCATGGCAGTGGGTATAACAATTCCCAATTTGAAACTATACTACAAAGCCGCTGTGATAAAAACAGCATGGTATTGGCAAAGAAACTGACCTGAGGATCAGTGGAACAGATTGGAAGACACAAAAACAACTCCAGATGTACTC
Organism: Fukomys damarensis; assembly: GCF_012274545.1. Lineage (NCBI taxonomy): Eukaryota > Metazoa > Chordata > Mammalia > Rodentia > Bathyergidae > Fukomys > Fukomys damarensis. The sequence continues at coordinate 3,216,832 of NW_022900914.1, read as the reverse complement.
AGCTACGTCATCTTTGACAAAGGAGCTGACCATCCTCAGTGGAGGAAAGATAGCCTCGTTAATAAATGGTGTTGGGAAAACTGGATCTCAAGATTAAAACTGGACCCTTATCTTTCACCATGCACTAAATTAAAATCCAAGTGGATTAAAGATCTCAATATTAAAACAGAAACACTAAACTTGCTGGAAGATAAGTTAGGCAGAGCTCTTGAAGACATTGGCATAGGAAAATACTTTATGAACAAATCCTCAGTAGCATGGGAACTAGCAGAAAGAATCAACAACTGGGATCTCATCTTATTAAAAAGCTTCTGCACTGAAAAAGAAACCATCAACATAACTAAGAGACAACCTACAAGTGGGAAAAAATTTTTACCAGCTGCTCCTCAGACAAAGGACTATTATCTAGAATATATAAAGAACTCAAAATAATCAGCCCCCCCGAATATAAAGACCCAATTCAGAAATGGGCATCCGAAATGAACAGACATTTCTCAGACAAAGAAGTAAAAGCAGCAAGTACATATATGAAATAATGTTCCACATCACTGGTCATTCGAGAGATGCAGATGAAAACAACACTGAGATTGCACCTCACCCCACAAAGAATGACTGCTATCAAGAAATCAAACAATAACAAATGTTGGAGGGGTTGTGGATAGAAAGGAACCCTTCTCCATTGTTGGTGGGAGTTCAGACTGGTGCAACTACTATGCAAATCAATATGGAGATACCTCAAAGAGCTAGGATTAGAGGTTCCATTTGACCCAGCCATCCCTCTGCTGGGTATCTTTCCAAAAGAATTAAAAGAATCATATCACAGTGATATATGCACACCTACGTTTATAGCGGCACAGTTTGTAATTGCTAAAACTTGGAAACAACCCATTTGTCCATCAGTTGGAGACTGGATGAAAAAGATGTGGTTTTTCTATAAAATGGAATACTCCTGAGCCATAAAGAATGAGAAATTAGATTCATTCATAGGAAATGGATACATACTGAGGATATACTCCTAAATGAAATAAATAAGTCACACATGTGTAAATACTGAATAGTTTCTATGGTGTGAAAAACTATAATGGTACATAAGATCCTAATAAGATAATTGACAATGTGAAATAGGAAGAAAAGGGCTAAAGGTGTAGGGAAAATGGGAAGGGTAGGCGAAAGGTAATAAGGGAAAAGAAAAAACATGAGAAAATGAAAAAATGGAAATAAAGTGTTTGTAAATGGGAAGGGAAGGAGGGGGTGAAGGAAGGGCAGGGACAAGGGGAAAAAATGAGAACCAAGACCTGTCATGTAAAGGTACAAGATCCCAATGATGAATATAACTGTACTGTATACCTAAAATGTAGCAATAAACTCACTGAGAAAAAACAAACAAACAAACAAACAGAAGTCTTCTTCGTGAGGTTCTGATGGAGTCAAGAAAATCCTGTCCTCCTGGTTGTCCAAAAGCAGCTATTGTCACTTGCAGAGCACAGCCTGTAATCAGTGGAGGGATTCCAGAGGTAGGTAACATTACCCCAGAGGTCTTATCACGGACACTGAGTTCAGGCAATTAAAACTGAGAGAAAATCATCAAGTAAGTATAAACAGAAGAATGATGGATTCTAAGGATTTCATTGATCGTGCACAGTCTAGGGCTGCCAAGTCTCCAGCCACCCTGCAGAAGGAAAATGATCCATCTGTGAGAAGTGTTTTCTAATAATATTCGATATTATCTGGGGTTAGAGGGCAGTTTGGACAAGAAAGAGGATGAGCTAAATGCTAAGCCAGGATCTGTCGCCCTTGACTCCATGTATTCTTTGAATTGATGTTGGGTTTGGAGTGATCTTCAGGTGTTTGTAAGTTCTGAAGGACCCAAAATGGCCATCTGAAGCCATGTATACTTATAAATATGGGCTGTTGGCTCCCTGAGCCTGGATTAATGTGTACACCTCTGCCTTTTCATGTAGCTTTACTTTGCATTATTTGATTTCCAACTCTGAAACTTCAATGAGAGAAAAGAAATTAACTCTTCCCTAGCTTCACTTTTGTCCTCTGCATAAGGATGGGCTACATGGAATCACCACTAAATTCCCTCCTCAACTATGCCCTCTATGCTGTGTGTTTCTGAAGACCAAGTGTGCTGAGCAGCTCTCCACCATCACTACAAACACCGGAGATCAGAGGGCTATTTTGTCTCTGTTTCGGAAGTGCCAGTCTATGGTCAGTTGGCTCCATTGCTTTAGGACCTGAAACAAGGAAGCCTGCTGTGGAAGGAGCACCCGACTCCAGGAAACCATTCTCCTTGCTTCCAGGAAGTAAAAGAGAGCAAGAAGAGGGCGGAGTTCCCACAATCCCCTTCTGGGCCCAACCCCAAGGGCCCAAGGACCACTCAGTGGTCATCCTAAAGACTCCACCACTTCCTGTTCTGGGGACCATGCCATTAACACCTAGACTTTGAGGAGCATTCCCCACCCAAACTACAGCAGGGAGGAAAAGTATTATCAGTATTCCAGATCCACAGTGCTTACTCATCAGAAAAGGTGAAGTGTTTCCTAAACAATGCTTTAGCCATTGCTCTCTATTGCTCTCTAAGCTGAATTCTTCACTAGTTATGTACTGTGTAGGAGGTTAGGGTCCCTGACAGGGGGCTTAAGAGAAAAAGAGGAGAAAGAAAGAGGATAAAGGTGGTAGGTAGTACTTTCAATTTTTTTTCAAATATTTGCTTATATTTTTATTTTCAGACATACAGGACTGATTACCACTTTCATTGGCATGGCATATTGCATTTTTAATTTTTTCAGCAAGCATTTCTGTTACAGCGTGTGTCTAGATGTCCCCCCAAAGCCGTGTGTGGTCACAGGTGGGGCTTTTTCAAAGGTGGCTGGATCTAGAGTGTGGGATGCTGGAATTGATTTCTGCGGCAATGCCGGGATCAAGGGCACTAGGATTAGGGTGTGAATGCTGCCCACCCTAAGTAGGCTGGATAAGATATAGGGCAAAGAGCTGTAGTCACCTTTCCCTTGCTTTGCTACTTTCTCCCCACCATGAACTGTTTCTTCTCTGCCATGCCTGGCTGCCACACTACCCTGCCTCAGAGCCAGCTGATTATGGACTGAGACCTCTATAAACTGTGAGCTAAATAAATCTTTCCTCCTTTAACTTTGGGTGTCAGGTATTTTGTGTTGGCAACAAGAAAAGTAACTGAGACAATTTCTTAAATTATTTCTAGAATAAGCTTCCTTAATTTCAACATTCTCTTGGAAATACCTATGAAGTACTTGGAATGCATATTAGCTTTGTTAAATGGTTTATTATTCATCCTTTTAAATACTGTGAGATGGGAAGTTTGGGGTTTTTCTTTAGAATGTGAGGAAACTAAAATACACAAATATTTAACACACAGAGGAAGAAGAGTTGGTCTTACAAGGCCACTAAGTAATACACCATTATGGTTCTGCAGGAGAGAAGAGGGCCTGCCCAGCATAAGCCGGCTATATGGACACCTAAGTTCCCTTTAGACCGCAGTAGGGCAGATATTTAACTAGTGGCAGAATCTAGATAAATACTCCGATGACTTCACTCTGCACTAGTTGTCCTTCTTCTGGTTTCGCTATATTAGAACAGCTAGCCTGTCCCCACTTTTGGTTCCTGCAATGACACCCATAGAGCTGGGGCATTGGAGCTGTCCACTTTCATCTCAGGCCAGAATTGGAATCCTTACATTTCCCCGGGAACAGAGTGAAATGAACTCAACAGCATTTCAGAAAGTCAGTCGCTCAAGGAATGGCCCAGTACCCCAGGACCGAGGCCGTGTGCACCTCTCACTGAGATCTTGGTGAACTCTGAAAATATCAGATAAGGATGAATGCTGCGCATTCTCTACAGATTAAGAATGATGGGGTGAGGAAAGCAAGATTTCCCCCTGCCCCAAAGAACAATTTTCTTCAGTGGTACAAATCCATTTGATAGAATCTATGTGGATTTGGAGAATTTGAAGAAATACATATATGTGACATCATCCAGTTTACCCTTCCTTTTAATAACTAATAAGGATTCACTGAATGATTTTCTGTGCCTTCAGACACTTACTAGGATGAAATCCAAACCATAGGATGTTTAGGAGTTGAATTATTTAAAAGTATCCTTCAGTAACCCATTCCAATACCTCCCTACTATCAACCACTCTATAAATATCTAACCTAATTTTTTTCTGCTACCTATCTAGCTGTTTATTTTCTTTGACCTCTTGAGAAACATGGGAGAAGAGAAGGGTCCCCTTTTCTGAAGCCCTCTCTTGTGTGTGTGGCCTTTTCCTGTGACTCAGAGTGAACAGAGTGCAAGCGGAAGATGTTAAAAAATAACATCATGTAATTCTACAAAAAAAATAAATAAAACAATCAGGGATAAAGTTATTGCTCTGACTTTCCCACACATTAACTCTGTGACCTTGAACAAATTCATAAACTTCAATTTATCCTTTTGTAATACAGACATAGCATTTAAACCAATTATTGTAAAGCATTGGGAAGGTACAGAGAAACTGATTCATGTGTTGGTGGGATGTAAAATAGTGTAATAACTGTGGAGAACTGTATGGCAGTTCCTCAAAGAAACCGAATGCAGAATTGCCATAACACTCAGCAAATTCCACCTGTGTATGCATAACCAAGGAATGGAGAGCAAGAACTCCAGCGGAAATGTGGACCCAGTGTTCACAGCACCGCTATTTATAGCCCAAACAGGTGAAAATAACCCCAGTGTCCTGATAGGAAGATAAATAAGAGCTGCAGGCACATGTGTGTGACTCAGCCTGGAAAAGGCACACGATGCTGACACACGGCACTGCATGGATGAGCCTTGAGGGTACGGTGCCGAGTGAAAGGAATCAGACACGAAAGACAGGAACCGTGTGGTCCCATGGGAGACACCTCGAGGAGTCAAAAGCACAGAGACAACAGAAGGGTGATTCTCAGGGTCTGGGAGCAGGGTGGGGGGATTCAGTGGACAGAGTTTTAGTCTGGGTTGATGAAGAGGCCTAGAAGTAGACAGTGGTGATGGTAGCACCATGATGTCAGTGTACTTAATGCCACTGAATGCTACACTTCAGAATAATTAAAATGCTTTAAGACTGCAAATTTTATTACAACTGGGGGTTAAGAAAACAGGATCTAACTTTCCTCAGTAGCACAAAGATCTGTCTGCTACATATTTCCCACTCAGCAGAGGAGATGGGGGATTCAGATGTAAAAGAAAAAATAGGAGAGTTACTATTGAAGTCTGAACAGATACTTAAAACAAGCAGGACTAACAGAGGATAACTGTGGTCTGAGGCCACTCTGAGGGGTGAGAGCAGAGGGCTGCGAGTGTGCTGGCATGGAGTGATGAGAAGGCGTGGGCATGGCCGGCCGCCTGAGCCCAAACAGAGGACTTTGATGGGCAGGAGCAAAGCCTCAATAACTCACATCAAGGAAGCACGAGCCAAGCAACTACTGTTCTTCTCCCCATCTTGAAACAGCTATTTTCCTCCCAATTCCAACTGGAACTCCAGGGATCCCAAGCAATATTCATAGTGCGCCTTTTATACTGCACAGCACCTACACATCAAGCAACTGCTCCAAAAGCTACAGACGGGACATTCAAATACCTGCTGGAAACTGGGAGGGATGGCCAAGAGGGAAATGCTGGGCTGGATACTGATGGACAAGTTATGTGGGATCAGTGGAAGTGAGTCCCCCATCAGACAGTACTCAGTTCCTGCTCAGTTAACGCAGCTGGATCCCAGGACAATGCTGCTACAGTGTTGCTGTAAAGGTGTGACAAAGGTGGAGTCCTGCTTCAGCAGGCAGAAAGAGATCATGCGGGTAGATTTGATGAAGAGCTCTGGCTGGATGATTCAGTAACAAAACACATGAATATCAGTGACAGACAGATGAGCGTTCAAATCCCAATTCTATCACTGCCTTGTGAATTTCAAGTTTTCCCTTCTCTTAGCTTTTCATGTGGACAGTAATGTCTCCTACATCAGTGGGTTTGGGACATGATGACAATTTATATATAGCATTGCTCGTACAGAAAGGGCACTATAATAATAAGAAAATTAGCGTAACACTTTCAATGGGGCCATCTATGATTGCTGGTAGACGGTAATAAAAACTGCTAACATACCTAGCACCAATATTAAGGCCCAGTATTAGTCTAAGTTTTTTAAACTGTGAACTCTTAGGAGATGGTTATTATATTTGAAGAAACTGAAGTACAGAAGTGAAGACATCTGCCTAATGTCACAAAGAATGTAATGACTCTTGCTGAAATACATGTTGTGAGCTGTGATCATGTGCAGTAATGGAGAGACTTAGCGACTTTCACACTAATAAATGAAATGATTAGAGAAGACAAAAGAAACTATCTTTAAGTCCCTGTGGCTGTGCTGGGCGTATAGCTCAAGAGTAGAGTGTCTGCTGAGAACACATGAGGACCCAAGTTCAATCCCCAGCACCAACATAAAATAAAATACCTAGGACAAATCATTAAAGGTTTATAATAATCATTTTAAATTTCTAGCCAGGACTAGTTCCATAGATAAAGACAATGAAACATAAATCATCACATCAAATTAATAATACACTTCATTTTATACATATGGTGAGTTATACGTTTAAAATGAAGTATACCAATTTCTATTGCTTAATGCACTCATATTTCGATAATTTTAGAATTCAAATGTTTCAATGTAGATATAGTTTGTTATAGACATTTTTCCAACTAATAGTTCAAAAGAAACAGATTACCTAAAAAAATGAACAGCACTCAAGATACAGTATTAGGAAAAATAAAATTAAAAAGCAGAAGAAAATAATTAATAAAAATAACACCAAAACTAAATTAGACAGCTGTTAAATCAATACTGACATTCTCTGTTCATAAATAAACCCTTAGAAACTTTGATCAAAAGCAGAGTACACAGCAGGTATTTAAAAAGGGATATAACTGTTTATATGAAAAATATTCTTAATAAAAGGAAGGGACACAGTACAAATTTTACAATCTAAATAAAGTGTAAATTAATGACAAAGGAAACTAAGGTTGATTCAACAAAGTTTGGAGAACATGAATGTGTCAATAACTATAGAAGAAATTAGAATTATAGTAAAAACTATATCCTTCACAAAACACTGAGCTCCCATGATTCGTGATGTATAAATTATTTAAGACCAAAGAGAAAGCTGAGAAACTTCTGTTTATATTTAGCATCAAAATGATAGGATAAAAAAGAAAACTGTAACCCAATAAAATATTTGAGTATACTTAGAGACATCATAAACAGAGTAAACCCAGCATTGTGTCCAATACCATGTCATGGTCTTATTTGTTAAACATAATTCTACTCTAAGGACTTGATTACTGTAATAATGATAATTTATTACACTGAGTGATTGAAGGAGATCTATGTGATATACTTGAAAGATGTTAATTTATAAAACAAAATGTAGCACTCATCTCTTATTAAAACAATAACAACAAAGCTTTTTTCCAAGTTAGAGATAGAAGCAAACTTCCTTAAGTCAGTATGGCATGTTCACTTGAAACCTAAAGCAAACTTACACTTTGCTCCTGTCTCACTTTGGGCAGACACCAAAGCAGCTTATTTCCTGCTTGTGTGCTAGCTCAGGGTGATCATCCTGGGTTAGCAGCAAGCGGCCTGCATGCATTCCTTCATGGAACTACTGTCCCTTGCATGTCAGGAGCCATTCCTGGGAACCTTTTCAGCTGGATGGAGGAGTCAGTACAAGTTCCGGGTTGGTAGGGGCCTGTCACAAGGGTCTTCTTGTGCTTCCCCCACTGGAAAGAACTAGGTCGCAGGGTTGCACATTCTCTTGAAGGACGCAAGAGGGGGACCCTGGCTGCAGGCACAAAGGAAGAGGAGGATGCCACTCCGGCTCTGTCCTTTCAGCTTCTCTCCCTGCCAAGGATTGAGGTGTGCCCTTTACGGGCTCTACTCCAAACCCCGTGCAGCTAAATGTCAATAACCTCATGTTGAAAGGTCTAAACATGGATGAAATCACAGAGGAAAATAACCAAATCTATATTATAATTGTCTGTTAAAGTTGCCCACTAGGATGTAGTATGAATAAAAATAGACTATTTAAATAATGTAATTGACAATTTTATGCTAGTAGAACTTACCTCCAGCAAAGAATACACGGTCTGCTCATTTATCCAGGTAACATTTGCAAAATATTAGTCCTACAAAAAGCCATAAAGAAGTTGTGAACACACACACACACACACACACGCACACACACATGAGCACAGTATATTAAAATTCAAAATTTCTAAAAATTGAAGCCAGGAATCTAGATTTTTTTAAGCCACTTCTAAATAATTCATTGATATAAGTATTGGCAAACTTGAAATTGCTAACTATTTAAAAGTAAATGAAAAATGACCCCACTCTTATATTACACAGTCTGTATAGTCAACTTTCTTAAATATATACTAAATAAACGGTTTTTAAAGAAAGAGGAAAGTTTAGTGATGACCTTAAATGATAAAGAAAATAATTTGTTATCCTCTGATAAGAATATCTTCATTATAGGAAAGTTTGCTTTAAAATGGAATTAAAATGGCAATGTTGGAAACAGTAACTATACAGAAAAATAGCTATTTAGGATGATTATATTCTAGAATCTCAGTTTGGAATTTTGTAAAGCTTTGTAATACTCAGTTATGTTCTAGTATTTCAAATGTATTCTCAAAAGAAGTGATAATCAATATTATAAAAGAGTTAAATTTAGTGATAAATTCCCAACCTAAAAGGAAAGCATTATATGAAAGGTTTTTGAACTAAAATAGGATGGTGGTAATTCTAATTTTACCTCTAGGAGTATATATAATCAAATTCTTCTGGCATAAGTACTTTTCTACCACTTCTTTTGTGCCTACTCAGTTCACTGAGACTCTATCTGTGGGTAAATAAATTTCTCATTGTGTGATAGTATTTGTATATAAATATTTTCATCAAATTAACAAGCAGGTGAAAACAAGTTAACAAGAAAAACTGAGGTGATAACTTCATTTAAGGGGAGGAAAAGGAGTCTTTTGCTCTTGATCTCTTGTATATTGAACTCACTTTCTGAAATGTTGGTGAAATGTACCTCTAATAGCAGAAATGCATGAATATTAGAATCAAACATGGATTTGTATCATGGAGTTAGAAAAGATAACGTCTGAAAGGTAATGTGAAGCCTTGAAATTTTTAATATTGGTGGGAAGTAAGAGATTGCATGGCTCTCAGTTGACCCCTTGATTTTACACTGAGAGGAGTGAGGTTCAAGAATCCCCAGGTGCTCATGAACCCTCCCCAGCACTGGGCCCAAATCCGCACCCACAGTGAGGACTCCGACTTATGGACAGTGCATAACCACAAGAGATTTGGGATGTGGTGAAAAGAACAGCATCATCATAACTGGGGGGATCTTACGTGGTGAGTTTGGAATCAGTCACGTGGAGGAGAGCCTCGTGGCCGCTTACAAGTCCTTCTAATGTGCCAGGTCTCAGGGCATCAGAGCCAGGACAAAGGAGCCCTGGAGGGAAGTGGTATGAAGGGAGAGAGGCAGGAACGGTGCTGGGAGCATCTTCAGTTATCCTTGCAGCCTTATCTTTGCTCCTGGTCATGCTGATCCGCTGTGTTCTGAAACACAGCCTTGAACTGGACCATCGCTCATAGCTCTGGTGACCAGGGCCACAATCCCCTTTGAGAGTAGAAGGGTAATAAATGATTGCATAGCACATGTCTCCTTCTTCTCAGAGTCAGCCACAGGTGCCCGGCCCTTTCTTAAATTTCAGAGACACAAAGACCGGAAATTGGGAGCTAATGTGTGCTCCTGTTAGAATTCTAAGCAGGAAATTTGTGGACTCTTGCTTTTAAGAATCCAAAGCTTCCTTTGGCTAATTGTTTAAATCATGCCTGGAATCCACTTAATACCATTCATTTTTTTCAAAACAAATCTCTTTTTAAGTTAAACTAACCTAAGTTGATTTCATGTTTTCAAACAAAATGATGTTGACTAGAGAATACTTAACAGACTATATAATATAAACTAGCCAACTATGCTTTGAGGACATTTTCCATTGAAGTGTAGCCTACCACATTTCCGCCATACACACACACACACACACACACACACACACACACACACACACACACACACCAGAAAGTCTGTAAGTATGTTACAAACTTCCAACTCACTTTCAGAAAAGCGCGTTTATCCAAAATAATGTCCAACAGCTGAACATCTGCTTTTCTCTTAACATTCTGTAGTTTTGAAGAAACATTTTTAGATATTTTTATTGCAACTATTATTATCATTATTACTCAAAAAAAAAAACCAGCACTCCTTCATGTTCCAAAGGTGTTATACCCAAAGGTGATGGGGAAATTGTTTCTGTTATTAGAGAAAAATCCTCCCTAATGGAGTAAAATTATAAGAGCACAGGTTTTTTACTAATCAGAGAGACAATGTTCAGCATGAAGCTTTGGAATTGCACCTTTAGTTCCAACCAATTTCAGTTCCCTCAGTTTCATCTCTGTGTTCACCACCCCTAGGGCAACAGGGATATTGAAAGCAGATTTCCTCCCTCAAGCTCTCTCCAAAATGTTGCTCATGATTTCCAAGGGACCAAAACCTGTCTGTACCAGTACTCACCATCCATCCATTTGACCAAGGATCCTGAGGCTTTTCTTAGTTTCTGAGTATAGTCCTAAGATCCTTCAACTCTTTCTCTATTCTGTGCCTCTCAAGATTGGGATGTAGGGAAAGCAGCCAGTAGTCAATACTAGTGTGAGGTGTTATCATGCACAATGTAAATGACAGGATTTGAATTTCATTTCAGGCATTCTGGTTCCAGATCCTTCACATTTTAGTATTCCGCTTTGAGATTATGAAACTGTTTGAAATTAGTGTGTTGACATACAAGCAGATTAATGAAATAGGAAGTAGTGAGGGAGACCAAACGTATGAGAGTTTTGTATACAATAAAAGTAGCCTTTCAAATCAATACAGAAAATGGATTCTTCAATAAATGGTGTTAGCAAAAAATAGCAAGGTTGGACTTCTCCTTATTCCTTATGCCAAAATAAACTTCAAGTTGATCCAAGAAGTAAATGTGAAAATTTGAAATCATAGAGGAGCTAGAAGAAACATGAAAGGAAATGTGAGTAGGGGACCTCAGCTTCAAGACCTTGTCTAACTCTAATTAGCTCTCAGAGGCCCCAGCTTTGAGCACCATCCTCTGAGAGTCAGGACTTCAACATATGAATTTAACACAGCACTCAGTTCATAACACCTCTACTGGAAAAGGCACAATTCTGGAAAAAAGAAAAAACGTTCACCTGGGATTTAGCTGTTGGAATAGATGGTAAGGAATATATTCCGGGTTTCCAAGTGAAAGCTGAGATTTCATTTTTAAATCAGAGAATATATTCCAGAACTTCTTTTTAAGCCCTCCAGCAGCAATGGGATGGTCTTATCAAGTACATAGTGGATACACCGTCCCCTTCAGAGGTCTGAAAAGAAACCATTTTCTCCCTGATGAGTGCGAGAGATAATAAAACTCTAGGGAAGGGAGTAGGGTCGAGTAGGCACAAACTCAAGTGGGCTTTGGGCACAGGATAGTTCACATAATGCTTAGTTAAAATTTCCCTTAGGGTTTCTTGGAAAACTATCCTGAAGGTGCAAACTCAGGAGGGATCTTTTATAACCTACCTTCATGCTGGTCTGATTTTAGTTGCCTCCGTAATATGCAAAGTTCTATGAAAAAGGCATTAGAAAATTTTCTCTAAATAAAATTCATTGTGTAAAAAAGACCTCAGAGAGTTTTCCTTAAAAACAATTTCTGTAAAAAGACTTACTGTAATTCCCATGTTCCAAGTTGTTTTCCAAATAATTATTCCAAACTTCACCTCACTCCTCGAGGCTCGTTTCTTCAGAAGATCACTTATGCAGCTGTGTCATGGGGAAAGTGACATCAAGACCTGAAATCAGCTTAGTGATTTTTGTCAGCGCTTTTCATATGTACCCCACATGCTCATGTCAACCTATAACTTTAACTCCTTTCCCAAATTCTAATACAAGGCAAACCTTAAAGTATCTCAAAACTGGTGTCTGTAGTTAACTGGCTCCCTTCTGGCTCCTTTGACGCTTTCTTCCTTAGCCACCTCCTTTACTTTTTCCCTAAGGTCACACTCTTTCCTTCTGGTCCTTTGTCTTCAGCATCTGACCGCAGCCCCACAACCAAACACTTGAAAGAGTGTTTCCTCTCCAGGACTCATCCTAGCTACTGTTAATTCCATAATCACCAAACTGAGGGCAGTTTCTCTGTACGACAATGGATCAAACTGCCAAATCTCGTGGACATTTTAAAATCAAATTTGCCTGCATCATAGAAATGCTTTAACTGACTACCCTAAAATAACACCACAAATTATAAGAAACCTGAAAAGGAAAATAGAACTAATAAATAAGTTCTGCAAGATTTCAGGACATCTGATCAATATATAAAAATCAACTTTATTCCTATAAACTACCAATGAACAACCAAAAATAAAAATAAGAAACTGGGCCAGGGATTTAGCTCAGTGGTTTTGCTGCCTGCTTTGCAAGCACAAGATCCCAAGTTCGATCCCTGGTACCAAAAAAATAAAAAATAAAAAATAAGAAAACCATTTCATTTATAATAATTATAAAAGAATAAAATATTTAGTAATAAATTTTTTTAAAGTTTAGTGTTTACATTTGAAAGCTCTAAGATACCACTGAAAGAAACAAAGAAAGAAGGTCTCAGTAAATAGAGTCAGAATACTTACATTGTTAACAGAGCTAGAATCCCAAAATTGACTACAGATTTGATGAGAATCACTTCAAAATCCTATCAGCCTTCTTCGAAGGAATTGACAAGCTGCCCTAAAATTCTTTGGAAATGCAACTGAGCCAGAACAGCTTATCATGAAAAAGAGTGATGGAATTGGAGGCCTCACACTTTCTAAACTTAGTACAAAGCCAATATAATCAACAGACTGCAGTACTGACATGAGAATAGACATACAGATCCATGGAATAGGATTGACAGCCCTCAGAGAAATCCTCACATTTATGTTATCTTTTTTCTTTAGCCAAGAGTACCAAAAGACTCAATGGAGAAAAAACAGTGTTTCCAAAACAAATTGTGCCAATATAACTGCAACCAAATGTAAAAAAGAAGACAGAACTTTAGGTTCTAGCCCTACATTTAAAAAGCTTGAAATCTTACAGTGTTTGGGGGAAACGTACAAAAGTAAAAATGAATGGCTGTTTATGACCCTCCAGGGGACTAAGGTTGTAGGATACATAGCGAGCACAAAATCTGAAGAAATAGTTGAATCCAGAGAGTCCCTGAGCCCTACTTACTGGGGCAGAAGTCATGGAGCCATCCATGAATTCACAGGAACATTTGGACACGCTGCACGTGGTCTAGTGTGAAAATGAGAAACTGCCAGGAGCTTCAGCCATATGAGAAAGTCCTGTGTGTTCGTGAGCATTACGTTCAGCGCCCTACCACATTTTCATAGTGAAGACCCAAAAAACGTTTCATGGCTACAGGTAGCAGGGGAAAAGCTGCCCTTTTGGAATTAGTTGTGAGCACTCTCCATAAACAAATCCTACTTAGGGTAAAGGCTTCACCGGAAGAAGCCCACTTTCCCACCTCCAGCACCCTCTTATCTGCCCAGCCTTCCCTAACTCGAGGAGGTAGACCAACACACTTGTAAAGACCAAATCTCAGGCACACTAAAAGAGTAAAATTCAGCCATAAGATTGCAGAATGCTTCCCATCATTAATATTTTACCACCACGCTACTGGTGCCATAATATAAACACATTCAGGAGTGAAAATGACAGATCGCTATCTCTCAGGAACATAGATCCTTTTATAAATATTAGAACTATAATCCTTTTGGAAATATTAGGAAACAAAAATCTAACAATATACAAAAAGAATTACAAAACATAACCAATGTAGAATTATTTCCACTATGCAAGCCTGATGCAACACATTTAAATCAATATAACCTGCCATATTGGCTAAAGAAGATAAATCATGATGTCAATTAATGCAGGGAAAGCACATGATAAAAACCAACAAGCGGCGATCACCCGGCGGCGTGCGAGTGAGCTCCCGGCCTGCGCGGGAGCTCCCGGCCTGCGCGACAATCTAGGCAAGTGATGCAACACATTTAAATCAATATACCCTGCCATATTGGCTAAAGAAGATAAATCATGATGTCAATTAATGCAGGGAAAGCACATGATAAAAACCAACAAGCGGCGATCACCCGGCGGCGTGCGAGTGAGAGCCCGGCCTGCGCGGGAGCTCCCGGCCTGCGCGACAACAGACCCAGGAAGGACCCAAGGACCCCAGAGGGGGTTTTTTTCAGCTGCCTGCCTACCTGCCTGTCTGCGATCACCCGGCGGCGTGCGAGTGAGCTCCCGGCCTGCGCGGGAGCTCCCGGCCTGCGCGACAACAGACCCAGGAAGGACCCAAGGACCCCAGAGGGGG
>NW_022900914.1:3187726-3196966 GCF_012274545.1 Fukomys damarensis | reverse complement strand
AAAAAAAAAAAAAAAAAAAAAAAAAAAAAAAAAAAAAAAAAAAAAAACCAACAAGCCAAGAAAAGAAATGAATTTCCTCAATTTGATAGAGGAAAAAAAAAGCAGCAAGCATAACACTGAAAAATGGGGTATTTCCCCCCATACTATTATGAACAAAGACATACCTCTCTTACTACTCCTACTCAACATTATACTGTAGGTCCTAGCCAGTGCAATTGGACAAAAAAAAGAAATAAAAATATGTGCCAGTTGGGGAGGGGGTAAAAAGCTATATTCATACACAGATGACATGACTGCTGATGTAGGATATCTCAAATAATCAACAAAAATAAAATAATCACAGTCAGGAGCAGTGGTACATGCCCATAATTCCAGTATTCCAGGAAGCTGAGGCATGAGGGTAGCAAATTCAAATCTTTCCTGGATGTCTTAGCAAGACCCTGCTTCAAAATGCAGTAATAAAATAAAAAGGGCTGGGGATGTAGCTCTGCAGTAGAGTGCTTCTGGGTTTCATCCATAATTCTGTAATGCTACAATCCCTGGAACTAATAAATGATTATAGCAAGTCTGAAGGGCACATGACTAATTAATACACACAAGTCTGTTGCTTACCTATAGATCAACAATAAACAGCTGGAATATAAAATGTTTAAAATATTATTTATGATAACACCCCAAAATGACATAAATCTACCAAAAAATGTTGCAGAATCTATACACAAAGTCTACAAAATTCTGACAAATGAGAGCAAAGCTCTAAAAGCATAACAAAATATTCCATAATCACAAATTAAAATGCTCAATATTATCAATAAATCAGCTTTATACAACTCAATCTATGTATTTAAGATAATCCTAGTGAAAACCCCAAGAAACCACTGTATGCATTTCAATAAGTTAATTCTAATGTTGATATGGAACGGCAAAAGACCTAGGATATTCCACCAATAATGAAGAATAAAGTCAGAGCCTTGAAATTACCTCGTCTCAAGCCTGAGAAGTGAAAGCAATTGGGACAGTGTGGCACTGGAGAAAGAATAGATGCAAAGAGTGTGAAGATAGCATGGAGATCCCAGAAATAAACCCACACGGAGCCGACCAGTTTTTGACAAAAGAAGGATAGGGAGTCCATGAAAAAAGGATTTTGACTTCAACAAATGCCACCAGACCAATTGACTGTAAGAATATCAAACTAGACAGAGAACTTACACATTTATAACAATCCAAGTGGATCAGAAGCATAAATATCAAACTATAACGTTTCCAAAGGAAAACAGAAGAGAAAATGATAAATTGGAATCTATTGAAATTAGTTTTCCTCTCTGTAAAAGACATTACTAAGGTAATAAAAAGACAACACAGAGGGGGCTGGGGATTTAGCTCAGCGGTTCTGCCACCTGCCTCACAAGTGCATGGTTCCAAGTTCGATCCCCAGTACCAAAAAAAAAAAAAAAAAAAAAAAAAAAAAAAAAAAAAAAAAAAAAAAAAAAGAAGAAGAAGAAGAAGAAGAACACAGAGACTGGGAGAAAAATATTTGCAAAGCACATATCTAAGAAAAGAATATGTCCAAAATAAATACTGAACTCTTTAAATTCAATAATAAGAAAACAAGCCAATTTTTAAATGGGCAAAAGATCTGAATAAACATACCCCAACGCAGTAGACATACATCTAGTCAAATTAGAACCTTCAAAGATGCTCCATATCATTCAAAATGTAAGAATTACCAATTAAAACATTAATCTACTATACTCTTACTAGAACATTCACTAACAATACTGATTACCAGTGAGGATATGAAGCAAAAGAAAATTTTACTCATTGCTGGAGAAATGCAGAATGGTAATAACCACTATGAAGGACTTGCACAACTAAACCTACACTCTAGAAATTGCACTCAGAGATCCTTCATCAATTGTTTTTGAAAATTTGGATCCACACAAAAGCCTGCATAGAAATGCGTATAACAGGCACACTCATAATTGCCAATAACTAAAACTGATAGCCTCTAGCAATAGACTGACACATAAACAAATGGCGACACATCCACACAACGAATACGACTCAGTGGTAGAAAAGATATGAGCTTATCAAGCCACAAGAAGGCATACATGGATCTCAAATGTATATTACTAAAGGAAAGAAGCCAATCTGAAAAGGGGACATATGTGAAATTTTATAATAGAGTTCTAATTGCATCACTTTCTGGAAAGGCACAAGGTAGTGATAGTTAAAAGATTGATAGATGCCCAAATTTTGGCATGGTAAGAGGGAGGTTTGAGTAGGTGAGGGGAGGGACATTAGAAGAGGGAACCATTCTGTGTGATAGTGTAATTGTGCATATATAATACTATGTATTTGTCAAAAGCTATTGACCTTTCCAGCACCAAAGAGCAAACCTTCAGGTATGCATATTTTAAAAGAAAAGTATTTAGAAGGTTATGAAAATCCCAGAATGGAAGAAATATTATTACAAATTAATATAACTATTAAATATGCATAGAACAACCTCACTGAAGGGAGTAGGAGTAAATGGCACTGACCCAAGTCACTGTGGAAATAAAGGGAGCCTGTAAAACTAGAATCTAAGGAAACTGAGCATAAGCACTGTGCTCTAGTTGATAAAGTTTTCCAGTGGGAGTAGGAATAGCAACTCTGATACTGCTTTACAGTGGAACTGAACAGTTTAGTAAGGGGAGGAGGACAGTGGAAGCCAGGTCTTTTGTTATTAGAAATAAGCAAAGGGAAGGTAGTAGAATGATTCAGGTGGTGATGGATTAGGATTAAAGACACAGTACACTGCATTTATAGATTTAGCTGAATACAGGTGCACATGTTCCGAGTAGTAATACACGCAAGTGTGAGTCTATATGTAACTTTGTATACACACCCGCTGCCTCGTTCTATTAGGAGTGATGGCCTAAAAGCAGTGACATCCAAGTAGCAATGACTAATATTCTGCCCATATCTCAGTTACTAATACTGTTGTCCAATAATAGGAACTCAGGGACCCTTGGAAAAAGAGCTGATTCTATGCTTGGGCAAGAAGTTACACACACACACCCACACACACACACACACACACATACACACACACACAGAGTGATAGGGGTCTGGATGCTGCTGAAAAAAAAATTCCTAAAGGTCAAAGCTGGGACAAACTGAGAAACAAAAGAAAGCACTAGTGGATTATAATCTGAAGTATAAAACAGATATACTGATATAAATAAATAATTGAAGAAATAAGTAAATGAAGAGAAGAGATAACTCTCCTATGCAGAAATCTCCAAATAATTTATGCAGAAACTCCATCCTCAAGGAGGTGTACCATAATTTCCTACCCGTCAAAGGTGGGAGGCGTGTAGAGATTTCCTTCTAAAGAGCACAAGAGTTCTGGGCATGGGGCACACACCTGTAATCCTACTACTCCAGGAAGCTGAGGCAGGAGGGTTACAAGTTCAAGCCCAGTCTGAGCAATTTATGGTCTTAGTAAGACACTGTCTAGAAACAAAAATTTTAAAAAGCTGGAGATGTAGACTAGACCTTCGGTTCAGGGCTAGTGCTGAAAATGAGGGAAGGAGAGGGGAGGAAGAGGGATACCATGGACATGGACGGGGAGAAACAAAGAATAACTTTCCACTGGGGAAATCCAACAAACATTGCATTGGTCAGGTGATCGAAGTCAGCAACAGCAGTCAGATTCATGGTGTCGTGCTCAATGTGATGTGGTGCAAATGTCGTTCCTCATCTATGGTCCTCCATGAAAAATTTCACAACCCCATTGGGAAGAAGCCATGCAACGCTAGTTCAGGGATGGCAAACCTTTTAGAGACCCAGGCGCCCAACCCGCTCCTGACATCATCGCCCCGCCCAACTCCTTTCTGAGCATGCACAAGTCCCCTGTTCACGCTGTTCCCCGATGGTGGCCTGCTGGGGCCAGGCTGGCTGCCCAGAGAGAGTTCTGCGTGGTCGCTGCAGGACAGGTGCCGCAGATTCACCAGCCCTGCCCCAGGTTCACCGCGATGAAAACATCGGTGAAGTCACAATGGAGGGTGCGTTACAGTCATATTTGCACTATTCCTGAGCAGTACTCCTCTCCTCCAAACCAGGTCTACAAAAGCAAGGAAAATCAGAGAAACTGCACTACACACGCAGAGAAATCCTAAAGAGAGTTGTCTGTCCTCATGGAACAGAGAAAGTTGCTATATAAGACAAGTAAATCTGAATAAATGGTAGATTTTAGTTAATAAAAATGCACTCGCATCGCTTCATCGATTTGACAAAAGCGTCACACTCATAGGACAACCTGGGTATTGGAGTATAAGGGATTCTGTGAGCTACCTTCCCAATTTTTCTCTGGACCTAAAACTGTTCTAAAAAGTAATGTTTAAAAAGTGATGCTGGACTCCTTCTTGATACCATACAGAGAGGAATGACTAAAAATAAATCATAGACCAACGTGCAATAGCTAAAACTATAAAGCTTTAGGAAAAATATGAGGAAATGTTTCTGACCTTCATTTCTTGGTGGTAAAGGACTTATTTCTGTTCTAGCATCTTCTAGATAGGAATACAGAATTCATTTGTAATAATAAGAAAAATAACAAAAACTAAACCCAATTTAAAAATGAATAAAGGATCAGAACAGACCTTCCTCCAAAGAAAGTGCATAAATAGCCTAAGAGCCCATGAAGAGACTCATTAACTAGCAAGAGAACACAAGCCAAAACCACAGTGAGCCAGCACTTCACCCCAATCAAGAGGCAGCTACTGTGGATGTGAAGAAACCGGGCCACATTCCTTCCCGGTGAGAATGAAAAATGGCAGAGCTGCTTTGGTTATAGTTATATAACCAAGCTCCTCCCCTACTGTTCTAGCCCCACTGCCCCGTCCAGCCTGGAGTGGCCTTCACTGCCCTCCTACCATGCAGTGAGAGCCCATCCGGGGCTCGGCACCTCCCCAGAGACAGAAGTCATGGGTGGTAGGAGAAGCCAAAAATCTCCAAGCCAGATCATTACGATTCTTCTTCCCCAACAAGATTGCCTTGTTCTGTGCCCCAGGGAAGGATAGGAGCTCATAATAGTTCCTGAAACCACCCTTTCTGTTCTTCATCAGCTTTGTGAGGAAGAAGACTAGAAGGTCCGGCAGCACTTGCTGTTGGTCACATTTATTTTTAACTCAACTTTTTTCTGTTCTCCACAGAAAATTCATGCAGAACTATATTTTATTACTTTTATATAGGTATTTCTATATTTAGAAAGTAATTATGGAGAAAAGAAGAAAGGGCCCCATCTAATCCTGCTGCCTGTTCATGTTTCAAGGCCCACCTCTGACACCACTTCCTCTGAAGACTGTGCTGATCTTTCTAGGCAGATGTTTATCCTCTTCTTGTAACCTCCAAAGTATTCTGTACATCCATTTCCTTGCTTGGCTTCATTTGTGTTAGTCATTCATAAGCTTACTGGCATTGTCACAAAGCCCTTTTCATGGGTTCTGACTGCATATATAGCAGACGCCTAAACTCTTTAATACATTTCACTTCATGCAAATGATTTCATTGATGCATAATTTCTACTTCTGCACATCTCCTTCTACTTCTCCTATTGCAATTGAAGTCCTTCAAAAACAAAGACTGTTGTGCCTTCCTGTGTTTTCTGGAGACTTCACTGAACGAGTGCACAAACCAGCACGAGACTACCTCTGCAGTGACCAGGGAGCCACGGGGAGGGCTCCTGCTGCCCCAGGTGTCATCGCTGCTCTCAGAGCCTCTTCGTGGCCCTGGCCCTGGCCCTCCTCCTCTGGGGAAGGAGTGTGGCACAGCGGAGAATGAATGTCTAGGATCGGGAAGCCAGCTGTCCAGCCTTGAACCAATCTCCAGGCAGCTGTGCGGCGGTGGAGAGCTCAACTCTCTGCTCAATTATGTACCTGTGTCAGGAAATTTCCTTTCAGTCCTAAAGTTCTGGGATGCTGGAAACCACTTCATTGAAAAGAAACAAACCAACAAAATAAATTTAACAAACGAATACTTGTTTTCCCACATTCTAGTAATTGTTAGTGCTTCCCTGCATGCCTAGGTAGGTGCTGTTGCAAGGCCTCTCCTGTATGCACTTCTCTATTCCCACAAGTCCATTTTATTCCTCTTCCTCCAGGAAGGCACAGGAAGGTGGAATAACTTAACATACCTGGTGGCTCAGCCAGTTTCCTACCCCGCAGTCTGTGCTCTTAGGCCTCCTGCTTCTCCAGGGCTCAACAGTAGCAAGCCTCCTCTTCTGCCCCAGAATGAGTGGCTTCGATTCCATGCCGGCATTCTCACTGCGATATTAAACTCTTGTTTGGGTGGGAAGAGACAATTTGGGAAGATGATGTGCAACGGCACAGCCCCCAGGAGAGTAAAGAGGTATTTGCTGATGGCTTCATCCGGGGCAAGGTTCTTTGTTTTATTTGACATTACAGAAGCCCGATTGGGAAACCACAGTGAGGAGAGAATGCAGTTCTGTTCCCAAACCTTACCGAACCCGGTGGGGGTGAACCCGCCATTGCACCACCGCCTTTTGTCCCTCTGCCCAGGGGCCTCGGCGGCCTTGCTGTCAGGGAGGCGCCTTCCGGAGGACGGCTTGGGCAGCGCAGCGCCACCTCCCCAGGGGGAGCCACCGGCCCCAAGCGCGCCTAGATGACTAGGCAGGCCTCCTCAGCTGGCCCGGTAAACAAGGGCCCTTCCATCCTACAAACCTGCACTTTGAGTTTAACAAAGTCTACTGAGCAACAAGGGCGATAAAGATGATTCCAGAGCTAACAAAGATCATCTCAGCCCTCGGAGGGACCGGCCCACTTCCTGCTTTCCAGGCAGATGTTGTCTCTTCTCCTCCTGTGACCCCTCTTCCTTCCCCAGCCCCTCGCTCCACGGTCCTCTCTCCCCAGGTGCCCACAGGACTGTATTTTTGCCCTCTTTCACCTCATACGCCACGGGGAAAGCAGCCTCACAAGAAATGCCTGTGAGAGATCCTGAGTATCAACATGATCATGATATGTACAGCATTCACCTTTGATTTCATTCATACGTTTACTCATTGTTCAGACAAATCAGACAATTACTTTTTTATTTTACGTTCATCCGAGGAAGACTGTGCGGAGCCTTTTTTTAGCAAAGTTCTCACTGTACTGCCAGGCTGGTCTGTAATTCACGGACTCAAACTGCTGCCTCACCACAGCCTCCAGAGTGACTGTGGGGGACAGGGGTCTGCAGACAAGAAGCTAACATGGGGGCCTCCTCAGGTCTTCTAGCCAATCTCCAGAAGAGAGTCCCCTGGGAAGCAAGTCAAAGACAGGGGTAGAAAAAGAGGGGGTTAAAAAGTAGATAAAGGAAGGCACCAAACGGCCTTGGGACTTACACCAAAAGAGCTTCCAGGCAGGACACAGAGAGCAGCCAAGTCCACAAACGATAAGCCACCTCCAACTTCAATAAAATATAGGGGGTGCAACGCCGGGGGGGCGGGGGCCAGCTAACTTTAAGGCCGTGTGGACTCACACCTGTCCACTGACACACACACTTACAGACATGTGTACTCACTCCAGAGTCACTGTGCTATTCACACTAGGATCCTTATAGACATCCACGCTCCCCTTTCTAACCCTAACCCTAACCAAGAATAAGGCACCGCTTTGCCAAGTAGCCACCCATCCCAAAGATAAGGCCTTAAGAGCTAGGTCAGGGACAAATAAACAGACAGAAGCTGCACGTAGAGCTCCGGAAGAAATGACTAGGCAGAGGTGCCCGGAAGCCAATCCAGTTAGAGCCCATTCTGGATGGGGGGTCATCCACCCAGTATTAAAGCAGCTGAGAACAAAGAGCCCCGGGCCCTCCTCTTTCTGAGCCTCCACCCTGATTCTTTCTTAACAGGGTACCTGTGTTCTCCTTTCTCTCTCCTTTTCCTCCTTACAAATAAAGTGTCTTCCTTTCATTAAACCGTGTTCCCCTAATTTACTGTTATGCTGAGTTATGATCCCAGTGGGCTACGTGGAGAGCAGGGCAGCGGTGCCCACCCCCGAGATACAACTGTGGATGCACCACGCACTGGAGCATCGCATGATAATTCAGTGCTCTTGGGGCCAATCATCAGTTGTTCATACACTACACCTCCCCCACCCCCGAAACATACTGTGTACACCTTAGGGCAGATAGACTTCGGTGTTTCTGTGGGGTTACACAAATTGGGATACACCCACTAAGCATGGATTTAGAATCTGGTAGAAAACAGGTGTGCACATTGTAGCCTTAGGAAAACCACCTTTTTGGGAAAACTAGCAGAATACAAAATCTTCTGTTTGGCTCAATTAATCTTTCTGAAACTCTGCCTTTGAGCTCCGGAAAAAGCTCAATCACAGGCAGGGATCAGACAGTGTCCAGGACTTGGTACCTCCTATATATTCACCGAGGAATTCCCCACAAGCTCAGTGGCTCACAGAGTCAGAAGAAAGAATGATAATACAGCATCGGTAGGGTTTACAGACAATGCTGCCCTGGAGCAATGCTTCAAAACCAGGACCCAGTCTTTACACAAATATACTAGTCCATTCTGTGTATCTCACACTCACTGAGCGTTTCCTGGGTGCCCAGCATGGCACAAGGCATGTTGCTAGCCTTTTAGACACTTCTGACTAAGATGGTGACAGATGTCCTCAGATCACAGATATGGTGCACCAGCCTTCCATCTGGGACAGATTGCTGCTCTCAATATCACCGCCTTTTAGCTCTGAGGCCCCATAGAACTCATTTCAGAACTGTTGCAAGGATCCAATTTAGATGTTGTATAAATTAACAAATATGAAATATTGTAAATTTTTTTTGGTACTGGGGATCAAACTAGGGACCTTACACTTGCAAGGTAAGAGCAGTGACACTGAACAAAATCCTCAGCCTGAAATATTAGAAATTAATAAACAGGAAATATTGTTACAGTTGTTGGAGAGGAATGAAAGTAGAGTAGAATCTATTATCAGATGTAATATAATTTCACGGGGTATGTAGTGTTTTTATAATAGCCACCTATTTAGTGGGTTTTAAAATCAGTTCAGTGGATGGTGATCAGACATTTTTATGAGATAGAAGAGAATATGTGATAGATTATATCTTGTGTAGCAAGGGTAAGTTTGTGTCAGGTAACTTTTCTCCCTATTGTATACATTTGTGTGTACTGTTTTGTGATGGGAAGACTTTTTTTTTTTTTTTTTTTTTTTTTTTTGG
>NW_022900914.1:3159615-3187282 GCF_012274545.1 Fukomys damarensis | reverse complement strand
TTTTTTTTTTTTTTTTTTTTTTTTAGTGAGTCAATTTCAAAAAGTCTGAAAACTGCTGAGGAGGCTCACAAGATTATTTGGATCCAGATTTCCTACCCCCTTTATAATGCAGTAGTTGAGTTATTAACTCACTAGGTCTAGTAGTTCTTGCCTGTCTCCCAGGGACAGTACCCATGGACACCTTGCTTTAAAAGTCAAGGACAAAGAATGGCCAGAGATAACTAGAAAGCACTGAGTATATTTAAATGCCACACCAGGTAATAATCAGTCTTCAGTAACAGGAAACTACAGAAGGGGAGGCAGAGCTGGGATAGGAGAGAACATGGCCGAAAGCTCCATTCTTTGCAAACCTTAAAGAAAGGGTGTAGCTCGACTCACGGAGAAACAAAACAAGAGGAAGCAAGAGAGAGGAATGGAGGCTGAGCGGAGACGGGGAGAGAGCGTGTTCTGTTTGAGCAGCTCCCACGAGCTGTAGAGGTAGCTGCTTGATAGGTGGGAAGGGAAGCAGTGTACAATAGCTCGGACATCTTGCCAGTCTCCTGTGTCCATGAGCTGTATCCTGCCTGATTTATCGCTCCTAAAACACTCAGCAGCATAGCCTGGATGTCCTCTCCCTTGCCTCATCTCTGGCCTTGGCCAGTCACTTAACACAACCACAAGTCAGCAAAGGCGAGAGGCTGGAGACGGAACAGTGGGAGAAGGGAGCTTTTATGCAGATGTGTCACATTTGTGTCCTTAAGGTTCTGTGCTCGAGGGGACCTTTGTCACCAGAGCATCTCGCAGAGACTTGATATTGGCACTGATGACTTCACAGTGACACATCCTATTGTGTGACCTGTTACCGCTGCTCTGTAGGACACAGTTAAGGCAAGGTGGGACCCTGGGTCAGAGATAAAGGCAGAAGACTTGTCACACGATTGGGCTGGCCTAGAAATACCCTGCAAACATGGAGAGACCCACAGCTAGAGGAGTTTCTTCTCTCTCTCTCTCCCCCTCTCCCCTGTCTCCGGAGTAATGCTCTCCTCACCCCAAAGATGATCTGAGTCTAAGAGTGGAAAATGAAGAAAACCGAAGCCATTTCTTATATTAGTTCCAGAGTACAAATTCCCTGCTGAGACCATGTGTTCTGCAACGGTGATTCAGCACTGATTCTGAGCTCCCTCCAGAGATTTGTTCAGGATACCAGAGCAGTTAGCCACACTACTTACGGAAGGAAAGTGATATTCTCACATCCAGTATTCTAACATCACGAACAGGAGAGCCAAAACCAGAATGATCTTGACAGCAGTGCCCTCACTCTGGACTCACCCGGGAGGCCGGCGGGTGGGGTGGGGGTCCTTGCTTGTGCTGGATAAGAGGGAGAGACTTGTTCATTGCCACCTGTGCCTGGCACTGGTGATGTTTCCAGCTTTTCCGGTCGTCCCAGAGGACTCCTTTCCTCAAAGTGGAGAATAGACATGGGTGGGAGCCATCAGAGCCCCTGCAGATGTTTGACTAGGTTTGTGGGTTTTTCACTGTGCCACCAAGTTCCCTGCACTTCCAAACATCCAGCCCCTAGGAAATTACTTGTCCCCATAGTGTCTGGAAGCCAGCTGCAGGTCAGTCCCTGAGCCAGGAAGGGGACTATGGATACGGCCGAGGGGCGCACACTCCTGATCCTCTGGCCCTCAGCGAACACCTCGGGGAAGGAGGGGCTGGGTCTGTGGATGGGTTTCGGGCCTTACAACCTCCCGCAGGTCTGTGCGATGCTTTCTGGACTCTTGTAAGTTTTTATAAGAGGATGGCTCTAGCTTACATCAGATTATCAAAGGGCTGTGAAGTCAAAACCGTAAGTGATCAGGTTCAACTATAATTTTTATATATTCTCATAGTAAGAAGAAGTCTTATCACCCTGGATAAAAAGGACGAAAAATGTCTTTAGAATTACAGAAGCTGTTTTATTTCTTAATCGGGTTGACTGCTCCAGCGTCTACCTGACAAGTAAGCAGTTTGCAGCGTGTACGGATCACTGTTCCCCCTTCGTCCGCACGTACGCCCAGTGGGAGACCAGTTAGAAAGCTTCGGCCGAAACTAATGCCCCACCTGCATTTTCCAGGAAGTACGGGTCGTATGTCACTACTTCTCACGATGTTTGTGCAAGCGTCCCGTTCCTATCCTTGCACAGCAGCACGTGAGCACAAGGACACTGGAAACGATTTGCTCTGCAAAGCAGGGCAGAGGGTAGACAGCCCCGTGCCGGATTCTGCCCGTGTGACGCTCGCTGATACAGAGACAGGGCGCTATGTTGGCTTTCATCAGACCCCGCAGGCAGTAAGATTCTTCCCAAGCTGGCTTATTGCAATTGAGAGGCCCATCTTAACTAACACAATCTAACTTTTTAAAATTTGAACATGAACAAATCTAAATTTTTTTTCTTGGAAATTATAGTGTTGGTTATCTTTTCTTTTGTGGTAAGAGAGACAGCCCTTTTGCTGAGGAACTGAGGGAACAGTAGTTTACCTACAAAACTTGTACTCTACATTACTAAACAACCTTTAAATCATTGTGCAATCTAAATCTGGGTGTTTCATCAGAAGATTAACTGTAGCTTAATTTCACAACTTGTGGCTTTGCCAAATTTAAACAAAGTAAATTCCAGACCTAAACTGAAATTACTTCTGGCTTTTTGTATCATAATACCTCACCTAATTAATAAATAAATAAGCAGCAAGAAAGCCACACCAATAAATGGGTCTCCTCGGATTCCAGTCATTTCCAATACCCAGTTTCTCACAGGTAACTAACATTAGTAAAACTAGCTTATCCACTAAAAGTGATGCTCTGACAAGAGAAAAAGTTGGATTTCAGAAAAACTAAGTCGCCCTCGATTTCTCCTCACTATTCTAAATCAGCAACTATTTCTCTCATAACTGCATCACTACTCAGACAGCAAAGAAAGACAGGGAGCGTTAATAATTAACCATATCATGTGTCTTCAGTTATGTAATGGTGACTTGGGATCGTTGTGCAAGATTCATATAAAGTAAAATCTTATTGGCTGTGAAGATATTAGCAAATAGTATCAACTTTATGGCCAGTGAAAATATAATATGACAATTTAAAAATACCCATTTAGGTTATGGTGCTGTATTTCAAATACACGTTTCAATGATAATGGGAAAGATGATTAAAGTTGGCTTAGTGACATTTGTTAGATTGCTGGAAAATGAGAGATGCATTTTACTCTTCACAGCTTTAAGTTTTATTGTTACTAACTGATATGTTCTGTTAAAGGGTGAGCCAGTGGTCTATGGACCAGAGAATTTACATATCCAATTCTAAACTATTTTATTTTTTTAATTCCAAATAATTTTATTACAGTGAAAATTTGATGTCATTGCTAAATCATATGAAAAAAATTAAAAAGTGGACTCTGTGCTTTTCTTGGACTATAACAATGTTTCATAAAGTGTAGCTCCAGAAAGGATTTCAATAACTCAACAGAAACACAGGTCTACGTTAAGTCTTGCCAGACAGTAGAAATAACTAAACACTGTATATTGCATTATAATGTGAATTTTCTTTCAAAATTCTCTAAATGTTGTACTGTATTATGGTTAAAAAAAAAACATTTGAAATGAGATCCGTATTCAAATGTTTAAGCATCTAATGCATTATTATTGATGATGGGTACAACACTGCAGAGCGGTATATATAGCATTTATCTACCATACTTGATGAGCCCGGTGATTAGAAGAAACTCATTTTTCCCTTCACCCAAACCTCTTGCCACCACCATTCCATTCTAAGCCTACATGTTTGACTATTTTAGATGCCATATTGTAAGTGGAATTACACAGCACTTGTCTTCTGGTGACTGGCTCATTTCACTTACTATGATCCATGCTGTTGCATGCTGTAGAACTTCCTCCTGTTTTAAGGCTGAGTTGTATTCTATTATTTGTTTATGTCACATTTTCTTTATCCGTGCATCTGTCGATGGGCATTTAGGTTGTTTCCATACCGTGGCAATTGTGAATAATACTGCAGTGAACTTGGGAATGCAAATGTCTCTGCAAGATTCGAATTCCAATTCTTTTGGATAAATATCCAGAAGTGAAATTGCTGGACAAAATCATAGCTCTCAAATGTTTTGAGATTTATGGATGAATGCAGAGAGAGAGAGAGAGATCTTTAAAAAAGTGAATGGCAGATAATCATTCAATTTCTATCTTTGATAATCTTTCAAATGCATGTTACATAAAAAGGAAACTGCACTTTTAAAATGCCAATGCCTTATTAAATTTCAGATTTAGCTGTGCACTGAGGAAGTGTCCCTAACAATTCTGTGATTTAATTCGAAGGGTAATTTGACCATGGATTGCCATGAATGGAAAAACACTTGTCACTTTTTATAGACAGCTGAAGTTTGTAAAGGGGACACTGTTATAATGACAACGAGCATTAAGTTATGAATCACCATCAATCACGATGCGGTTAAATTTTTGTCACCAAAGATGAAGAAAGAAGTTCCTTACCACACTAAAATACAGAAGACAGGAAACATTTGTTCAGCACATTCATTTATTCACTCATTAAACACATCATATTGGAAATATTTGTGAAACATTATGCCAGACACAAACGTCGTGTGCCTAGCGCCAAGAAAGTCGGATGAACAGATGCAGCAAAGTCAGATATTTCTGTGACAGAAACACAAAGAGCACGTGAGCAGCATTACAAGTAGCAATTAAATATGCTACAGTCATCAGAAAAAAAAACTATCAGGAGAATTTTGTTTGTCCAACATTCCAACCAGAGAGATAGGCATTTTCAAGGACTTGGGGTGGGGAGACAGTTGAACTAGCTACAGAACTACAAAATATCAAGTGTGACTACAGCTGGAGTACTGCAGGGAGGCTGTTGCAAGGGTGCAAAAGGCACAAGTTCACATCAGTGGCCATAGCAAAGGGCTGGAGGAACAAGTGGAGGAAATGTGTAGAAAGCAGGCTTCCTAGGTTCTTGGGTAATGGGGCAGCGGAGTATCCAAGTGACAGGACCATGGTGAGCACTGTGACTCTTGTGTGGACACAGGGAAGGCAGCAGCCTCACTTACTGAAATGGGAGAGGTGCATGGGGAAGAGGTTTATTTAGCATCAAGCATGCATAAGATGATGTATTTAGTTTTTAACACGGCCCTTTGAGATGCCTCATGACATCCAGTTAGGTATGTTTGATTGGCCACGGTAATTGTTAGAGGAGGAGCCCGGAGAAGAGAAACTGGGCTGAGGATATGAATGTGGAGCCATCAGCAGCACATAGCGAGAAGTTGCAAGTGTGGAATAGATGAGGTAAGGAGTTGCAAGGGCAGAGCCCAGGGGCAGAGGAATGTGGAAAGCATGAATAGAGCAAGAGTTGTAAGGTAGGCTGCAACCATCCTCTACGCCAGGCGGGAAAGGACTAGAAGATCACGGGGGCTGAGAGTGTTCCTGAGAAAGAGGCGATGCCGACCAAATGCTGCAGAGGGCCGCAGTGTTTCCTACAGTAACCGTTCTATTGTGTCCCACTCACAGTGTATGCTCACGCCCGCAGTAAGAGCTCCTCTCGCTCTACTTCCTCACCAGTACTCGTCGTTTTGTGCCTTTGTGAGGACAGCCAATCTAACTGGGGGTAAAATGATGTCTTGTTCTGGTTTTTATTTGCATCTGTCTGATAATTGACATTGAACATTTATATACACTAGTTAGACTTTTGCCAGTTAGAAAAGAAAAGCCATAGTTAGGTCAGGCAGAGAAATGATCGAGCTGCTGCTCCTGGATTTGTTCAGTGAGCTTTTAGCAACACTGACAAGTTGGTGTGGGTGTTTCTGAGTGGTAGAGGGCCCACACTAAATTGCACTGAGTTGGAAATGAATGGATGTGAAAAAAAACGGAAAAATATGGATAGAGAAGCTTTCAGGGAAATAGAGGGTGATCTTTAGCAATTCCATCTCAAAAATTTATTTTCTTAAATAACAGAGACTTTGCAGATTGTATAAGCAAACAGCATACTATAGGCATGATTCCAATCCTTCTTATATAAGCTTTCCTAGATAATCTGCAGAACAACTTTGAGAGATAATATTTAACATTCATTGAGCATTCACTGTGTTCCAGGCATTGCTCTAAGCATTTTACATTTATTAGTTCATTTGACCCTCATAACTGTCATGAGGTAAATGATATTATCAACTTCGTTGTACAAGTGAGAAGAACTGAAGGCCAGAGAAGCCAAGTCTGTAGTGTGGTCAAAAACACAGGGAGTGTTTAAATTAAAAAATTGTTGAAGTGGAAAACATTTGCTATTAATCTCCCTCAAAATACCCGCTTCGTTTCCAACATATTTATCCCATCCCATCATCCTTGCCACTTCGTACAGCTATTCTGGAAGTCTTCTCTTGTGAGGGTCTAGCTTCACTATTATGACCACATCGACATCCTGAATGGATTCAAAACATTTACCTTTTGTGGTCATTTTCACTTTGAGAAGGAGGAAGACTCTGTAATGTTTTTAATAACCTGACTTTCCGTTGCATGGCTCTCGGTAATAGCATTGAATGTATTTTTTTAACACTTCATAAAGACATAAAGAGGATTTCCAGAACAAACTTTTATAAAATGGTTTTAACATTCACTGCAATTTTTAACCATGTATTGTATATCTCCAGGGCACAAAGTTAGGAAACAGCAAAGGCAACATTGAACAAGACTGTTCTCAAATCCCTCAAAGTACTAAGGTGGTTGAGGATGAACAATTTACCCATGCTTCTGCTGATCAGTGAGTCCTAAAGCAGGATGAACACCCTCCCAATTCCAAGGCTCAGAGTAACCAAGCTGTGGATGGGAGCAGAGCCTGTACAGAGAAGAAAGAAAGCTCCACAGGTAAATCAGAACCTGCAGAAACAGGGTGGGAACAGCCACACGGGTAGAGCAAGCACTCTGTTGCTGAACCATGTCAACAGATTCAAATCACAGGATTGAAAGGAAATCCACAGGGTCTTCTGAGCAGGCCACAAGCAAAGCTAGATGGGAAAAGTGTATCTGCCAACCTTGGGAGGAAGTTCAGTAGTCAGGGTGGGGTGAAATAAACTGCCCGTCATTCACTGTGTTTTCCTATCACTCAGCACTTGTGACCACCATGAGTTCTGTCTGAGCAGAGTGATTCCTGTCCTCTCACACAGATGCCTCTCTGTGAGAGTTCTCAGAGCCCAGGGAGATATTCACCCCAGCACCCTTCCCACAAAAAGGACAGGGAGAGCGAAGGTTCCATGTGTCCAGTGGAGTTGCCTTTGGCAAATGGATCTTATCCATATGACTTTATTGCCAGAAAAGCAGTGAGTTATAGCAAAGTGATATCCTCTCCATTTCCCTCTGATTGTCAGAGTCAACTCCTTGGCTATTTACCCAAATCCCCCAAATACAAAGGGGGGAAAAACGGACCTCTAAATTCTTAACTAACAACAGCACAAAAAAGCAGGAGCTTTTTCTTCTTACTGTTCTAATTTTTAGAAGGGCAAAGATGGTGTCAGATTTCCCATACAGATAGAACTGTGCTCAGTACTCAGGATGTTCACGACAGAACCCCTGACAGGAAGAGGACAGTTATAGGAAAGACCACCAGGCATGGAAATGCAAGGTGAGCTTGCTGTTTGTAACTGACCCGTGGAAGAAGCTTTACCTTGAATCCAAGAAGTGCGGTTGGAAAAACAAGTGCCAGTGATTCCAGAGAAATGAGACTAGGCGGAGAGTTGGTCCTCCCCTTCTTACCCCTCCATCCCCAGCGCCCCCCAGCTCCTAAGAAATCTACCGTGTGACAGCCAAGAGTAATTATGATGATTGTTGTAAGATTGAGTGTGTCTTTTCACGTGTTTAAGGAGTGTTTCCTTTTTATTAACCGTTGCTGTGCTCTTCTCATGCTGAGTGAAAAGAAGTGCCTGTTGTAATTGTCATGAATGTGTGAGTCAAATCCAGTCTCCAGACGACGTGCACTACCAGCTACACGTACTCCAGGCTGCTCTGTACCACATAAATATCTGATGGTACAAAGTGACAACTTCTGATACTTAGAGATTATCATTCATTTTCATAAGCTATATGGACATCAAAAAACAACTGCACAGCTATGTGTATCCTATTTAATAACTATACCATCATATGAAGGCTGAAATTTCAGCAAAGCTATTCCAAGTTGGGGCAATTTCTGCTGCCTTTGGCACTCTCATATATAGCCTTCAGATATACGGGACCTTATACTATTACTATTAATTATTATTATTTTAGAGACCAATAGAAGGAGTGACATGGAAAAATGGATGATGCCAGGCTCTGGGGAACTCACATAGCTATAAGGATGGTCCTCCAAAAGGGAGGTTGAGGTCATGAATCATAAAATTAGGTGGAAGTTGTCTGAGGCAGGTTTTATGCCAAGAGTGTTACTTATTTTAGGTTGAACCATAGCAGATTTTCAATATTCAATAATTTGCACCTTATAAAAGTGCAATGTCATGTACATTTCAAACTAATAGATAAACCCTTGTGTTTCCAGTGAAACTCTATCCTGGGTAAAGCAGAGGATAACAGAAGAGGGGCTAGCAGGTGCCAGGTAGCACATCAGCCATCCAAAAGTGGAGCTCTAGCACAGAGCCTCACACCACCAGATGCTGTTAATCTGTGTTAATTCACTTCATCCTTATGGAAAAAAGTGGCTTCTGATATATGAATGAGCTGAGTTCAAGCCAGTGGGAGACACATGGAGTGTTATAGACTGAACAAATCAGGTTTCAGCCTCAGAGCCAAAAACCAGCTTGAACTTCAGTGGAACTAAAAGTGCAGACTTACTGGGATTACCCCCCCCACCCCTTCATAAAGCTACAGCTGGCTTGCTGGGATTAAGCAACATGGATTTGGAGTCTGTCTGACTACTTTGTCTATCAGTGACCTCAGAGACACATCTTGGAGTGGACATTTCTTTCTTTTCTTGCTTTTGTTTTGTTTTGTTTTGTCTTTCTTGTGGGTTTGTTCTTTTTTATGAGTATGAAAAGTTTCCAGTTTTATTGTTGTTCTGTCTTATTCCTATTTTTATTTCCTCCTTCTCTCTTTCCCTCCTGTCTTCACCAGTTTCACAATGTTTATATAATCTTCCTTCAGCCTTGTTTCTAATTACATCTTTCTCTTTTATTTCACCATTTTCCACCAATCCCCTTTAGATTTTCTCCTCTGAGGGTAAAAATCACCCTACTGAGGGCTGATTTACTATATACAATTTTCTGGTTTGTTTTAGAATTTGTTATATAACCATAAATCTACTTCACACAGTTAAAGGTGGCAGCTACCACAGTTTGACATTTTCTAGGCTACATTGATGCTACTGTTATAGCTGATTGTACTACTTTAGCCAAGGTGGCATAATTATTCTAATCAGTTGTTGTTCCTGGTATGCCAAGACAGAGATTGCCCAAGGGTCATAAACAATTCTACAGGCCATTGCCAAAGGACCAGGGGCTAGAAAAAGTAGGCAGAATCTTCTCATCCTTAGCAAATTGAAGAGGTAGGATCTTGCAACAGACTCAAAACCCAAAATCCAATTACACCTGGAAGACATCTCTGAGAAGTAGTCATTTTCTAAGATTCTAAATACTGGTAATAAAGCTACTGGCCATAAGCAATTTATAAGCATCAACCCAGGGTTTACATTTCTTAAAAATACAAAATGAGAAGTCACTTAAGAAAAATTCAACCCCAGACTTACAGCTCACCAAAGACAAAACCAGGGGGCACTGAGGTGGAGCAATCCAAAAGCCACCCACCTGGACTCTCTGAAGTGGTAATAGCAGAAGTAACAAAGCAGATGAACAAAGCTAGAGAAAAAAATCAAATTGGAAATAATTTCAACAACAGGAAAATAACATAATAAAGACAAGTCAATCCATGTCAGTTATAACCATCTATGATAATGGTCTTATTTCACTAATCAAAAGAAACAGACTTTCAGAATGGATCAAGAAGCAAGGTCTAGGGCCAGGGATTTAGCTTAGTGGTTCTGCCACCTGCCATGCAAGCACAAGGACCTGAGTTCGATCCCCGGTAGAAGAAGAGGAAGGAGAAGGAGAAGAAAAGAAGCAGCAGCAAGGTCTAACAATATGCACACAAGAAACACATTTAATTCAAACAGAAATTCATAGGAAAATCAAAGGGTGAAAAACAATTCTCTATGCAATAGGAACCTAGAAAAAAGCAGAGGTAGCTATTCTATTTGCAGACAAAGTGGATTTCAAGCCAAGACTGATTAAGAGAGACAGCAAAGATTAGTACATCCTTGTAAATGGAGTGATGTAAGAGAAAGAGATAAGAATCATAAATATATATGCACCAAATACCAGCAAAACCAACTATATAAAACAAATATTAAGACATAAAAAATCAAATATTAACAGACATGAAAAATCAGTTATAATAGGAGAATCTCAATTCTCCACTGTCACAAAGAGGCCAACTAAATTAAAAAATCAACAATTAAATATCAGAACTGAACCAAACTTTCGAAAAATTGGACTTAATGGATGCAGAGTGTTCCACCCCACAGCATAAGAATACAATTCATCTCAGTTGTACACGGTAAATTCTCTAAAATAGACCACATACTAGCCCATAGAACATGCTTAATTAAATGCAAAGGAATTGAAATTATCCCATGCGTATTATCAGACCACAGTGCAATGAAATTGGAAATCAATGGCAAAAAAAAAAAAGCCACAAGAACTTTATGAGCACACGGAAATTAAGTAACACCTTCCTGAACAACTAATAGGTCACAGATGAAATTAAAGAAGAAATCAGACAGTTTCTACAATTAAATGATAATGCAAATAAAACAAATTGGAATGTATGGGATGCAACGAAAGCATCCCTACAAGGGAAATTTGTAGTGGTCAATTCCTATAACAGAAAAATAGAGCAAGGCCAAATAAACAACCTAATATTGAACCTTAAGTTTGCAGAAAAAGAAAAATAAGTCAATCCCAAAGCTCATACAAGGGAGGAAATTATAAAAATCAGAGTAGAAATTAATTCAATGGAGACTAGGAAAACAACACAAAGAATCAATGAGTTGACGAATTGATTCTTTGAAAAATTAAATGAAATTGATAAATCCTTACCCAGTTTTATCCAAAAAATGGAAAGAAAAGAATCAAATTCATGCAATTAGAAATTAAAAGGATGAAATCACAACAGATCCTATAGAAATCCAGAAGATCATCAACACCTACTTTGAGAACCTGTATTCTAATAAGATGGAAAACAGAAGAAATGGACAGATTCCTAGATACATATGAATTAACAAAACTGAATTAAGAAGATAGAAAATTTCTAAATAAACCAATGTCAGTCAATGAAATTGAAGATGTAATTAAAAACCTACCAACAAAGAAAAACTGAGGCTCTGGTGTATTAGGTGCTGAATTCTACAAGAAATTTAGAGAAGATCTTATGCTGATAGTTCTCAGACGCTTTAATGAAATTGAAAGAGAAACAATACTCCCAAATTCATTCCTAAAAGCAAGCATTATCCTGATACTAAAACCACAGAAGGATCCAACCAAGAAAGAGAGCCATAGGCCAATCTCTCCCATGAACATAGATGCAAAAATTCTCAATAGGATACTGGCAAATAGAATGCAGCAAATCATCAAGGAGATTATACATTATGACTAAGTACGATTCATCCCAGGGATGCAGGGATTTCAACATACACCAATGAATAAATGTAATGCACTATATTAACAGAGCCAAGGACAAAAACCACATGATCATCTCAAAAGATGCAGAAAAAGCATTTGACAAAATCCAATATCTATTCATGACAAAAATCCTACAAAAAATTGGAATAGATGGTCTTTATCTCAATCTGATAAAAGCCATCTATGACAAACCAATAGCCAACATGGACAATAACTGAAAGCTTTCACTCTATAAACAGGAACAAGACAAGAATGTCCACTGTCACCACTTTTATTCAATATAGTTCTGGTAACATTAGTTAGAGCAATCAGGGAAGAGAAAGAAATAAAGACAGTAAGGATAAGAAAGAAGCTAAATTGTCATTATTTGCAGATGACATGATACTCTACATAGAAGATCCCAAAATCTCTACCAACATACTTCTAGATTTAATTTAAAAATTCAGTTTTATATCTGGATACAAAGTGAACACTTGAAAGTCAATATCATTGTTGTACACAAATAAACTCACTGAGAGAAAAAATTAAGCAAACAACATCTTTGACATTAACATCCAAAAAAATTAAATACCTAGGAAGCTATCTAATGAAAGTAAAAGACCTCTACATTGAAAACTATAGTATTCTGGAAAATGAGATAGAAGAGGATATCAGAAAATGTAGTGATATCTCTTGTTCTTGGATAGGAAGAACTAATATAGTGAAAATGGACATACTTCCAAAATTGTTATACAGATTTAATGCAATCTCAATGAAAATTCCAATAGCATATCTCACAGAATTAGAGAAAACAATCCTAAAATTAATTTGGAACCAGAAGAGAACTAGAATAGTTAAAGCAATTCTTGGCAACAAAGGCAAGGCCAGAGTCATCACAATCCTTGGCTTAAATTATACAACAAAGCTACTGTGATAAAAACAGCATGGTACTAAAATTAAAAAGAAAATAAAAGACCAGAAGAACAACAGAACAGATTAGAAGACACACAAACTACTCCAAACATATTCAGCTACCTTATATTTGACAAAGGAGCCAAACACATTTACTGAAAGAAGGTAGCTTCTTTAATAAATGGTGCTGGAATAACTGGTTTTCTACCTGATGAAAATTAAAACTAGACCCATATCTCCCACCATGCACTAAACTAAAATTGAAGTGGATCAAAGATCTACATATTAAAACAGAAACACTAAATCTGCTGGAAAATGAAACAGGTAGAACTCTTGAAGACATTGGTGTGGGCAAACATTTTATGAACAAAACCCCAATCACACAGGAAATATCACACAAAATCAGCAAGTGGGATCTCATCTTATTAGAAAGTTTTGCACAGCAAAAGAAACCAACAGAGTGAATAGACAACACATATGTTGGAAAAAATTTTTGCCGGTTTTCCTCAGCTAAAGGACTAATATTTAAAATATATAAAAAACTCAAAAAAATCAGACCACTCAAATTTAAAGACCCAATTCAATAATGGGCATATGAATTGAATAGACACTTCTCAGATGAAGGATTAGAAACAGCAAATAAATGAAAAAATGCTCAATATCACTGGTCATTTGAGAAATACAAATTGAAACAACATAGATTCTATGTCACTCCAGGAAGAATAGCTATTATCAAGAAAACAACCAATAACCAGTGCTGGAAGGGCTGTGGGGGGAAAGGAATCCTTCCCTACCATTGGTGGGCGTACAGACTGGTGCAACCACTGTGGAAATCAGTGTGGCCATTCCTCAAAACGCTGCAACCAGAGGTTCAATTCAAGGCAGCTATTGCCCTTCTTGGTGTCTTCCTGAAATAGTTAACGGCATCATGCCACAGTGACGTATGCTCGCCCATGTTTATAGTGGCACTGTGTGTAATAGCTCAGTCTTGGAAACAATCCAACTGTCCATCAACGGATGACTGGATGAAGATGTGGCCCTTTTCACACAGTAGAGCACTACTTTGCCATAGAGAAGGATGAGCTTGAGACATTTCTAACTAAGTGGATGCACTTTGAGACCATACTCTTAAGTGAAATAAATCAGGCATACAGGGTTTCTCTGGTGGGAGAAATCAAAAATGTAAATAAGAACCAGAAATGTACAATGAATATTATGGAAATGGAAAGAAAATGTCCAAATGCGATGGAGAACAAGGGAGAGGGGAAGGGTAAAGGAAAAAGAAAAAATGAAGGAAAACATGGAAGCAAATCTTTTGTAAATAAAGAGGAGAGGGACTGAAGGAAGGAAAGGGGAATGGAAAAAAAAGAAGCAAGATATATCGTGTACAGGTACAAATTCCCTATTATTAATATTATTATTAATATCTAAAATGTGCCAATAGAATAAAAGAAGGAAAAAGTACAGGATGCTCGACCACTGGTCTACATGCTAGTTGGACAGAACTTGTAATTTAAGGCACGGAGCTCAGGGACTTGCTGAACATAGCGGGAGCAGGCTGAACGCAGGAAGGGCCTCCTTGACTTGAGGGACAGTGAAGAACAGCGCCCCGGGGAGTTGCCTGAGACTTGCTGTGGGGATCAGGGCCCAGGCAGAGCAAAAGCATGGACATCAGCCCCAGGTCCCATTCTTCTAGGCAGGGCGAGGGTGGCAGGGGTGGCTCCTTTCTTCTCTCCTGTGTCTCTTCTTGTCCTCCTGGCCTCTCTCTTTTCTGTGCTTCTTTTGCTCTATTTAAATGTTCTTGTTTCTGTGGGATTTATCTATCTTTGGAATTCCTCAGTAAAACTTCTTGATGATAGAGAATTCCAAAAGCCTTGCCCTGGCTCACAAGAGTCTTGACAGTCAATATATATACATACATATATTAGGAACATATATGTGGATTGAGATAGGCCCTGTGATTAAGCTTTTTAAAATGAGACACCTGAGCAAAGGAAGCATTGGTACCAGCTCTGAAAAGTTCTTCTCAAAGTGAGTCATTCCCTAGACCACCAACCTGGGAAAGCTCTGTCTTCCTTCTTATCGCTCCAAGCAGTTACCACAAACCCAGTCTGGCTAATCAGATGAGTCACGTACAAGGAACTATCTGTAGAAAGCCATTTGGTGTCTGAGCATGAGCCTGAGTACGTGGGGTCCACCCAGATAAGCCCAAACCTTTCTCTCAGCACCTGGTGTAAAGCGAAGTATGCAGAAAACAGTCAATAAATGTTTTTCTACTAATTCCCTGCTTGATTGACACTAGGAAGCCTTATGATTTTTTTCTTGGTTTTGTACTCCTATTTAATTTATAGTTTGGGGGCCTGCGATTTAGCTCAGTGGTTCCGCCGCCTGCATCACAAGCACAAGGACCCGAGTTCGATCCCCGGTACCAAAATAATAATAATAATAATACAATAATGATAATAATTTAAAGTTTGGATCTTCAATACCCTACTATCAGCAGTTCACAGAACAAATCAGCCAGAATGTAAAAAAACTTCAACACCACCATCAACCGACAGGAGGTAATTAATATTTATAGAAAACTACACCGAACTCAGAAGAATATACATTTTATCAAGTGCTCATGAAACATTCACAGATACAGGACATAAACAAACCTCATAAAACTTTTAAAATCTTGAAATCTCACAGAGTAAATTCTCTGAACTTAACGGAATCAAACAATTGTTGGTTTCAATCACTACTCAAGAAAGTAATATAATATTATTTTTGTCTTATTTTGACATTTTTTGTGCCAAACATGCTATTTCTAGCTGATGCTTTTAAAAATCTCTTAAATAAATATCCAAAAATATTTCTTCCGGCCATTCTTTGAACGAGCCCGAAATCTCTTGTAAGTGAACCTCTTCGAACTTCTAGATTTTGTTTGTTTTTCTCTTGCAAGCGACACCTCTATTTTTCATGGCTCCTAACCATGGCATTCGCAGTATTGGAGCACTAATCCTCCCTTCCTGATTAAACCAAGGTCGGTGGCTGTGTTTTCTCTTGAGCTGAAGGGACTGGGGAGTTCACAGCTCCCTGGGAGCCTACCTTTCATCCCCTGGAGACTTTGTTCTACTTGGAGAAAAATAGCCTCCAAAGGACAAAGTCAGCAAATGTTATCCTTGTCCTTCCTGGGTTATCTCTGTGTCCTGGGCCAGCTGTTCTCTGGGCTTGCCCCACCCTAAATGAACACCACAGGGCCACGAGGCCCCCAGCCTGAAGAACCAAGGACCCAGTGAAGTGCCCTAGAGGTGTCCCCGGCAGCACCCTTCCACACAGCTGTCCCCTCAGCCCCAACCCATCTCAGAAAGCCTCTGTACAAGTGGAAGCCACGCATTGGGAGGCCGTGTCGAGATTGCTCAGACAGCAGCCCCTGGTCGGTAAGCGCTGACAGTCCGCGAGAAGCTTTCCAAAGCCCTTCTCTCGAGGCCTATACCACTGTTCACTCTAGCGAGCTCTACTTCCTTTGTAAAGTCTGCGTTGAGGATGTTACAGGTTCAGC
The DNA here is from genome assembly GCF_012274545.1 of Fukomys damarensis. Classification (NCBI taxonomy): domain Eukaryota; kingdom Metazoa; phylum Chordata; class Mammalia; order Rodentia; family Bathyergidae; genus Fukomys; species Fukomys damarensis. The sequence goes on along the minus strand of NW_022900914.1, from coordinate 3,171,089 downwards.
TGTCCCCTGAAAAATCTAGGTACTGCAGCCCTGGCCTCTGATATGAGTCGTATGTGGAGATGCGGCCTCTGGGCCTTAGGTAGCTTTAAGCGCAGTCACGAGTGATGCCGGAGACATCAGAGAGCCCTCTTCTCCTTCCTCCTCCCTCCACCCGAAGACACCGTGAGAAGGCAGGTGTTCAGTGCTGTCTGTATCTGGAGACAGGGTCTTCGGGGGTAAATAAGTTAGAAGGGGTCAGCAGAGCAGGTCCCCTCCAGTGTGTGGTGTCCTCATAAGGAGGGATTTAGCACAGACAAGCACAGGGGTAGGCCGCATGGTGATCCGCTAACCAAGGGCAGAAGAGGCGAAGTAAACCAACCCTCCCGATGCAGTCATAGTGGACTTCCAGAGTAAGGAGGAATAAACTCCTGCTGTCCGTCCTCGCACGGTGTCACAGCAGCAGAGCTGACTAACGCACCGGCTGAGAGTCGCCGGAGCATTCCGTCCATGTCAGCATCCCCGGCCCTGCGGTAACTCTGAACATGAGTCATCCTGGACATGTGGGGCAGGAGAGCCCGTGGAGACAAGGAAGGACAGGGTGGTGACACTGGTGAAGAGAGCGGAGATGAGGGCCAGGCTTGGGCAACTGAGAGAGCAAGAGAGGGCAGCGGAGGGTGGGAAGGAAAGGCCCCTCCAGGACACGCCCCTCCCTGCACAGAAGGAGGTCAGCAGGGGCCGCCAGGCCCGACACAGGGGCAGCTGGTCCCTACTGAGGGTGAGGGTCAGGTCCCCCCAGGACAGGGCTTGGAAACTGCAGGTGTTGACTCTCACTCTCTGTCTTCTGGCCTCTCTGTCCAGCAGGGAGCAAGTAACTCATTTCCCTTCTCACAAGGACACACATCTACATTATGAAAGAAGTGAGGAGAAAGTAACGAATTATCTGGGTAAACCAAGCATCCGTCACCACTTCCAACTAAGACACCCAGGCTGAAGACACACAGGAGTCACGAGGAATAGATGGCTCTGAGTTCACTGCTACCGTTCACCATTTTTGACCGGCCTTGTCCAGATCGAATGGCCTGTACGGCCTGCACCTCTGCCCAAGGGCCGACCAGCAGCACAGCATGCTGTGAGCTCAGGTTTCCCCAGTTGGGAGGTCTTCCCAGTTGGGAGGCCACCCCTGGCTCAGAATGAGAGGATGGGCTCATCCTGACTCATTCTCTGGGATTTTCTGGGATGTGACGAGTGTCTCACATTGCAGATTACTATTCCTCAGATAGGTTTAACTACCACAGCTAGCAAGCAACATGGGACGAGTATAGGATAACCTTGGGGAAAGAGCTGAACTGTGCACGCTGGCTTCTCACTTACCTACTTGCTGGAAATGCATGAGGCACATTTGGAAGGGAAAATTGAAATAAGTAGCATTTACATTAAGAACAGGTCTAGAGAGAAGCAGCTGCAGGAATTTCCACCTCTGTCAGCTTCTCCCCCGAACACATTTTGGCAGAGGTCTGGACACTGTCACAGCTGCACGACAGGGAAGCGCCTCAGCCCGTCCTCTCCACAGCACTGCCGTGCTGCCTCTCCAGTGTCCTCCGTGGGAGCCAGCTCTGGCCCAGGCCTTCCCGTTTTACTTACAAGTTTCCAATCTCCTAACCCTCTCGTTGAGATTCAGGATGGCGGAGTGTGACATGCAGGGACACAAAGTCAGAAAGCCCGTGTGTAAATTCTAGATCCTCCATTTACACGTCGGGGGATCCTAAAGTGTTGTTTAGCTCCCCGGGAGTTGGAGGCGTTTTGCCAATGATGAGCAGAGTTACTGGGATTAGAAGAATCATGAAGTCCTTTACAAACCATGAGGAATCACAGGCCTTCATCTCTGACTAATAAGATGCCTGCTCGTTTCCTCAGATAGAGGGAAGTGTGTGTGTGCCCCGAGGCACTGTTTTTGTGTTATGTAGTTAATTTCCATACATATTTAGAGTCATCCTTGTATAGTGAGGACAATAAAATTTGAAGTCTTATAGAGAGCTTCATCTTCTGTTTCTGGTTTATGGGAAACGGTTGTTAAAATAGCCACGTTGCAGGGTATTTCTTCCAAATACTTAATAATGCCATTTTTGACAGTGATTACAAAGCTTGACCCATTTTCGGATGCTTTTGTTAGCATTTTTAAATACATGACACAACTGACTGACGGCTGTTTCTTTGATCCTGCCGAAGAGACAGAGATGAACAACTCACTTGCCCATGTCTGTGGTGGCCGATCGTTCCGTTGGGGCCCTGTCTTGTCTTGCTATTGTGTGGTTTCCTTACTTACTCCCTGGCTCCACACCCAACTTTTGATCTTCTCCCTCACACCAAAAGCGATTGTCCTAAGTTGTCAGAGGTCAATTTATTTATTTATCTTTGTGTTGTTACTATTTTTGTGTTTCCTATAAAATACACTGAGCTGTTTTGAGGGCTTTATTTCTCAAACCACAAATACCTTCCAAAGGAAAAGGTAGGAATGGTTCCCGGGCATTGTGGACTCTAAGCAAAGCTGGAGATTTCAGTTTCAAAAACCAAGGAAATCTTTTCCTGTCCTGCAAAGGACTCAGAGCTGTCTGCTCCGGGACTGCAGCTCTCAGCCCCACTGACCAGCAATGCCCCGGAAAGCACCAGGGAGGAACAGACCTTGATAAGGACTAATCATGCTCATTAAGCAGTAAAACCAATGTCACTGTCTCAGGGAGTGGTCACACCCTGAGTAAGGAGAAAACAGAGGTAACTCAGGACCACTGATAGGTTCACTGAACCTACAACTGTCCAAAAGGAAGGCTCAGAATGAGGCCTCTACACACAAAACTTAACTCAAAATGGACTGCGGAGTTCCACATAAGGTCTAACACTATAAACCTTCTAGAAGAAAATATAAGAGCAAGTTTTCCTAACTTTGATTTAGTCAATGGTTTTATCAATATGCCACCAAATGGACAAGCAGCAGAGGCGAAAATACAGTGCATTTCATAAAAATTACAGGCTCACTTACAGGAAAAGCAAAACGACAGCTCATGCAACTAGTCAAAATATCTGTAAATCCTGTATCTGATAAGGGAATTATGTACAAAATAGATAAGAACTCTTACAGCTTAATAATTAAAAACCCAAACAGCCTAACTAAACAATTCAAAATCCAAAGGATTTGAATAGATATTTCTCCCGAGGAGATACACAGATTGCCAGTAAGAGCACTTAAAGATGCCTACCAGTATCAGCCCCACGGAAAGGCAAATCAAAACCACCTGCCAACTGCTTCAAGTCCAGCATGGCTGTCGTGAAAAAGATGAGCAGCAAGGACATGAGGGGACAGAAATCTTCAGACACTGCTGGTGCTGACTTAAAATGGTACAGACACTTTGGAAAACAGTCTGAAACTCCTGAATGATTAAACAGTACATTGCCACATTCCTAGCAGTTGTGCTCCTGGGTGAATAGGTAAGACAAAGGTAAATAGGCCCACATGAGAAAGTTTTAACACAACTGTTTACGGCAGTGTGATTCAAAAGAGCCAGTAGGTGGAAACCACACAAGAGTCCATCAGTGGACGAAGAGGTTAATAAAATACAGTACATCCACGCAATGGAATATCTTTGCAAACGAGGACAGCCACTATGGAAACCAGTGTGGAGAGTCCTCAAAAATCTAAAAACAGAAATTTCATTTGACTCAGCTGGCCCCCTTCTAGGTGTCTTCCCGAAACAGTCAAGGTCATCATATTACAGGGTACATGATATTCCCGTGTACAGCTCGATTTATAACAGCTAGATCTTGTAAGCAGCCTACATGACCACCAACACACGAGTGGATAAGGAAACTGTGCATTTTTACCCAGCAGAATACTACTCTGCCATGAAGAAGGATAAACGTGAGGCATTAGTGAACAAACGGAGGCAACTAGAGAGCATAATGCTACATGCAATACATCAGACATAAAAGCTTAAACACCAATAGCGTCTCTTAAGTGAGAAACCATATAAACATATATATATACCAACACACGAGTGGATAAGGAAACTGTGCATTTTTACCCAGCAGAATACTACTCTGCCATGAAGAAGGATAAACGTGAGGCATTAGTGAACAAACGGAGGCAACTAGAGAGCATAATGCTACATGCAATACATCAGACATAAAAGCTTAAACACCAATAGCGTCTCTTAAGTGAGAAACCATATAAACATATATATATATATATATTCTGTTGTTGCATAAATATTTGAAGATATATACTAATTTGTTTTATTTATGCTACCAATTTCTCTTCATGCATTGAAAAGAAAGTTTTCACCTTTTATTTTTTTGTTCCTTTTTTGTACACTTTTTTTACTATGACTCATACTCTGAGAAGCATATAATCCACTTTTAAGATCATGAGACAGAGTGTGTTAAGTAGACTTATTCTCTAATTACTTGTTTTGCTTTTTCATAGGAGTAAGAACACTGCTTTTTACATTTTCTTCATCAATCTCTACTTGTATCATACTAAAAAATATGAAAGTTTTTTAAAAATAGGGTCAAAATGCCACAACAAAGATGACCCATGACAAAAATATACTACGTGAAAAAGGACACTCACAGAAAACTATACATTATATGGCCCCATTTATAAAAATTTCAAAAAGAGACAAATCTAGACACAGTCAACCTACAACCTGAGGAACAGGGACTAAAGAGCAATGACTACTTGGTGCCAGATTTCTTTCTGAAGTGATGAAAATATTCTAGGACTTATTATTCTGATGATTTCATGGTTCTGTGAATGTACTGAAAATCACTGAATTGTACACCACAAATATTTTAGGGTATGTGAATTTTTCCTAATAAAATTGCTTTTTAAAAGTTCTCTTCCACTGAAAAGGAGAACTACTTATAATTGTTGATTAATGCTTGCAGCAGGTATTTTTATTACTCTTGAGATTACTCATGGAAATGAGGACCAAAAAGAATTAAGATATATTATGTACAGGTACAAATTCCCTATGGTGAATATGATCATAATGTACATTAAAAATATATCAATAAAATTAAATTTTTAAAAGCCCCTTTCCAATGGAGACCTTGGAACAGCAAAGGTGGCCATTATTTGCAAAAGTCAGTTGATTAGAAAGAAAAATGCCACTGTTTTAAAAAGGAAGGACAAAGGAGCCTTGACTCTAAACAGCAAAGTTCTGAGCACTTTCTGCTTTGACCACTTTATTAGTCAACGTTGTATAACTGCAACAAAACACCTGAGGGAGCGAACTACAAAAGGGCAAAGGTTTAATTGGTCATAGATTTGGAACTTCAAAGACTTGGGCATGGGAAGCCTTGGCCTGGCTTGGTGAGAGTGGCAGACTGTGCCCCTCCGGCAGGGGTAGGGGTGGGGAAGAGCTTGTACCCACCCAGGGAGAGGAGGACGCTGGGCTCTGCCCATCCAGCTGAGGACGACCTCCAGGGACCCAATGTCCCCGTAATTCCCAGCACTTCCCAGTAATGCTGACATAAGACCAAGACATAAGGAAACAGGCGATGGAGAGTGGCTTTTAGCACACTCGTGGGCACACATGCTTTCTCGTTTATAAAGACTTCAAATATTCATGTTCCAAACTGTCAAACACTGAAACGAGAAACTCGAAGAGTCTTCCTCCCGCCCTCGCCTTCAGGCGTCTGGTTCTCCGCGGGTCAGAAAACCGAAGCTCTCAGTTTTCCTGCACTTTTTCAGCGGATGTTCTACATATACAAAGCACATTTCAAAAACAAAGTGCACAGTGGTGAGGATGATATGTTATTGCTTGAATGACACAGTTCGGTCTCGACTCTAGGAGACAGGTGAAGATGGGTTGGAAACAAAGTTCCACTCAATACGGCTTCCGGCTTTCCCTGTCACGGCTGGCTTGTGACCCAGAGGGGACAGGGAGGCCGAGACTGAGATATAGGACCCCACGGTGCGCATCTATTTGCAGGCTCCCTCTGGCGCTCTGCAGAGAGACGCATGGAGAGGTTTTCCGTCCGGACCCTTGCTTGCTCCGCCCCCACAGCGTTAGCTCACTGCACTGATCCCTCGTCTAGGCGCTCTGCTCTGTTCACCATACGTCCTCATTGCCCCTCAGTCCCTGAACCCTGTGATCCCATGTAATTAGCTACCTAGAAGCATTTATTCTACACACACCCCAACAAAATCAGCTAAATTCACTTTTGATGAGCAATAAAGGAACTGATGTCAAAGATCTATCGTTTTCAACGCTCTCTCGACCATTTTATGAAGTCAATATAGACTTTGTACAATTATAGGAGAAAAACACTCTGCTGTAAAATGAAAAATTAATAATCTATGAGACCTCCATCCTTGTCACAGAGAAATCTTTAAAACAAAACCAAAAATGTAAAAGAAAAAACAGCTTCAGGCTGTCTAGCTCTTAGCTTCTCTATTTATAAAATGAAGCCTCTTTCGGTCTAGAGCTGGGTCTGAGACTGAACTCCGCTTCCCACACCTCTGTGCCCAGCTCCTGACAAGGACAGCCCACTCTGTCCTCCTGGCTTCTGCAGGATCCCGTTTTCTTGCCATATGTCCTACATTTGGTGCCAAGTACATCGTAGGCAGTGTCACAGTGACCCCCAGTTAAATCACGGATTCTAATTAGCCTGGCAGCTCTGTGCTGGCCCAGATACAGCAAACTGTTCCTTGGCGGTCCCTCACCTCACTTCAGCCAGCTTCTTCCTGCGCTCCAGTCCAGGCTGAGTCCTAAGAAGCTGTCAGGTGCACCAAGCACAGCCTCCACCTCCTGCCACGGCTGTCAGCAGTGCACTCTCTCCAACAGCCTGAATGCTGCCCCTATCCAAGACGGCTCGGTCACCTTCCAGGACCAGGGGACCACACTGGGCCCTGCAGTCCAGCTCGTGGACATTTCCCAGGCCCTCCGCCACACTAGAGATGGACCGTGATGTGCTACGCTGCCTTTCTCCTCATCCTGAATCTCTGGAGAGGAGGGCTCAGGGCTCCAGAATCTGTGGAGAGAGTGGAGAGACTTGGGACCCATCTGGCTGGCTTCCGTCAGTATCCGGGCTTGGTCTTGTGGAAATATTAAGAAAACCTTTTTAAATCATTAATAAGGAACAGCTGGTAGCATCAAGTTATACCCAGGAAGCTTGTCTGAGGTGGCAAGCGAGAGGAAGCCTAAAGTTAGGCTTGAGGAAGAATGGCCGCAGAGGGTGACTCGGTGCTCTCCTGTCCCCCAGGAGGGTTTGCCTTCATATTTAGAAATCTGTTTAAGGAAGGGAGGTTTTCTACTTTCTGGGCAGCATAAGCCTGGGTCTCTGAAGAGGTGGTGGTCTCTAGAAAATCCATCCTGCTCATGATCCTGAGTCCTCAGCCAAAGCTCCTGCCCACCGTGAGGTTCAGGCCCTGTGCATCGAAGTGTTTGTTTCCACGGAGTCATGGGATCCAGAGCTCGGATGGGCCAAGAAGTCCAGTCCCGCGCTCATCACAGCCTTAGACAGGGTCCTGTGATTCCCTGGTTACAGATCCTGACAAGGTCACCACGCATTCTACATTCAGGCATAAACATATCCAGCAACTCCCGAGAGCAAAAATGAAGGCTCCCAGGCAGAAAACCGTCTCACCAGGACCACACGACATTACGATCGCGATGTTTACTCCTCAGCACGAGGAGTTACAAAGCAGGGAGACAAAAGTGCAAACCACATGTGGTTCTTGACCCCACACCTCTCTCTCTCATTGGCAAGGTCACATGTAAACAGGTGAAAATTAAATAATATCACCAGAAAAAATATAAGTTCCAGTTAACAAGGATACACAAAAACTCTTTGTGATTCTTTACAGAAACCAACAGATAGGAGGCCAGCTCAGCAACCATGAAGCTAGCTGGCTGGTCACGAGAAGAGATTCCAGGAGGACACGGGACTGAAGCCGGTCGTGGGAGGGTGGCAGAATGATCTTCGCAGTCAAGGGAGCAGTGATCCTTACACAGAGCACCTTACTGCACCCTGAAATCTGCAGACCTCTGACTTCTCTCCCCAGGAGGAACTGCCGCTCCACACTCCAAATTTATCTCTTGGGAAGCAGAATGACAGAGCAGGGATGTCCCTTCTTCCCTTGTGGGAGACTGATCATGATTCACCTGAATGCACCCATGTAACACCAACCCACCTCACCACCTTCCTCTTGAGCCGTTCACCTAAAGGCACCGTTTTTATCTGGACATCTCGTGTGTGTGCATGTGTGAGCACACGTGTTTTGTCATTGGCGTGTGCAGACTGTGCTGGGTGCTCTTCTGTCTGCAGCTCTTGAAATTTACTTTCTAGCCTCTGGGCATCATTCGCAATTATAATGCTGTCAGCAGCACAAAAGAGATACGCCAATTAATCACTGTCAGTACCAGTCCCTATTTGCCAGATGAGTTTTTTTGAATAGCATGGCTGGGAATAATTTGTATCAGATTGTATGTCCTCGCTTGATGTCACTGAAAACATTTATGTAGCAACATGGGCACTGTACATAAACATCCCGGAAGCAATGTGGTGAATTGAAATGGCGTGGTTCCACTCATTCTACTCAGCAAGGTATGTACGGAGTCCCTACTTCAGTGTGCACACTACACCAAACTCCGAACGCTGGGCTGCTGGGGACCTTTAATCGTTTTCATGGTTTTCTGAACTTGACCAGAACCTTCCAGCCAGCTGCAGGTAAGCAGAAGGAAGACTTTTTTTCTGAGACCGTAACTGGGGTGCTTGGCATGATCTAACTCCTTGGAATTCCACGGGTCAGGCGTCTTTCTGATGGGAGAGTCCTGCGATTACTCAGATCCATGGTTCGCCCCAACAGGACTTTGTATTCACAATCTGATAAAGCCGGAGACTAGCTGACAAACCCTAGCAACAGCCTGTGTGACAGTGAAATGGCAGTCCCCAGCCTGCCTGCCTTGGTGAGGCCTCAGTTCACCTCAGAAAGGACCGAGACATCAAATGCCAGAAATCTGAGCAACCATCAGAGCCCGAAGGACGCTGGGTCACAGGGACTCACTGCCGCCCCCGTCCTGTTTCACCCCGCCCCTCTTCCTGGGCCTGGATTTCCTACTCACGTTCTGTTTGCCTCCGTTTGTCTGGAGGTTGTAGTTAACTCACTCAAGTGAACGCCAGACAAACACCTCTGTTGGAATGACGACTTACTCTTCACGGGGAGCCTTCTGTCCTCCAGGTGTCTTTGTGGCTCACATCACTGTCTTTACTCACTCTTTCTGAGGTTCCCAGGAGCCTGAGGCCGTGACTCCTGTAAGCACAGGGAAACCTTGCTAGGCTTAACCCAATTTACAGAGCTCCCAGGAAACAGCTAGGGCTCATCCCAGCTCCTCCTGAGTCCAGTACCTCTCTGGCTTCCAAAACCAAACCTCTCGGGACCAGGATTTTCTCTCTTCAGTGAGAAGTGACCTCCTGACTCCTGCATCTGCTTGACGGTGCTCTGAAAATTGGCTGATGTCCCTTGAAACTGCGAACCTGTGTACTAGAATCACCTGAGCAAAGTTCCACTTACAGGAAAAGGGACAAAGGCAGATACCTAGCCAGACAGTATATAGTAGAGTAGCTTCAGGATCTGTGTAGCCTCTGATGTTTCAGAAAACTCCGCGTCTCAAGCCCCGGTGTCTGAGTGGACTCAGCCAGCAGCTTGCCATTTGCTCGAAGTGCTGCTGTGCTGGAACCCACTGCAGGATCCCTACAGAGCCGGGCCCAGCCGGGACACTTTCCAGGGGTCACCAGGATAAGAAAGGGAAGCAGACCCAGGGCTTCGGTGTCTTGGGCTCTCTATTAGGCACGGCGACAGCTCTTTCGCAGGCATCCCAACATTCCTCAATTTTCCCAACATCCAAGGTATCAGGGTCGCTTTTGATTTCAAGCACGTGACAATTATGTCACGTGTTTGTGCTGACCGTTGGACACTGGTTGTACCCGCCATCCCGCTGGGAAGGCTGTTGAGTAATGCTAGCCGTCTCTGTGGCCTCTCTGCACTTAGATACTCTTGCCCATTCCCCTGGAACCAAAAATGCTCACAGTGGGACTATTTCCTCAAACACAGTGGTGCAGGTCCAGTGGAAAGTCCACCCATGCTAAATAATGCAAACGTAAAGCTCAAAGAAATGGGGCTTCAGTGGCCTAACTCTTCCGGATCCTTCACGGGTCAAGGCTGCGGTCTGGGCAATGTCAGCGGAGGACTCCATGACATCCACCCAACGAAGAACCAGCCCGGGGCAGGGAACGAGACACAAGTGACACTCACCAGTCTCCTCTGAGGGAACTCTGGTCTTCAAACACCAGTGTGGTTTACAGCTGACTCTTGTGGAACAGCCTGTGTGCTATCAGAAGGTTCCGACGATCCCACAGGTGCCGGCTACATCAGATGTATCCTATAAATCAGAGTGAAGACGCTGTGACGAAAGGCGCTGGCTTCTGCAACAGGCTGCCCCGCCCTCCCTCCCCGCCTCTCCGCTGGGCCTAGGGCTCCTGCCCCTGCTCCTTCCTGTGCTCCCTCACAGCTAGGACCCTCAGGTGAACCTTCTCTATCCCGCCTAGCTGTGGCCCCATTTCCTGGGTGTGCATCTGACCCCCCACATTCCCGGCTCAGAATTCATCCTCTCCATGGCAGTCCCGGCCACCAGCAACCTCTTGGGACCGACCCTGGGTCAGTAAAACCAGGGCTGTGGAAATGTCCCTGGTCTGAGGTTTCCCGGCAGGAGAACAGCGTGCAGAAGAAACTTCCCTGTGGGATCAGGCAGCACCGGGAAGAGAGGGAGAGGGCCGGAGTCGAGCACTGGGCACTGCTGGGTGCTGCTGGGTGCACCATGTCCAGCCTTCTCCTCCATGTGCCCTCGCTGGCTTCCCCGCCCTGGAGAAGACGGAGGGGCCAGTGCACACTGGGAAAAGCCCAGTCCTCAGATTTCTGGGGAGCCCTGCCCGGGGTGGGCCTGGTCTTCTCCACCGGCTCCTCTTTGCTGGACTTGGGCACCAACTGGCCCAGCTGTCCCCCTGCAGGGACCACACCGGTCACTTTCAGAGCCTCCCCATCTGCTCTTCCTCCTCTCTCCCCACAGCCAGAGGTACCGGCCAGGACTTGGCCTTCCACAGAAACCTAAAGTGGGAAAGAATGTAGGAAAATGTCCCAATCCCGGCCAAGGACTGGCTCTCCAAAGGCCCCCACGGTCAGAGCCAGAAGACAGGGGCTTTTTCCCCGCAAACTGTCTCCTGCGGCCGGGACCACAAGGCCCCCATGGGCAAGGCCGGCCTGAAGGAGTCTGAGGTGAGACCCTCTTGGCCCTCCTCCGGCCCAGAGCTGGTGTGGAAAAGCAAACAGGACCGGACGGGCTGGGGACCTGCACTTTGGACCTTTTGCAAACCTGCTTGAGCCTGGCTGCCTATAAATAGGGCGCTCGCGCCGCGGCCCCGCATTCCCACCGCACCTGCCC
>NW_022900914.1:3094616-3159085 GCF_012274545.1 Fukomys damarensis | reverse complement strand
AGGGTGGGGACGGGGGACCTGTCCCCTGCGCTCGGAGACAGAGTGTCCTGTTTACCGGAGACTAATCACCGATTCAGTTTGTGCAGATGAGGAAATGCCGACTTTAACCTTTGTGCAGAAGCCCAGACCCGCGGTGGGGTGTTTACCTGACCCGCGGGGGTCAGAGGCTGCGGACCCAGCCAGCCGGAGGGGACCGGCGGCCTCCGGCGGGGCGGCACTGCCCTCTCGTGGCCAATCGGCGCCACTACATCGGGCTCGTGACCACATGTTCTTTTGCTCCTGTTCACAAAATTCCTCCCAAGCAATTAGAATCCTCCAGAAATTTCTTCTTGAGGGCCTTTCAACTCAACCAACTATCTTTCATGCCTAATGAACGGGTATCTCCTAGAATCGAAACAGAATAGTGGCATTTTAAAGCTGAGAAAGCAATAGGAACAGCACTAGCCCTGCGCTGATGATGTCAGCCCTCGGTGTTCAAAGGTTTCCGGGGTAGACTTTGGGAACCCGGTGATTGGGGACTTGAAAACCTCCTCTAAAACCTCCTCAGATGATATATTTAAGGAATCCTAATTAACTAGACAGCAGTCCCAGCAAAAGCATAACTGAAGAGTTAAATCTACAAAGGAAAATTAAATGTAATGTAAAGTCAATTAAAAGAGTTGGAACTCAATACCGTTTTCCATTGCCCACGCCACCTCCCCTCTCGGCCCACCACTGACCGCCTGGGAGAGCTATTTCTCCTCCTGGCTGACTTACTTCTGGTTTTAGAAGAGGCAACCCGATTCAAGCCCCTCCGGAAGTATGTGTACAGCTATGAGGCAGAGAGCTCCAGCGGCGTCCCTGGAACCGCAGACTCCAGAAGCGCCACCAGGATCGGCTGCAAGGTAAGGAGGACGGGCGTGTCCTGCCCGGCCCTCTCCAGCAGGTCTGGCCCCAGCTTTCCAGGGTCTCAAGGTGCCAGCCGGGCCCCTCCGGGTGTAAGGCAACCCCTTGGCTAGGAAGCTGCCTGCCTCAGAAAACTTAGCAGCCCTGAGGGTTTTCTCATCAACTCCCGGGGCGGACTGTGTGGCCGAGATTTCAGCGGAGGAGGACATAGATTTGCACTTGAGAGAGGCGCGGGCATCTCGGAAAAGCCCCTTGCAGTGCAGTGTCTGTGACCTGAGTCAGACAGAATGTACCGCTGCAAACGAACAGGGGAAGACAAGATTTAGACGTGCAGTTAGTTCTTAATGAAGCTTCCTCTCTGTTGAGACTGGCTCAACTCCCACCTGCACACCTATGGGGCAGGAGGCTGAAGGGAAGCGGCGCTGAGAAGGGCCCTTTTCTATCAAGGCCCATCGCTCTTGTCTTGCTGTCAGATAAGGTCGATGTGGCTCCAGTGGACTCAACAGGTTTTGGGCAACTTTAAGGGAAATTTGCTGTTGCGAACAGTGACGGCCATCTTCCTCTTCTTTTCCCTGAACTCCCTCTCCCGGCCTGCGGCTCTTCTGAACACGCCGCACTCTTCAGGCGCGTCAGCTCTTGATGCCTCAAAGGGTCTGTCCCCTAGATTTGGGGAGCCCTGTGACTTGGTCGTTGACGGCCTGCTCTCTAGGGACCCTAATTCAGAAAATTGTTGCCCGGGAGGAGGAAAAGACCAAACTGGGACAAGGCCTAGGGTGATGCCCGGAGACCCACGAGGTGGGTCTGGGGTACATGTGGTGCTGGGGACCAGGCCATGACCTTCTCCAGCGGTGCTGCCTTCGGCTCTAGATTAAAGACGAGGCCCTGGGCCGTGGGGATGGCTCTGCTCTCGATGGAGAACCGTGGTGTTTGCCCACCTTCGTCCTCAGGTTGAGCTGGAGGTTCCCCAGCTCTGCAGCTTCGTCCTGAAGACCAGCCAGTGTACCCTGAAAGAGGTGTATGGCTTCAACCCTGAGGGCAAGGCCTTGCTGAAGAAGACCAAGAATTCTGAGGATTTTGCTGCTGCCATGTCCAAGTAAGGCCTGGGCTTGCGGGGCCTTGGTTGTGTTGCACATGGTGGGGGTGCCGGTGAGTGTACATGGAGGAGCGAATGTGTGTTCCTGTTAGCCGTGCCTGAGAGTATGAGCATTTGTATTCTGTTCTCCCTGTGGATGGGGAACTGCAGAGATTTCCTGAGTATCACAAGGGAGGAAACGTTGTTTATTGGCCCCTAGTGAAGTTCCCTTCATTATCATTTACCTGTGCTTCCGAAAGATCTCATGCTTTTAAACTCACAGAGGCAATAGAGCAGATAGTCTGGCCAGAGTGTGTTCTTCCTTTAAGGAGCTGGGTCCTCAGCGCAGTCCTGGCAGTGCTTACCGCTGTGGCCACCTCCTGGAGTCACAGGGCTGAGGCGACCCCTGCCCCAGGCTGGATGCCGGTGCTGCCCTTCATGGCCTGCGTCTCTCTGGCATCTCAGGGCTCAGTCGTTAAATGTTGCCGGCGTCTCGCTGCCCCTCCTGCTTCTGGTGTAGGAAGCACTAAGCATCCACACGGACGTGAGGCCGTTAGCGTGCGGCATCGGGAACCCATCGTCTTTCTGTGTCGAAGACTTCCGAGTGACGTATGAGAAGAAGCTCAGACTCATTAGCAGCTGAGATGTGCACCTAAATCGGTGTCACAAAGGACAGTCCCACCCCACACCCGGCTCGCCGGAGGGAAGTGTATCCTGTGCGCTGCTGCAGGAACCGGGAGCCAGGAGGCCACGTCCGCCCTGGCTGGAATCACGCACGGTCTCCGACGAAGCAGTCCAGCCTCCAGGGCTCCAGGCCAGGAAAGTGGAAGCAGGTTCACCCGGGCGTTTATTCGGTATTGTCTGCGTAGCAGTAGAGTCCAGAAAGCAACTGTAACTGCCATGGCATGAAGCCGTGTTGGAGAAACTACTTAACCGCAGTATGAAATGTACACTGACTTTCAAAAGAGCTGCACCCAGTGACTCGCGACGGTCACCGAGAATAATCAAATGGGGAAAGCAAGCTGAAGAAACTACGTCACCAGTGTCATTGGAACAAAACAAACAGTGACGTCTGGGTTTGTGCCCACACGGGTCTATCTACCCAGGAGCCTGTGGGCGTGGAGAGAGACAGGCAGCGACATCCACAGGGTCCAGGCGGCAGTGAGGGCAGGGAAGAGGCTGGGTGGGCAGCGGAGAAGGGCTGGGTGAGCTGCACAAAAAGGAAAAAGAAACAAAAGAGGCCCAGTGCCGCCTCCACTGGTGTAATCTCCTGGAAGTGTGTGGGTATTTGTGTTTGAAGTGCTGTGAAAAGAACGGTTGTGAGAGGGCCTGTGCGAGCACCCACTTGCTCCCGCCCAGCAGGCCCCCCTTTACATGCTCTCTCCGGCACAGGTATGAGCTCAGGCTGGCTGTACCTGAAGGGAAGCAAGTTGTCCTCTACCCAGCGGACAAGGAGCCCAAACACATCCTGAACATCAAGAGGGGCATGGTCTCTGCTCTCCTGGTTCCCCCGGAGACAGAAGAGGCCGAGCGAGAGCTGTTCCTGGTGAGAATTTAGAAAGCTGAGGGCAGCGCCCTGGCCCCTTCTCTTCGCTGTCTGACGCCAGTGCCCTGGGTGTAAAGTGGATCCTGGGCTCCACTGAACTGGAGAGAAACACCAGGGCTCTCCGCTCCTCTGTCCTTTGGGCTCACTGTCAGATCAGCTGAGCAGGTTACACATGTTGGGTCTAAATGTTTTCTTAGCAGTTTTAACTTGTATTAGCACATAGTGAAAAAAAAAAGTACAAAAAGGGATAGGCCAGAGATTTAGCTCAGGGGTTCCGGCGCCTGCCTCGCAAGTGCAAGGATTCGAGTTTGATCCCTGGTACCAAAAAAAAAAAAAAAAGAAACTTGTAGTAGCACATAGTGGTTACGTCTTCATGGGGAGCTGCTCCGTGGACATAACAACCTTCATTTCTTTCATGCTGTTCCCCTCCCTTACCCCGCTCCCTCCATTTCTTGGTCACCTTCCCATTTGCAAAAGATCTATCTCCCTGTTTCGTACTGTCTGCCTTTTATTTTGCTCTTTGTTTAATTCCCCCAGTTACTAGGGAATTTGACCACTCCACCTGTCTTTCTTTGACCGCCCCCCACGATTCATACACTGCAGCACAGTAAGGCCTGTGAGTATTTTATATACCAAAAAGACTGGGACATGTTGCCAGCTTCTCGAAAGACTTCAGGTCCAGCCATAGACTTCACTCCTGCAGTCTCTTTGGGACCCTGACTGTGCTGGGAGTTATGTCCTGTGCTGTGTCTGACACAGAGATGCACTGTGGCTGCCAGGCCCCAGAAATGCCGCCTCTGCTCACAAGGAGACAAAGTCCCTCCCACAGCTATGCTGCGGGCCTTGCTCTTTCCGGCCTCTCCCCGGCATCTCTGATGCTCTGTCTTTGACTTTGTCTTCTGTCTCTGCAGGATACTGTGTATGGAAACTGCTCCACACACGTCACGGTGAAGACGAGGAAGGGGAGTGTGGCCACAGAAATGTCCACAGACAGAAACCTGCGGCAGTGTTCCGGCTTCCAGCCTGTCAGCGCAGGTGCCAGCCCCCTGGCCCTCATCAGAGGCCTGGTGAGTCCCCACCACCCCGTGTGTGCACAGTGGCAGCCTCTCAAGGAGAATTCTGGGGCAGCCCAGCTAGCAGGGACTTGGAGAACAGTCTTCCTGGCTTGCTTTTCACGTAGACTGAGGGCACAACACAGGCCCAGACTCAGGAAGAAATACCAAAGCTGATTATTAATCGCGCCAGGACTACAGTCAGGCTCCCGACTGCCAGCCCAGAGCTTGGGCCTTCCTATGGGCCTCTGTCATGGTACCCAGCCGTCTGCAATGAGAGCAGTGACTGTCCATCCCTGAGGAGACAAAGCCACCGCTGTTCCTGCCTGTTAAAGGCTGGCTGTCCTGAGCATTGGCCTCCAAGGAAGTCCCAAGACCTGTGTTCTCTCCTCTCTCTCATCCATAAAATGATGAGGCTGAGAAATGTCCCAAATCCACGTCCCAAGTGTGACTATGACCAAAGCCAGGCCCTTGGCCTCCTGCCCAGGCTGCCCTCCCAGTTCTAACCTCCTCTGCTGCTAGCAGGGTCGTGTGGAGTGGCATTTCTGCTTTTGCTTGGCCCCTTGTGACACCTTCTGGGACAGATTGGCTCAGTGAACGTGGCAGACTTGAGCAATCGCCAGCGCTAGCAGTGTTCGGGGTCACTGTCCTCAGTGGTGGGGTCTGAGGACCACAGAGCCACAGGCGGAAGAGGCCAGGGCACTGGCTTGGGGTCTTTTCTGAGCACCTGCTTCATGCTTATCCCCTTTCTGGGAGCCCTGGGGGAGGAAGAGCAGGAAGTGGGCCACTTCCAGGCTAATGCAGCCCTGGGTTCATCCCATGTGCACTGAGGGCAATGCCGGGCCCCAGGGACCGGTCACCTGGGCAGTGTGGTGAGCAGCGCCGCCTCTGACTGCGAAGGCCAAAGCGGCTCTCACACGCTTTATTTGGAAAAGTCACAGAGGATGGGGAGACGAACCTGAAGCAGGCGTAGGAAGCTCACCCAGCAGAGAGCTGGAAGGACAGACTTCTGGGCAGAGAAGCCCTAGGAAGTACAGCTCGTGAGCGTCTGTGTGTGGGTGTGAGGAGTGGTGCAGGACACGAGCGGTGCGTGTGGTGCGAGAGACGGGTCTGCAGTGGCACATGTTGACCTGCCTCCTCCCCATCTCCAAGCCGTGTCCAGTTTCATCTCGCAGTGTGGGCCCCCCAGCCCCTCCCGCCCTGAAGGCTTGTGCCCTGGAGACACATCAAAGCACTGTTTTCCTGCCCTTCCCAGGCCCGCCCCTTGTCCACTCTGATCAGCAGCAGCCAGTCCTGCCAGTACAGCCTGGATCCCAAGAGGAAGCATGTGTCAGAGGCCACCTGCAAGGAGCAGCACCTGTTCCTGCCTTTCTCCTACAAGTAGGTCCCCACTGCTCCTCGGTCCTCGTCTCCCGGTTCACGTGGGACGGTGCTTCTCCGGTGCCCCGGTCGGGCCAGGCCGTGCCTGGGAGGGCGTTTTGTGGGGGTACAAAGCAGATCACTTCTGTGTCCCCCTTTCCAAGCTAAGAGGCAACTTGGCGGAAAAGTCCTAGGCATGTGAAACAACTTGACACCGACAGAAGACATCCTAGATTTGCATTTTAAGGGCTGAGGATCCAGAAAGGCAGGGGAGCATTGCGGGTGCCCTGGTCAGAAGTAGCTTCAGGGAAGGTTTTGACTGGAGATTTCCACACCAAAACCCACTTTGGAAACTGACAGTTAAGCAGTCTCCACTGCCTGACTGCTGTGTTCTTGGCACCGTGCTGTGGGAGGCACAAAAGAATTTCAAAGCACAGTATTTGTTCATCTCAATCCTGTGGGCATTCTAGGCTGCTGTTGGGTATAAAGTATATTTATCTTTCTGGTGGGCTTTGACTAGCTATTTTTAGGGGATTGTGCATGGCTGGATTTAATTATGCTGCCACGATGTGGGCAGAAGTAGAGACGAGGAACTGACGGAAAGGGCTTGTCTGCGGCGTGACGTGCTCCCTTGTTCCCAGGAATAAGTACGGAATGATGACCCAGGTTACGCAGACTTGGAAACTCGAAGACACTCCTAAGACCAACAGCCGCTTCTTTGGTGAAGGTGAGAGTTGCTCTACGTGCTGGGAGGGCAGCCGTGGCTTAGCGCTCGGCTGGGCAGTCAGATGGCTGCTGGCTGGCAGTGAAGTGGACTGTGGTGTTCTGTCCACCGAGCTCCCAGTGGGGAGAAAGCAAATCTGTGTCCCAAGGTCACAGGGAGAAGTTTCCAGTGCTACTTGGGTTTGCACAGGTAGGAAATTGGAAGGCTGTGTACTGCGATGCCTTTGGTAGAACTGGCTCCCTCGCACAAGCTGGCAAGGCTTAGGGCCCTCCTGCAGGAGTCAGAAGTGGGAAAGGACCCCCAGGGGCGGGCCACTAGTAATTCAAAGAATTGATCTTTAGAGGTAAAAGGAACTCTCCTTCTTTACCCACAATTGTACTATATTTAAATCCGTCAAAACTCTCTGTCCAGACTTCATTGCTCTCTCTTCAGAGAGCCTCTGGGGTCAGGCAGTAGATGCCTATGCCTTTATGTGGGGTTCTGCACAGGAGAAAATGACACATGGGGAGCTTAGAGATGTGGCCACGGCCCCAGAATCTCACAGGGGCGCAAGTGAGCCAGGTCTGATGGGAGCCAGGCCTGCTCTCGGCCCACCCTCTCCTGCTGGCCCTCATCCTTCCCCTAGCACAGGTCAGAGCAGGGTGACGGCGATGCACAGGGTCTCCCTGCCCCGCGAGCTGCTGGGAGGCTCAGTCGGAAGAACCTATGGTGAGGACCACGGAGTCTGAGTCTCCTCACAGATGTCCCCGCAGAAGGTCATCTGATACCAGATTCCAAGAGCCTGCGTTCAATCCCAGACTCACCTCCCAGGCCCAGGGGGTTCGTGGGTAACAACTTTCAAAGTACATCACTCACCTCTGGGTCTTCGATCCCAGCTCTCCAGGAGTGCTACCGACCCTCAGGCATACAACGATGAGTCAGTCAAAAACAAAAGTCAAACGCCTGGTGTAGCTGTTTCCTTCTCTTTTCCCCACTGCTGGAGCCTCCCTGGTTTCCGGCTCCCCTTCGACAGATGCTCTGCTGAAGTAAACAGAATTCCTTTGATGCTTTGCCTCTTCCAGGCACCCAGAAGGTGGGCTTGGCCTTCGAGAGCACCAAATCCCCGTCACTGCCAAAGCAGGCCGAGGCTGTTCTGAAAACTCTCCAGGAGCTGAAAGCACTGTCTGTCTCTGAGCAGAATGCCCAGAGAGCAAATCTCTTCAATAAGCTGGTCACCAACCTGAGAGGCCTCAGCAACGAGGCAGTCTCATCCCTCCTGCCACAGCTGATCGAGGTGTCCAGGTAGGACTTCAGTGTTGCAGCCTCTCCGATGTCCTGCAGAAACCAGCAGAACTTTGAACTTCTGCCAGAGAAACTCAAGGGCCACTTATCAGTCCAGTTAATCAATTAGTAAATTATCAGTTAATGTCTGCTGCGTAGACAAAAGTCAGCTGAGTGCTTAGTATTCATGGGCAGAACACACACACACACACACACACACACACACACACACACTGCATTGCCAGCAGCCATGCATTGGAATGTTAAAGCAGGGGGAACCAGTTCCCACATTTGATCAGTGTGTTCTGATTCCTGCTTCTACCTGCATACCCTGGAAAGCTTGGGAGACAGAGGTCTGTGTCCACTGGAAGCTCACAGGCTGGTGGAGAAAGAATTCAGGCAAACAAAATAATGTGACTTCTGTGTAGTTCAAGGCCCTGGATCCAAGGACAGTGAAGGTCACAGAGGGCCCGAGGCCAGGAAAGGACCGTGCCAGTGTTGGCCAGACATGCCTTGACCAAAGGATGCTGGGAACTGTCCTCCTTTGGCTTTAGGTCCTAGGCTCCTTCTGTAGACTTTCCTAGGCGCTTCTGTTCTAGTGGAAATAAATACTCCAGGGAGAGTATGATGCATCTTAGCTCTGAGATGCATTCTGAAAAATAGTTAGATTTGGATAGTGAAGGGGGACAGGATTAAACACGCACGCCCGGGCCGAGATATTTGACGTGCTCTGAAGATGCTCTCTAACTTCTCTGTACTTCTGTCCCCCAGCCCCATCACCTTGCAAGCCTTGGTCCAGTGCGGACAGCCTCAGTGTTACACTCACATCCTCCAGTGGCTGAAGAGTGAGAAAGCTCACCCCCTGCTGATAGATGCTGTCACCTACCTGGTGGCCCTCATCCCAGACCCCTCAGTTCAGAGACTGCGTGAGATTTTCAGCATAGCCAAGGAACAGCAGAGCCGCGCCACCCTGTACGCGCTGAGCCACGTGGCCAGCAGGTCAGTGTCCACAGGCTGCTGCTCCCCCCGGGCCAGGGAACGGACACAGCTGCCTGCCTCCGCCTTCCACCCTGCTGGTTCCTCTTGTTTCTCTGCTGGTCATTTTGAGAGAAAAAGTGCAAAATAAGAAGCCAGCAAACCCGAGCCTGGATTTGAAGAGCGGCCTAAGTGTGCCTCCCAAGTGCTAATACTCCTCTCTCTGACTCCGTAGCTATTTTCAGACGACCCATACGGTGAACCAGGACCTGCAGGATGTGGCGAATTACCTCCAGGAGCAGATCCGCGACACGTGTGCCGGGGATGAGGATCACACCTACCTGATCCTGAGGGTACCTCCTGTCTCCTGTACAATAGGCAGCGTTTCAGAAATGTGCCTCCTGGACCCCCTTGCTTCTCCCTCTTCATTGTGATGAGTTCCGTTTCCTCTCTTTAACGCAGGTCATTGGAAATATGGGCCGAACCTTGGAGAGCATAACACCTGCGATCAAGTCTTCGGTCCTGAGCTGCATCAGAAGCCCAAAGCCATCAGTGCTGATTCAGAAAGCTGCTATCCAGGCCCTGAGAAAGATGGAACTTGGAGATGAGGTAAATGACCCAGAGGGCTAAAAGTGCACCTTTAAGGTGATCGACAGGGTTTGGGAAAGTGTGAGAGGAGTGAGATTCTAAAATTCATCCCATTACTGACTTTATTCTACTATTTTCTAGTTGCAAATTTCAACAAGTCCATTACTTGACTCCTAGAACTATGTGGGTGTGAGCGACATTATTAACTCTGCTGCCCCCCACCACGCAGAACACTGAGATCCTTCCCACTATACTAACCATCACCATCATGAGGGAAAACGTGCCTCTTTTCCCTAGTGTCACCAAACTAGGATAGTTGACCCAGTCCTTCCTTAGCTGGCAAACACCCCAGATCTGGGGAAACTGCCTTTCTCATTAGCTCCAACCTCACACAAAATAACTTGTTCAAAGAACTTTACCTTCACTTAGTGGCACAACTTGGTCATAATTTGTGTATTTTAATGCAATTGCATTCAACATACCCTTAATGGAAGTCCTCTGGGAGGCCACGATGAGCTGGTTGCTCAGGGCAGTGTGTATTTACTGCCAGCATTTGAAGAGTTATTAGATTCATGCATGAGTCAGAGCTGGCAGGCTAGGCATTTGGGGTTCTGAGCATAGGATGCTCTCTTGCTGCAGGCCCAGGAGCTCCTCCTCCAGACTTTTGTTGACAGCACCTTTCCAGTGGAGAAGCGGCTGGCTGCCTATCTCATGCTGATGAAGGGGCCTTCCCAGGCAGATGTTAACAAGGTTATCGGACTTCTCCCACGGGAAGGGAATGAGCAGGTGAAGAACTTTGTGGCTTCTCACATTGCCAACATCTTGAACTTGGAAGAATTATATGTTGGAGAGTAAGTAAGCATAATTTCCCCCGTCTGCCACTGAGGGCCCAGGGCTGGAATTCCAAGCTTCTGTTCTGGCATACGAACTACCTACCTCTTAAGGGACTGTGTTTTCTTCTAAAGCAAAGATGTGTGTGTGTGTGTGTGTGTGTGTGTGTGTGTGTGTGTGTGTGTCTGTGTGTCTGTGTGTCTGTGTGTAGCAGACCATGAGCCAAAGTCTTGAGGTCAAATGAATCTCATATATCTCAGTGATTGAAAATCCATATTTACTTGGGATGTGAGAGACAATGAATAAGTAACATCATGTCCTGGCTCAGAAAGAATTCTTTTCATCTAGTCTGAAAACTTTAGTGAGAGAAGCTCTGAAGGATTCTCAACTTCCAACCATCATGGACTTCAGAAAATATTCCCGGAACTATCACTTTTCCAAGTCTGTATCGCTTCCTTTGCTTGATCCAGTCTCAGCCAAAATCGAAGGGAATCTTCTGTTTGACCCAAATAATTATCTTCCTAAAGAAAGCATGCTGAAAACGACCCTGACTGTCTTCGGCTTTGCATCAGCTGACCTCTTCGAGGTACGTGTGAACCTGAAGAGACTTAAACACTCTGTTCGTTCTGTACAACACCATAAAGAGTCAAGGAAGCACTCAGGGCAGTATCACCCGACCCAGGGGGCTGAGGAAGAGAAGTGCATGTGCTCAGGAGCTTGACACAAGCCTGGGCAACATCTAACAAGAAAGACAAAGAAGAAAGTTGAGAGCCGAGGAGAAGGACAGGAATCATTAGGCAGTTGCTACCGTAACCTCGAGGTCTTCCCTCCTTCCTTCCTCCCCTTCCTCTCCCTCCACTAGGGGTCATATGAAACATGACGCCTTACAATTAGGGAACTGCAGAGGGCTCAGGGAAGCCCTTAGTCAAACTCTAAGGAAGCACAGGGGCTACACAGTGATATCTAGTTTGGACCCCAAATCCACTCTCAACTCTGCATCCTGGTCTGATTATTTATCCTCTCTGATCCCTACCTGCCTCTCCTAAAGAACAGACCGAGGCGAACTTTAAATAGGCAACTTCTGTAACATGCTAAGCTCAGCTCTTCCCTGTCCTATTCACCAAATGCTTATTTAATGAAATGGATGTGAAGATGGGGATGGGAGACGGAGGCACAACTAAAAATCCAAGGGCTTATTCTTGCCCAATTTTCTTTCTCAGATTGGCTTAGAAGGAAAAGGCTTTGAGCCAACACTGGAAGCTCTTTTCGGGAAGCAAGGATTTTTCCCAGACAGTGTCAGCAAGGCATTGTACTGGGTCAATGGTCAAGTGCCTGACCATGTCTCCAAGGTCCTGGTGGATCACTTTGGCTACACCCAAGATGACAAGCATGAACAGGTATCTGCTAAGTTTCTTCTCGAGGGAAGTGATGGGTCCTGGTGCAGAAGTGTTCTTTTCTAAGTCTGAAAGTTATCAAGGTGCTACCTACCTGAAATGATAACTGTAGCTACCTGTTAAGTAGTCCTGTGCGCATGCGGGCCAGAGTCCTCCACAGTCAGGGGCCTCTTGGAAACTCAGTGTCCTCAGGAACCAGATTTGCTAGAGGCACTTTAGGGAAATAATAGAGTGTGAAATCTAGGGAATGGTTTTGTAATCTGATTGTTTTGGCGGGGGGTACTGGGGATCGAACTTGGGCCCTTGTGCTTGTGAGGCAGAGGCAGGAGGCACCACTGAGCTAAATCCCCGGCTAGGGAATGGTTTTGAATTCTAACCTCACTGTCGTCAAGCTGTGTTCATATGGACAAGCTGTTTGATAGTATGTGTATCTGTCCCTGGCAAGTACTAGCAAAAGCACATACCTTACAAGGCTATTTAAAGATTAGATGGAATAACAGGTAAAATGCTAGGCAGGGTATCCAACACAGGAACTGATTATTCCGTAAGCCGATACTGTTATCAGTTTAAATTAGTATTTTCATCGTTAAAACTTCTCCTTTAGCTCTCACTCACATCAGCGTGCTAGCTAATGGGACCAAAATCCACTGTAAATCTAGCCACCGGGCCTCCCTTAAGGAGCAGACACTGGGTGATGTATTCTGGGGCTTTTTTTCCCCCCGCCGGAATATTTGCTATCCAAAGTGTGGTCTGGTGATTAGCTCTGCCTGAGAGCTTCTTTGGCTGTACGTCAGCAGCCCACTCAGGACCTAAGCAATCAGAACCTGCACTTTGGGGAGACTCCAGGGACCCTGTGTCCACCTGCAAGGCTGGGAGGCCTGCAATCACCGGCTCTCAGCTGCCCCTAGCAGTCTCACCTCTCTTCTGATTTGCAGACCTCCACTTGAAGCCGGGGGCTTGGGTCTGTTTAGGGTCAGTCAGTCTACTTTCTTTCTCAATGCATTGGTGTCAGTCTATGAGGTTCTTCATGTTTCTAAGAAAAACAGGTCTGGGATCAGAGTGGGCTTTTTTTCAAGCTTGTGGCTGATTTATGTAGCAGCTACATTTTCTCAAGAAACCCCTCATCAAAGGAGCGAGGGCTGAGTTGAGGAGCCCTAGATTGGCTTAGAAGGAAAAGGCTTTGAGCCAACACTTCGAATCTTGAGAACGGGGATTTCCCCTTATGGTTCCTGCATTTTTTTTAAAGTTAAGGACGATTTTGAAAGCACTACTGCCCCTGACAAGACCTCAGGTTGTTTTCATTCATCTTAGACAAATTATCTTTCCACGAAAATGGAAGGAAGCCTGGTTTCGGTGCCTGCTCTGTACCCCACCTGGGTGTTTGTGTTTCTGCCCACCACGGCCTCCTCGGACAGACCCTGCCTCGGAAACCAAAAGGGTTGGGCAGAGCCAGCATCTCACCTGACACTGTGTTCCTCCAATCCCAGGACATGGTAAATGGAATCATGCCCATTGTCAACAAGCTGATTAAAGATCTGAAATCAAGAGACATGCCCGAAGCCAGGGCCTATCTCCGCATCCTGGGCAAAGAGCTGGGCTTTTTCAAGCTTCAAGACCTCCAGTTCCTGGGCAGGCTGCTGCTGAGCGGAGCTCGCACTCTGCAGGGAGTCCCCCAGATGGTGAGTGGCGGGGCCCCCGCAGGGCCCACAGATTCTCTAGGCCAGTGCTCTTCTCGGGTCGCCCAGATCCCTTTCGTATCCTGGCCGCACTGGTCAGAGAAGGTGCCTCTTCTCCCTGAAAGACACAGGTTTTTGTAGAATTTCAATGAAAACGACTCTTGACTCCAAAGAAATGAAGAGATTCATAATCTTAGCCCACCTTTTAAGAGCTTTAGGCTGACCTAGAAAGCAATATTAAGTGTACCTTACTCTACCTACAATGAAGGCTCCTTCTGATATTGAAATAAAATGATAATTATGAAGGAAAGTATTTGACAAACCATAATGCACTGCCTGACTCTTGGTTATAATTTTATCATTGTAATTTACTAACAAAAGGGAAAATATAGAAACATTTTCCCTATTTTTATTAGAGAAATAATCATGTTGGCTTTGAGAAGACAGACCTCAAGTTATTTTATGAAAATGTTATTTAAAAATAACAACAAATCCATGTGATTAGGTACCTCATTTCAGTGATTCTTGGTTTCAAAGGTTGGCTTTACCATCAAATAATATACATCAAGTGAACTCTCATTTACATGGAGACTCACCAAGAGCAGAACTCAGCCATGATACGTGGTACTTAAATTTCACCAAGCTCTGAGGCCTTCTGAGTCACCAGTTGAAAATGACATTACTGTATTCAATCCCGATTATTTCTTAGGTCCCAGTGCATTGAAATCAGCAATGGTTAATTGATTTGTCACGCTTTTCAGATAACTGAAATGTGCTGGTTCTTTCCTTTCTGGGTGAAGATGAGTCTTTGTCTGGAGTTTGGAAAGGAAAACACCCAAACTCACTTACACGAGGCTTGCTTTAAGTTGATCTCCCCTTTTGGATCTGCAGATTGGAGAGGCCATCAGGAAAGGCTCAGAGAGGGACTTATTCCTGCACTACATCTTCATGGACAATACCTTTGAGCTCCCCACTGGAGCTGGGCTTCAGTTGCAAGTGTCCTCGTCTGGAGTCATCACCCCTGGGATCAAAGCTGGCGTGAAGCTGGAAGTGGCCAACGTAAGACTCCGCACCAGTAGCAGACAAATCAGTGGTTGTTCTTCTCCCCTAGGGCGAGTTTCTTGGGCACATTCTTGAAATGTGCTCCTAGCTCCATACAAAGCCCGTCGTCATTGTAGGCCATCATTAACTTTTATGGGAAGAGCTAGCATTCCGCCCGCATGCCCTGCCTCTCCACTCTAGTTGGGCACGGCAACAAAACAAGACCTCAGCTGTGTCTCAGCAAATGCTTGTTCCCGACACCTTTCTGTCTGGCTAGGTTTCAAGCTGACCGAGGTGCTCCGGAGCCCTGTGAATCTAGCGCTAGAGAACTGAGAATTTGGCTTTGCTTCCTCCAAATAAACGACAGTAATGTCCCCTGGGGTGTGAGTTATCTGGAGATATTTACTGTGGGATGAGAGCGTGGCTGGCCTGACAGCCAGAGGCTGACGTATGTAACAGAGCTGAAGAGCTGTCTTCTGACCTGCAGATGAAGGCCGATCTGCTGATGAAGCCCTCCGTGTCCGTGGAGTTTGTGACAGACATGAGTGTCATCATGCCAGACTTTGCACGCAGTGGGGTCCAGATGAACACCAATTTCTTCCACGAGTCAGGCCTGGAGGCCCGCATGGCCCTGAAAGCTGGTCAGCTGAAGTTCATCATCCCTTCTCCACAGAGGCCGGTGAAGCTATTCAGCGGCAGGTAATGCTCCAGCCAGGAGCTCTGGGCCAGACTGGAAGAGTGTTGAGAGCGCGTCTGCAGAATTCTTCCTGGCCAGGGCACTGGCTGGGATAACCTGGTTCAGTGAGGCCGAAAGGAGGGAGGGAAGGCGCTGGATAGTTTATTCTTACCCAGACTCAGACATACGAAACCTTTTCTTCTATTTTCCATACATTTCTTAATTGGCCTGTATCATTCTGTTTGAGACTCAATGAAGATCTTCTGGTTAATCAGTTATTAGTAGGTTGTGAGAGGTTTTTTAGAATGAAGAAATACTCGCTGTGGAGAAATCATCCTTGTGAAATGAATGTGTTTCTCCCAAAGAAGCACTGCAGGACACACTGATTTCTGTGGTTCCCAGCTCAGAGGGTAAAGCATGAAATCCCCAGTCCCGCGATTGGGGACCCAGCCCCATATGGGAAGTTCCATTCTCAACTACAGTCTCCACCGCTGATTTATCTTAGTTTCTGTGTTTTGGGTGCATCCGGTCGCTCATTCAGAAGTAGTATCCAATTGCCCATCAGGTGCCCAGCCTGTCGAGCAGGACGCACGAGGGCCCTGGCCTTCAGAGCGTGCTCTTGCTGGAAAGAGAACGTAGCGGCCATGGAGTGAGGGCCAGGTGGGAGGCGGTGCAGGAGCACCACGAAGCCGTGCGTCGTGGAGCCTGTGGGTGCTAGGAAATGCTCTCTGAAATCACACACGATCTGCTGTTGAGGGCTGTTTCACTTGACCATGCAAAGGAGGAAGGAATGCGCGTTCCATCCATAGAGATGGGCGCATACGATGACCTGAAGGACAAAATAGTTCAAGGAGGTGGAAGAGGCTCAGTAGGGAGCTTAGGTGAGCGACGGCAAGGAGAAGAGGGCCCAGGTCAGACCACACCAGCCCCGAAAGCCACCCAAAGGGGTTTGGACTTTTCTGAAGGGGAAGGAGTTGAAAAGCGGGGTATAGCTGGAACAGGCTGCTGCCTTAGGAGAAATACTTGGGCTGCAAGGTGGGAGTGGGGAGGAAGCACAACTGCAGACCGGAGAGCGTTGTTACGGACATGGGCAAGCAGGGACGGGGCCCACGCTGGAGAGCACTGAGCAGCTCTAGAAGTCGCAAGAGTCACAATCCCGAGAGCCTGGCGATTGGCTGGCTGCACCCAGGGAGAGACACAGGAAGTGTGTGCCCTTTGTTGGAGTAGAGACCACGGGAGAACTGCGGGCTCGGGGGAGATGGTAAAGTCCATTTTGGTTGGGCTGCCTTTGATGGCCTAGGAAACAATCAGGTAGAACTACTTAAGGGGAGTTGGGCCTCTGGGTCAAAGCCAGTAAAGAGTTTTGAGCTTTTCCCCCTATTATTATATATTTCTTAGTAAATCAAATAACTTGAAGTGGGTCTGCACAGAAAGGTAGAAAGGAGGAGAAGTCACGTACTTGGTCAGAATCCGAGATGTTCATTTTGTGGCTGAAGAAAACTCAGATCTTTCCTTCTTCCCCAGAAACACACTGCATTTGGTCTCCACCACCAAGACGGAAGTGATTCCACCCCTCATTGAGGACAGGCAGTCCTGGTCAGCCTGCAGGCCCTTCATTGCTGGCCTGAGCTACTGCACCACCGGTGCTTACTCCAATGCCAGCTCCACACAGTCCGCCTCCTACTACCCACTGACAGGGGACACCAGGTGAGGCGCCCAAGCCCCAGCCCACTCTGCTAACCTTCTGCACTGAGCCACTGCACAGGGCAAAGGGACAGTGTCACGTGGTGCAGGCCTGAGTCACCAGGCTTGTGGACTTGTCCCACTCTTGGTTGCCAAAATTGTTGGTCCTCTGGCCAACTCTGCTGCTGTCCCCTCTTTCCCTTTGGGCTCTGGAGATCACAGCAGATTCCAGCTCGATCCTAACTCATTGTGACAGTTTCTGAGCTTCCAGACCCATTGGTGTGAGCTTCTTGGAGCTTCTAGAGAGCTCAAAGCCTGCACCATGCTCTGGGTCTCCTTGTCCTCCACCCTCCCACTCCTACTTCCTTTGCTCGGCTTTGTGGACAAAACCAGCCGACTCCTGCTCTACCTGTCCAAGGGCCCTGGGAACCCTAGGATCTTCCCTTGCTTTGGGGTCTTGGGGGGACGAACAGGGACCATCAAGATCATTATCAGTGAAGGACAAGAGATAATGCTAAAATAAGGGCCATGTTTTTACTGCACTTGAGGCTGAATTGTTTGAGGGCTGTTATGACCATTATTGATTTATATCCATTTATAGATATGAGCTGGAACTGAAGCCTACAGGAGAGGTAGAACAGTACTCTGCCAGTGCAACCTATGAACTCCAGAAAGAGGACAAAGCCCTGGTGGACAGGCTGAAGTTTGTAATTCAGGCAGAAGGTACGTATCCACAGAGGCTGTTCTAGCTCTGCCCATGGTCTCAGGCTCAGGACTCCAGAGGAGAACAAGCTTACTATAACATTTTAAACAAATGTTGACTGAGAGCCCAGTGAGTACCAGGACTAGCACGGAGGCCAACAGAGAACAATGGAGAAGAAAGCTCAGCTTTCATGGAAATTGCAGGAAACAACCAAGCAAGTAAATATTAAAGACATCAGACCAGTGCGAGGGGTGCTTAGATGGACCTACGAAAGATAGGAGAGGAGCAAGGAAGGAAGGCAGTGAAATCGGGAATGGTACAGAAATGCTTTCCTGGTAAAGTAAGCATAGATAAGAGCTGGGATGGGACAAGCAGATCTGTAGTGAGAAAGAGTGCTACAGGCTGAGGCCCAGTAGGTGCCAAGGCCCTGAGGCTGGAGCGTGAAGGCCATGTCTGAGGGAGGGAAGAGGGCACCGGCATGGCTGAAACAGAGAGGCTTCAGAAAATGGGATCAGAGAAATGCAAGGGGGATAGGGAAAAGGTGGTCTTATAAGCCATGGGCAGAACTTGGTTGTTTATTTGTTTTCCTCCTTTTATGACTCAAATTTTCAAATTTTATATTTCAAGAAAAAAATAAAACAAATTTTCACAATCGAATAATAAGAATATCGGTAGTTATTACACTGTATCATTACCATCATACTCGTTAGTACAAGTCGTAAACCAAAAGAAACAAATGGTAGCACGAACCTTACTTTTCAATGAACTAAGATAAACTAGAAGTATCAATGAAATGATTAGCATATCTATTGAAATGTTTTTTAAAAACAGGACCTCTCATTCTTATTTTCTATTTGTCTCTCGTCTGTTTTGATCTCTATTTGTACTTCTCACATAAGGTAAAACCATGTGATACTGGGCTTGTGTGCGTGACTTATTTCACTGAACGTTATGTTCTTCAATTGCGTCCATTTGCCCGCCAGTGCCTCGGTTTACCTTTCTTTACGGTAGTGTCATACTCTGTTGGCGGAAACACCTCATTTCCTTACCCATTCCATCTGTTGAAGGACACAGGCGCTGTTTCCAAGACCTAGCATTATAAGTTGTGCTGCTACAATCATGAGTATGCAGCTATCTCTGTAATAGGATTTTAGCTCTTTGGGGAAGATACCTAGAAGGGCATCTGGGTCAAATGTAATTTCTGTTTTTAGTTTTTTGGGGAATCTCCACACTGATTTCCATAGTGGTTGTACTAGTTGACATTCCTGCCAACAGCGTAGTAGAATTCCTTTTTCCCCACATCCTGGCCAGCACTTGTTATTATTAGATTTCTTTTTTTGATGGCCTTTCCTTCTGGGGTAAGATGGTATCTCCATGTAGTTTTGATTTGCATTTTTCTGATGGCCAGCCATGATGAGCATTTTTTCATGTATTTATTATGTGTATTTATTTGTCTAAGATAGGTCTATTCATTTCAGCTTCCCATCTTTTGATTGGGTCTTTTATTTGGGGAGTCTAATTTTTTTAATTCTTTCTATATTCTTGGTGTTAATCTTCTCTCTCTCCCTCTGAGAAACAGCTGACAACAATTTTTTTTCCATTCTATAGATGGTCTTTTCCCTCTAGTAGATGTTTCCTTTACTACGCAGAAGCTTTTTGATTGGATATGATCCCATTTGTTGATTCCTGGTATTATTTTTTGTGTAGCATTGACGTTTTCTGTTCAGAACGTCCTTCCTTATGCCTATGTCCTCAAGAGTTATGCCTATTTTGTCTTCCAGCAGATGTTTCTATTTTAACATTTAGATTTTTGACCGATTTTGATTCTGGTTCAGTACTTGGTGAGATTTATGGGTCTAGACTGAATCTTCTATTTGTTAAAGAAGCTATCTTTCCTCCAATATATTTTTTTCTCCTTTGTCAAATAGTTATGTGTTCCTGGGGTTGTTTCTACTTCTGTTTTGTTCTGTTGATACACATGCCTCTTTTTGTGACAGTACCATGCTGTTTCAATCACTATAGCTTTATAATATAACTTCAAATCTGGGATTATAATGCCACCTCCTTTGCTTTTACTACCGGGATTGCTTTTGCCATTCTTGATCTCTTCTGATTTCATATAAATTTAGTGTTTTCTCTATCTCTGTGAGTAATAACATCAGTATTTCTATTGGAATTGCATTAAATCTGTATATCAGTTTGAGGAGTGTAGCCATTTTGATTATGTTCATTCTACCCAACCAGGAACAAGGGATATTTTCCCATTTTCTGTTGTCTTTCTCAATTTTCTTTTGCAGTCTGATCTAATTTTCACTGTAGAGGCCTTTACCTCCTTAGTTATGTTAATATCTAGGTATTTAATTTTTTATGCTAGTGAATGGTATTGTTTTTCTAACTTTATCAATGAGTTCATTATTAGTGTCTAGCAATCCTATTGATTTTTATGTGTTTACACTGCTGAATGTGGTTATCACAATTCTAGGAGTCTGTTGGTGGAGTTTTTTGAGTCTTGTAAGTAAAGTCATGTCATTTGCAAATAATATTTTTACTTCATCCTTTCTTATATGTGTCCCTTTTGTTTCTTTCTTTTGCCTGATTGTTCTGGCTACTATTTCAAGGGCAATGTTGAATAGAAGTAATAAGTATGGATAGCCTCATCTTGTTACTGATTTTAGAGGGAAAGCTTTCATCCTTTCCTCATTTAATAGGATGTTGGCAGTAGGTTGGTCATAAATGGCTTTTATAATGTTAAGATAAGGTTCTTCTATACGTATTTTCTGTAGGGATTTTAATCATGAGTGGATGTTGGATTTTGTGAAAAGCTATTTCTACATCAGTTGAGATGTTCATGTGATTTTTGTCCTGGCTTCTGTCTAAGTGATAAATGACATTTATTGACTTGTGTGGGTTGAGCCATCTTTATGTCTCTAGGATGAAGCCTAGTTGGTCTTGATGTATGATCTTTTTGATGACTTGTTGCACTCTGTTTGTCAGTATCCTGTTAAGGATTTTTGAATCTATGTTCATTAGAGAAATTGGCCTATAGCTCTTTTTGGTTAGGTCCTTGTCTGATTTTGGAATCAATATAATGGCAGCTTCTGAGAATGATTTCAGAAGCACTCTTCCCTCTCAATTTCTTTAAAAATTTTGAGGAGCATTGGAATTAGACCATCCCTGAAGTTCTTGCAGAATTTGACCACGAATCCATCAGATCCTGGACTTTTCTTACTTGACTTTGTTTTGTTTTATTTTGTTTTGTTTCTTACTGCTTCAGTCTCATTGCCTGTTATTGGACTCTTCAAGATTTTTAAATCTTGTTGGTTGGTTCATTTTTGGCAATTCATATGTATCTAGGAATCTCCATTTCTTATGAGTTCTCTAATTCCTTGGTATATAGGTTTGTGAAGTAGTTGCTAGTAATTTTCTGGATTTCATTAGTGTCCATTGTGATTTCACCTTTACATTTCTAATTGCATTAATTTGTGTCTTTTAGGCAAATGGTTTGTCTATTTTAATTATTCTTTCAAAGAATCAGCTCTTCAATTCATTGTTTCTTTTTATTTAGTCTTCATTTTGTTAATTTCTACTCTGATCTTTATAATTTACATCCTTGTACAAGCTCTAGGTTTGTATTTTTCTTGTTTTTCTAAGACTTTGAGGTGCATTATTAGGCTATTTATTTGAGCTTGTTCTATTTTTCTGATGTGGGTACTCACCACTATGAACTTGCCTTGCAGAACTGCTTTCATTGTTCCCCATAAGTTCTGGTATGTTGTACTGGCATTATCTTTTAATGCTAGGAACTATCTTGTTTTTCCTTAATTTCTTCTGTGGCCCATTGATTATTCAAGAGTGTGTTATTCAATTTCCATATATCTGCATGGTTTCTGTGGTTTCTTTTGCTATTGAGTTCTAGTTTTATTGCACTGGGATCTGATCATGTGCATGGCAAAATTTCAATGGTATATCTTGGAGAATGTACCATGTGCAGCTGAAAAAATGTATACTCTGTTATTGTTGTATGGAAAACTCTGTAGATATCCATTATGTCCATTTATTCAAAGATTTTATTCAACTGTGGTATTTCTTTGATGATTATTTGTTTAGTTGATCTGTCTATTTGTGGTAGTGGTGTATTGTGATTCCCCAGTGTAATTGTATTGATGTTTATCTGATCTTTTATCTCCATTAGAGTGTTTATGAAGTTGCATGCACTGTGGTTTGGTGGATATATGTTTGTAATCTTATCTCTTCCTGTTGAATATTTCCATTAATCAAGATGTAATGTCTTTGTCTCTTTTAATCAGCTTTGGCTACTCCTGCTTGTTTTGGGGTTTCCATTGCATGGAATACTGATTTTCATCCTTTGATTTTTAGCCTATGAGTTTCTGTTTGTGTTCAATACATTTCTTGTATGCAGTATACCATTGGGTTTTATTTCTTGATCTGTGTCTTTTTTTTGGTGAGTTGAGTCCATTTACATTGATAGTTATAATGCGTATGTGTTGACTTGTACCTGTCACTGTATTAATTTCCTGTTGCTGTTTTGCTTTCTTAACCTTGTACCACTTCATTCCTAGCCCTACCTGGTGTATTCATTTTACTGGTCCTCTTGGCACTGTGAGCTGCATTGTCACCTTCTAAGACATCCTTGAAAATTTTTTGGAGTGTTGGTTTGTGGTCATGAATTTCTTTGGGTTTTCTTCATCGTAGAGGTACCTTCTTTCTCCATCAATTTTAAAAGATAATTTTGCAGGATATTACCATTTGTTTTGGAGGTTGTTTTCTTTAGAGCTTCCAATACTTCATTCCATGATCACCTTGCCTTTAAAATTTGTATTGAGAAGTCTATTGTAATTAAGATGGATGTTCCTTGATATGTGATCAATTGCTTTTCTCTAGCAGCCTTTAGCATCTGTTCTTTTGTTGTATTTTTCAGTAGGTAGCATGCAGTATTTTTCTTTTTTATGGGCATGGCTATTTGGGGTTCTATATGCTTGACTTATCTGTATGTTAATTCTTTTTCCATGTCTAGAAAGTTTTCTACTATTACTTATGTAAATAGGTGTTTATGCTATTTGTGCTGTTTTCTGATTTTCCACTAATTCCAATTACTCAGATATTAGACTTCTTTGGGTAATCTAGGAGGTGTTGAATCTGTTCCTTAGTTGTTTTTAGGATATCGTTCATTGATTGATCATTGATTACAGCCCTGTCTTCCAGATCTGACTCTGTCTTCACCCTGGTCACTTCTGCTACCCATACTTTCAATCATGTTTTCAATCTCCAGATTTTGCTCGGAGTCTTCTTAGGGACTTCAGTTCTTTTTTATGCTGGGAATTCACGTTTTTACCGCTCATTAGCTCCGCTAGCTATTTGTCAGTGTCTTCTCTAGGCCCCCTGATCATTTGACCATTACAGTCATTATGTGATTGGTTGTATCTTCTTTAAATCCGCCAAGCACCTTCAGAACTGCTCCACCTCCACTCTTACCCTTTCAGCCCTATCTCATGCGTAGCTTGTGATTTCCGGCCCCTCATTGCTCCCTGTACTGATTTGGGGCGAGTGTGGAGTTTTGGAGGCATTTTGTTACCTTAGCTTTTCATGTTTCTTTTTGTTTGTCTGTTTGTTTGTTTGCTGGGGTTTGCATTTCTTTGGACCAGTTCCCCAAGCTTTGGGAGAGAACTACTGTTTATGAACCCCCAGGCTCTCCAGATATTGGCATAGAAAGAAAACCAGTTGCCGGCCACTACTATGTCAACTGGATATGAGAAACTGGAGGAGCCTCTCGTGCACAGCCCTTCACCAAAACAAAGAGGACTCTGGTTTTAGTGAAGACAGTCAGGCCCCCCCCATATTAACTTATGTCTTTCCGGAGCTCTGATTTCTGCTGGATGTTGGCAGCAGTGCCGCTATGCTACCGGCCTTATTCAGAACCCCGAGGATCTCTCCCATAGAGCCTGCCGCTCACAACAGAGCTTAGGGCCTCCAGGGGATCCCAGGAGCTCCCTGTTTAGTTCCCACCCTCTCCAAGCCTGTCTCCCAAGGCTGTCTCTCACCCAGCCTCCCTGGAGGGGATTACTGCAATTCTGAAGGGAGCCTCCTCTCCTGGGTATCGGTCTCTTCTTCAGCCAGGCTGGTCTGTTAGTTGTCAGCTCTGTTTCCCTGTGCTGTGGAGATCCCAGGAACTGGGCATGTGGCTCTTCATTCTGGAGTGCTCCGAGCTCAGATGCAGGTCACCAGCAGGCTGTGGCATTTGGCTGGGGAGGGTGGTTGCTTCCCAGGTCCTCCAGGCTTGGGCCCAGGTCTCAGGCAGCAAGCCACAGCAGCCTGCCACTTTGACTGTTCCTGTGATTGAAATGAGAAGCCACTGGAAAGTTTCCATGAGTTAATTTATGTTTATGTTGAAAATAAATCGTAGGGAAACAAGGACAGAAAAACGAGTACATCATTTACGGCAGTAATCCAGGCAAGGTGCTTCAGATTATAGCGGTGGCAGGAGAGACAGGAGAAGTGGTAGCTTCTGGCATGTTTTGAAGATTAGCCCTGCATCCCTTGGACGAGCTACACATTCCCTATCCCAGAACCTTTGTACATCTGATCCTCTGCCTGGAAGGCTCCCTCCAATATTCAACAGCATCCAAATATGGAACTTGTAACTGTTGAATCCTGTAGAGCCCTCGAAAAGAACAAAATCATTGAAGCCAACCGATTTTCTTCTCAATGGTCACAACACAAAGGGAGAAGCTCAGCTCCTCTCTTCCTGGGGCCTCTGCCCATGACCCTTCAGCAGAGAGAGCTTCTCTGACCACTGCATATGAAATGGCACTGCTTCTATCCGTTTCCATCCTCTCATCTCGTGTCTAGTTTAACTTTTCTTCGTTTTCATAACATCTGTCACCATCAGGCGTGGATATTTGACTTGCTCGTTGTCTATTCACCTGCACTGGAAGGTAAGTTCCACAAAGGCAGACTCCCCTGTGCCGGATCCAGTGCCCAGGGCACAACAGGCCAGCAGCAAATGCTTGGAAATCAAGTGATTATATGAATAACCACAGCATGAGAAAGGAAGGTAAAAACCTGAATGGTGCCTTCACCCAAGCTCATTGAGTACTTGGGGTTTGCCTGCCTTTTCTGCTCCTCCCTTTTCACAAGTAACTTCTAAGCACGTCCTCCTTGATCCTCTTATGCACTCTCCTAGGTGTGAAGCAGACCGAGGCTACTTTGATGTTCAGGTATAATCGACGGAGTAGGACGTTATCCACCGAAATGCAAATTCCAGATCTGGACGTCAACCTCGGGACCGTCCTTAGAGTCAGTGACGAATCTTCTAAGGACAAAAAGTCTTACAAACTCAACCTAGATATTCAGAACAAGAAAATCACTGAGATTGCATTCTCAGGCCACATAAGGTAAGGAAGGCGTGGAGGCCTGACCTTAGCTGCAGGCCAGGCTGGGCCTTCTTCTCCTTTTTCCTTCAGCTTTAGCTCTCACCAAGCCAGGTGCGGCCTTGCTCTGCAATTTTTGTAGCACCGAGAACCGTCAGTGCTCTGAACCTCTGCACATTTGCAGTTGGATCTTCCTATCACTTATTAAGCACTTAACTACCCACTACCAAGAATTAAGCTCAGTGCGTTAAAAGAAGACATGGAAATGGTAGCAAAAGGTGTTTTATTTATTTGATGAAGGCTGTAGAGCTAGGAAACAATATTGCAGAATGAAAACAGCTATCCAAATGCATATGTGTCTCCCTGTACCTCCCTGCAAAGTGCTCGGTGTTGGCTTTGGATCTATCTATGGTCATGTCTGTTCCCATATCTTGTTTTTGTCACCGAATATGGAACCGCTAACTGTTAAATCCTGTGTGTCTCCTCGGAATGACAAGATAATTGGTGCTGACCAATTTATTCTCAATAGTCACGACACAAAAGGAGATGGCAAGATCAAAGGCGTTGTTTCCATACCGCGTTTGCAAGCAGAAGCCAGAAGTGAGATCCTGTCCCACTGGTCTCCCACCAAATTGCTGCTTCAGATGGACTCCTCTGCTACAGCCTATGGCTCGACAGTTTCTAAGAGGGTGATGTGGCGTTACGGTATGTGGCTCCTTCCCCGGGTGAGCTCTACTCTGGGTGCTGTCGGAGTAGTCACAGTCACCGGTGGACCTAGCACCACTGACAGCTCTTTCCTGTGTGCATTTTCAGATGATGAAAAGATTGAATTTGAATGGAACACAGGGACCAATGTGGATACCAAAAAAGTGGCTTCCAATTTCCCTGTGGACCTCTCCGGTTATCTCAGAAGCTTAGAGATGCATGCCAGAGGTCTCCTACATCACAGAATTCCTCAAGCAGACATGTCTTTCTGGGACATGGGTTCCAAATTAATAGCAGTAAGTATGAATCAGCCAGCAAAATACATGCACGGTTGTAAGTGCTCATTACGTCCTCAACTCTCGGTTAGGCACAGGGGGAGGCCTGGAGATATGTATGGCATGTTTCATACGAATGCTTCCTGGCCTGGGAAACCCCTAGCAAGAAAATGTTATGCATGCCTAGTTACCTGGTTACCAAATGAACGGAAGCACTTGCTGTGCCGAACTAACTAAGGTATCAGAGAAAGCTTTGAGATACTCACTAGGAGTCTAACTGCATTATTCTTATAAAATGGGGGCTGAGATCAGCGACTGGAAACTTCTCTAATTCATTTTTACCTTTCAGGGCCTTGTCTGGCATGACAGTTGACCAATTAAATCTAGAGTATCAGCCAGTGTTATTTGTACTTTGAGGCTCACCAGCCCCTTATTTGCTCTAAAAATCTTCTGTCGTTTTGTAGACAACGAACACATGGCTGCAGGAAGCATCCGGTCACCTTCCTTATGCCCAGATTTTACAGGCTCATCTCAGTGGCCTAACACAGATGGACCTCCAGAAAATGAGTTTGCCGTATTTCCACATGCCTGACAACCTCTTCTTAAAAAGGTAAGAGAGGAAACTGGAGCACTTTCTCAAACCATGCAGGTTAAATGGGACATGTTACTGACTGTGACTTAGACTTTCATTTTTAATTTAAAATTCTGAGAAATAATTTATCCATTTAAGGAGACTGATAACTGACATAAACACTGTGACACTTTTTCATTATTAAATGTGAGGTCCAAATGTAAAAACCAACAGCGACTGGAAGATGATTGGGTACATTCATCCTGAAGTGTTTCATTCCCTGCAATCTGAATTTAAAGGCCGCTTGGCTTTCTTCCATTATGCGCACATGGCCCCTTCCTTCGGGGTCAGGATGTGCTCAATCTCAACTGACTATGAGGAATTCAAGAGTGGGTGGAGGAGTCACTGACAGTGTTTCTGTTGAGTGTGGCGGCTCAGAACAGCAGTGAGCATGGACGGAGGCAGCCTTCCAAGGGACTCGGTTTGACAACACTGTGCAGTCCTCCCAGGAGAGTCAGATTCCAAAGCACTCAGCCCATTTTTATCTTTACAAAAATATGTGTGATGCTTTGATTACTTTAACAATCAGAGCACAAGTTGAAACAAAAACTAGCCTTGTCTAAAGGTATTGGTCTTTGTACTGTCTTCAAGATTAAAAATATAAGCAGCCTGTGTTATGCAGGCCTTTCTGTAGTCTGTGACTGAGCGCCACAAGTGTGCAAGGCACCCAGATGGACAGAGACCACCAAGGAGAAGGGAAAGGATGGCAGCTCCCAAGCACAAGGACTGTCTGCACTGCTCATGCTTTGGCTCCCCAGCATTGGGCAGAGCCTTCGCGGTCAGTCACCGATCATCTTCTTGCTGAATATGAGGACCCTGGATAGGTGCAGTCAGCTCCTTTTACACTATTGCAACAAATGGTTTTTATTTGCTTATAACAGCCAAACATTGTAGTCCTACTGTATGTCTATGTTGTCATAATAGTCTGTGGTATGTGCATAATATTGAAAATGTTGCAAAGTGCTTCTAGGTATGCTTTATCATTTGATAACCAAAGGGTTTTCCATGAGGTCATCAGAAAGGGAACTGCTATCCCTACTCTGCATGTAACATCAGAGAGATTTATAGAAACTAATTCCCTAAAATAACAATGCCAGTGAGACTATCAGCCAGGTTTATTGATGCTTACACTTGTGCTCTCTCCACACATCGAGTTGTCTCAATTCAGTTTAGAAAATTTATAGGAAGTATCCACTCAGTACAAAATACTAGGCTAAATATGGTGAAACGATAGAAACTGGATACCGTATAGTCCTTCCTCCCAGGAGGACACCATACAGAGACTGACAAAGGAACGAACAGCTGTTATATAAGCAGAGTTGGGACATAGTCTTCAAGATAGGTATAAGGGACTATATCACTAAAAGAATGAGACAAAATATCTGTACTTAGGTGGGGTGGTGATGATGGGGGGCTGAAAAGGTTTTGAAAGGGTTGTTTGGAAGACAGCAGAAAATGCAAAGGGATCCAGGTACCAGGAATAGCTCAGTAAAAAGTGCAGAGTGGGTTTGGGAATCGGGCAGGTGCAACTGCTGGGAAGACCAGAAGGCCAGGAGCTCTGGTGGTGGATTTGATGGCTGGCTGTAAGGATATGACCTTTGTTGCTCATTTCAGTGATGGCCAAGTGAAATATACCTTGAACAAAAACAGCATTGAAGTTGAAATTCCTTTGCCTTTTGGTGGCAAATCTTCCAAAGATCTGAAGATATTTGAGACCATCAGGACACCAGCTCTCAACTTCAAATCTGTGGGACTCCACCTGCCATCTCGAGAGTTCCAAGTCCCCACTTTTACCATTCCTGAGTTGTATCATCTGCGGGTGCCTCTCCTGGGTGTCCTCACCCTCTCCACTAATGTGTACAGCAACTTGTACAATTGGTCCGCCTCCTACACTGGTGGCAACACCAGCAGGGACCACTTCACCCTCCAAGCTCGGTACCATGTAAAGGCTGACTCTGTGGTCAACCTGCTTTCCTACAGTGTACAAGGTGAGCTGTGCACAGGTAAAGTGTGCACAGGACCGACTCGGGGTAACTCTGGTGGGAAGGAAATGACTTAAGCTTTATGACAGATTTCTTCCTTGGTACTTGGAAATCTGTTAATTCATCCAACTGTATTCTGCTAGGCAGTAACAAAAAAAATGGTCTTATATCCCAGGAATGATGATTCAGTGTGAGAAATGCTGTGATAGTGCAATGAGCAAGAGTGGAAATACTCAATACGCGAGACCAACGAGGTCTATGGAGCTTAAGGAAGGCTTCCTAGAGGAATGCCTTTTGATACTGAATTTATAGTTGAATTAGAGATTAGGAGGCTATGTACAACTGACTCAGATAAATAGCTTTATTACTGAGAGACTTTTAACAGAGAAACTGTTCTGAAAACATATTCTTTAATTTGACCAGTGTCTTTCATTTTTATGTTAGGATCTGGAGAAACAACATACGATCACAGGAATACATTTACATTATCGTGCGATGGAGCCCTACGGCATAAATTTCTGGACTCAAATATTAAACTCAGTCATGTAGAAAAGGTTGGAAACAACCCAGCCTCCAAAGGTCTGCTAACACTGGATGCATCTACTTCCTGGGGACCACAGGTGTCTGCTTCGGTCCATTTGGATTTGAAAAAGAGGCAACATTTGTACATCAAAGATGTCAAGATAGATGGGCAGGTCAGAGCCTCTGCATTCTACGCTAAAGGCACATATGGCCTGACCTGCCAGAGGGACCCTGCCACTGGCCAACTAAGTGGGGAGTCCAACCTGAGCTTTAACTCCTCCTACCTCCAGGGCACCAACCGGATTACGGGGAGATACGAGGACGGTGCCCTCTCCCTCACCTCCACCTCTGAGCTGCAAGGTGGCACCCTTAAAAATACTGCTTCTCTGAAGTACGAAAACTATGAACTGACTCTGAAATCTGACACCAGTGGGAAGTCTGACAACTTGGCCGCTCATAACAAGGTGGATCTGACCTTCTCTAAGCAAAACGCACTGCTGCGCTCTGAGTATGCGGCCGATTACAAGTCATTAAAATTTTTCTCCCTGCTCTCTGGATCCGTGAATTCCCATGGTGTTGAATTAAATGCTGACGTCCTGGGCACCGACAAAACCAACGCCGGTGCTCACAAGGCAACACTGAGGATTGCCCGCGATGGAATCTCTACCAGTGCAACGACCAGCCTGAAATACAGCCCCCTGTTTCTGGAGAATGAGCTGAACGCAGAGCTTGGCCTCTCTGGGGCATCTGTGAAGTTAACAGCAAATGGCCGCTTCAGAGAGCACAGCACAAAATTCACCCTGGATGGAAAAGCCGCCCTCACCGAGGTGTCACTGGGAAGTGCTTATCAGGCCATGATCCTGGGTGTGGACACCAAAAACATTTTCAACTTCAAAGTCAGTGGCGAAGAACTGAAGCTCACCAACGACCTAAAGGGCTCCTATGGGGAGATGACCCTGGACCACACCAACAGTCTGCACATCGCAGGCTTATCCCTGGAGTTCTCTTCAAAACTCGACAGCATCTATAGCTCTGACAAGTTTTATAAGCAAAATTTCAACTTCCAGATTCAGCCCTTTTCTCTTGTAACTGCTTTAAACAATGACCTGAAATACAGCGCTCTGGGTCTGACCAGCAGCGGGAAGGTGCGGCTGGAACCACTGAAGCTCGTCGTGGACGGTAACCTGAAAGGCTCCTACCAAAATAATGAGATAAAACACATCTTCGCCGTTTCTTACGTCGACGTATCAGCAAGCTGCAAGGCGTCTACTGTGGCGAGGATTCAGGGAACGGAGTTCAGCCATCAGCTCAGCGCGGGCCTCACTGGGCTGGCTGCATCCGTAGACACCAGCACAAACTACCACTCGGATTCGCTGCGCTTCGGCAGCGCCTTCCACGCTGCGATGGCCCCGTTCACCCTGGCCGTCGACGCGCACGCAAACGGCAATGGGAAACTGGCTGTCTGGGGAGAGCACACCGGCCAGCTGTACAGCAAATTCCTGCTGAAGGCAGAGCCTTTGGCTCTCACTTTCTCTCACGACCACAAAGGGTCCACAAATCACCGTCTCTTGTCCAGGAAAAGCATCAGCACGGCTGTCGATCACAAACTCAGTGTCCTGCTTACGCCATCCCAGCAGACCAGCACCTGGAAACTCAAGACCCAGCTGAACGACAACGAGTACAGCCAGGACTTCGACGCTTACAACACCAAAGATAAGATCGGCGTGGAGCTCCGTGGGCGTGGCCTGGCCGACCTCGCCGCGCTGGACTCCCCGATTAAGGTGCCGCTTTTCCTCAGTGAGCCCGTCAATGTCCTCGAGGCCTTACAGATGAAAGACGCTGTCCAGCAGCCCCAAGAATTCACGATCGCTGCTGTGGTAAAGTATGACAAGAACCAAGACGTCCACACCATCAGCCTCCCGTTCTTTAGATCACTACCAGAATACCTGGAGAGGAATAGACTAATGCTTATAACTGTACTGGAAGCCATGCAGAAGGAGCTGAAAAGCATCAAAATTGATCAGTTTGTGGGGAAATACAGAGCAGGCCTGGGCAAACTCCCCCAGCAAGTTAATGACTACCTGAATGCCTTCAGCTGGGAGGGTCAGGTTGCCAGTGCCAAGGAAAAACTGACTGCATTCGCAGAAAATTATAGAATCACAGAAAATGATGTACAAGCTGCACTGAATAATGCCAAAATCAACCTCAATGAAATACTCTCTCAACTTCAGACATATGTGATACAATTTGATCAGTATATTAAAGATAATTATGATCTATATGATTTAAAAGTAGCTATTGCTAAGATTATTGATCACATTATTGAAAATTTAAAAATCCTTGATGAACGTTATCATATCCGTGTAAATTTAGTAAGAACAATCCACAATGCACATTTGTTTATTGAAAATATTGATTTTAACAAAATGGGAAGTAGTACAGCATCTTGGATTCAAAATGTAGACATTCAGTACCAAATCAGAAGCCAAATGCAGGAAAAATTGCAGCAGGTCAGGACACAGCTTCAGAATGTAGACATCCAGGAGATTGCTGCAAAGTTAAAGCAACAGGTTGAGGCCATTGATGCCAGAGTGCTTTTAAATCAATTGAGAACTACAATTCCATTCCAAAGAATAAAGGACATTATTGAGCATATCAAATACTTTGTAATAAGTCTTATTGAAGATTTTGATGTAACTGAGAAAATCAATGCTTTTAGAGCCATAGCCCATGAGTTAATTAAGAAATATGAAGTAGACCAACAGATCCAAGTTTTACTAGATAAATCAGTACAGTTAGCTCACCAATATAAGCTGAAAGACACTGTTCAGAAACTAAGCAATGTCCTACAGCAAGTTGATATGAAAGATTGCTACGAGAAACTGCTTGTGTTTGTTGATGATATTATCAGGCAGCTCAAAGCATTTTCTTTTAAACATTTCCTTGAAGAATTAAACCAATTTCTTGACATTTTGGTAAAGAAATTAAGGTCATTTGATTACCACCAGTTTGTAGATGATACCAACCACAAAATCCGGGAGGTGACTCAGATAATCAACACTGAATTTCAGGTTCTTGACCTACCACAGAAAGCTGAAGCGCTGAAACTGTTTGTAGAGGATGTGAGGGCCATGCTGTGTGCCTTTCTGGAAAAGCTAAAGGACACCAAAATAAATGTATTTGTGAATTCGTTACAGGATGCACTAAATTCTGCACATTTGGTTCCCATAAAAGCAAAATTCCAAGAGACTCTAGAAGATCTACGAGACCGGATTTATCAGATGGACATCCAACAAGAACTGGAGCACTACCTGTCTCTGGCAGGCCAGGTTTACAGCACACTTGTCACCTACATCTCTGACTGGTGGGTTGTTGTTGCTAAGAACCTCACCGACTTTGCAGAGCAATATT
Organism: Fukomys damarensis; assembly: GCF_012274545.1. Taxonomy (NCBI): domain Eukaryota; kingdom Metazoa; phylum Chordata; class Mammalia; order Rodentia; family Bathyergidae; genus Fukomys; species Fukomys damarensis. The sequence goes on along the minus strand of NW_022900914.1, from coordinate 3,126,706 downwards.
CTGTCCAAGCCTGGGCTGAAAATGTGAAAGCTTTGGTGGAACAAGGGTTCACGGTCCCTAAAATTCAGCTCATTCTTGGGACCTTGCCGGCCTTTCAAATTAGTCTTCGCGCTCTTCAGGAAGCTTCTTTCCAGACTCCTGACTTCACAGTTCCCCTGACAGATTTGAGGATCCCATCTGTTCAAATCAACTTCAAAGAACTGAAAGATATAAAAATTCCACCCAGGTTTTCCACGCCTGAATTCACTATCCTCAACACCTTCCACATTCCTTCCTTTACAATTGACTTCTTGGAAATAAAAATCAAGATTATCAGGACCATTGACCAGATGCTGAGCAGTGAGTTCCAGTGGCCAGTTCCAGAAGTGTATCTGGGGGACCTGAAGGTGGAGGATGTCCTTCCTGCCAGACTCGTGCTACCAGACTTCCACTTACCGGAAATCGCAATTCCAGAATTTCTAATCCCAAATCTGAACCTCACAGAGTTTCAAGTTCCTGACCTTCACATACCAGAATTCCAGCTTCCTCCCATCTCATACACTGCTGAGATACCTGCTTTTGGCAAGCTGAATAGCATTTTGAAAATCCAGTCTCCTCTTTTCACCTTAGATGCAAAAGCTGACATACACAACATAACTACTTCGGAGCACCAAGCGGGGACTGAAGCTTCCATCGCTGCCAAAGGAGAGTCCAAATTCGAAGTTCTCAATTTTGATTTTCAAGCAAATGCACAGCTCTTGAATCCTAAGACTAATCCACTGTTTCTCAAGGAATCCATGAATTTCTCTAGCAAGTACCTAAGAATGGAGCATGAAAGTGAAATACGATTTTCTATAAATGCCATTGAAGGAAAATCAGACACCCTGGCAAGTTTACATACAGAAAAAAATACACTGGAGCTGCATAATGGTGTGGTGGTCAAGATAAAAGATCGGCTCACCCTGGACAGCCACACGAAATACTTCCACAAGCTGAGCATCCCCACCCTGGACTTCTCCAGTAAAGCAGACCTGAGTAATGCTGTCAAGACACTCCTGGAAGTTGGATACATAACACTGACCTCTTCTGGAGCAGGGTCATGGAAATGGGCCTGTCCCAACTTCTCAGACGAGGGAACACATGAATCACAAATCAACTTTACGGTGGAAGGACTGCTTGCTTCCCTTGGAGTAGCCAATAAGATTAACAGCAAACACCTAAAAGTAAGCCAGAATTTGGCTTATGAATCTGGCTTCCTCAACTTTTCTAAGTTTGAAATTCGGTCAGATGTGGAATCCCAGCACTTGGGCCACAGCGTTCTCACTGCCAAAGGCATAGCCCTACTTGGGAAAGGGAGAGCAGAGATAACTGCAGACCACAATGCTCACTTAAATGGGAAAGTGATTGGAACTTTGAAAAATTCTCTTTTCATTTCAGCCCAGCCACTTGAGATTACTGCATCCGCAAGTAATGAAGGGAATTTGAAAGTTAGTTTTCCATTAAGATTGACAGGGAAGATAGACTTTCTAAATGACTATGCACTACTTGTGAGTCCTGCTGCCCAGCAAACAAGTTGGCAGGCAAGTGCTGGGTTCAATCAGTATAAGTACAACCAAAACTTCTCTGCCACCAACAATGAGAACAGCATCGATGCCCATGTATCGATCAATGGAGTTGCCAACCTGGATTTCTTAAACATTCCGTTTACAATTCCTGAAATGAACCTACCTTACACAGCACTCACAACTCCCTCCCTGAAGGATTTCTCCATATGGGAAGAAACAGGCTTGAAGGAATTCTTGAAAACAACAAAGCAATCATTTGATTTAAATGTAAGTGTTCAGTATAAGAAAAACAAAGACAAGCATTCCATCGCAGTTCCTTTGGGTGCGTTTTATAAGTTTATCAGTCAGAATGTCAACTCCTTGGACAGCTATTTTGAGGATGTCAGAGATAAGGCATTGGATTTTCTTACTACATCCTATAATGAAGTGAAAATTAAGTTGGATGAGTATAAAGCTGAAAGATCCCTCAACAAACTCCCCCAGACCTTTCCGAGGCCTGGATACACCATTCCAGTTGTCAATGTTGAAGTGACTCCATTCTTAGTAGAGACGCTGCCATCTGGTCATGTGATCCCAAAAGCTGTCCATACCCCCAGCTTCACTATCCCGGGTTCTGACTTCTATGTGCCTTCATACACGTTGGTTCTGCCATCCTTTGAACTTCCAGACCTCCATATCCCTAGGAATCTACTCCAGCTTTCTCTCCCAGATTTCAAAGAGCTGAGCACTGTCAACAATATTTTTATTCCAGCCATGGGCAACATAACCTATGATTTTTCCTTCAAATCAAGTGTCATCACCCTGAATGCCAATGCTGGACTTTATAACCAATCGGACCTTGTCGCTCATTTCCTTTCTTCCTCTTCGTTTGTCATCGATGCGCTGCAGTACAAATTAGAGGGCACTTCACGCTTGACAAGGAAGAGAGGACCGAAGTTAGCCACAGCTCTGTCCCTGAGTAACAAATTTGTGGAAGGCAGTCATGACAGCACCATTAGCATCACCAAGAAAATCATGGAAGCATCAGCAACCACGACTGCCAAAGTCCATGTTCCAGTTTTGAGAATGAATTTCAAGCAAGAACTTAATGGAAATACCAAGTCAAAACCTACTGTCTCTTCCTCCATTGAGCTAACATACGACTTCAATTCCCCACAGCTGCTCTCCACCGTCAAGGGGGCGATTGACCACAAGCTCAGCTTAGAAAGCCTCACCTCTTACTTTTCCATTGAGTCATCTACCAAAGGAGATATCGAAGGTGTGGTCCTCTCGAGGGAATATTCAGGAGCTATTGCCAACGAGGCCAGCACTTACCTGAGTTCCAAGGTGACCCGGTCTTCAGTGAAGCTGCAAGGTTCTTCCAAAGTTGATGGTATCTGGAATGTTGAACTAAAAGAAAACTTTGCTGGGGAAGCCACTCTCCGACGCATATATGCCATGTGGGAACACAGCGTGAAAAACCACTTACAGCCACACAGGCACTGGTCCAGTCATGGAGAACACACAAGCAAAGCCACCCTGGAGCTGTTCCCGGGGTCAGTATCAGCCCTCATTCAGATTCGTGCACGGGAGATCAATTCTGTCTTTGACATTCCTCACCTTGACCAGGAAGTAGCCCTGAATGCTAATACTAAGCACCAGAAGTTCAGCTGGAAAAGTGAGGTCCAGGCTCCATATGGGACTCTCCAGCACAATGGGCAGCTTTCTAATGACCAGAAAGAGGCACGCTTTGACATTGCAGGGTCCTTAGAAGGGCACCTGCACTTCCTCAAGTTTGTCACCCTACCTGTGTACGACAAGAGCATATGGGACCTGCTAAAACTGGACGTAACCACCAGCTCCCGAAAGAGACAATATCTTCGTGCTTCAACTGCTCTTGTGTACACCAAAAACCCCAAGGGCTACCCCTTCTCTGTTCCTGTGCAAGAACTGGCTGACAAATTCATCATCCCAGGCCTGAAACTAAGTGATCTGAGCTCAGACCTCGCCACACCTACATTCCGAGTACCATTTACAGACCTTCAGATCCCAGCCTACACACTTGACTTCAATGAAATCAAAATCTACAAGAAGCTAAGTACATCTCCATTTGCCCTTAACCTCCCCGCACTACCCGAAGTAAAATTTCCCCAAGTGGATGTGTTGACAAAATATTCTGAACCAGAAGAATCCTCCGTCCCCTTTTTTGAGATAACTGTGCCTGAAGTTCAGCTAACTGTGTCTCAGTTCACTCTTCCAAAAAGTCTTGCAGTGGGCAGTACTGTTCTGGATCTCAATGAAGTGGCCAGCAGGGTTGGGGACTTCGAGCTGCCCACCATCACTGTGCCTGAGCAGACAATTGAGATTCCTTCCATTAAGTTCTCTGTACCTGCTGGAGTTTTTATTCCTTTTTTTGGAACACTGACTGCACATTTTGGGGTGGCCTCTCCCCTGTATAATGCCACCTGGAATGCTGGTTTGAAAAACAAAGCGGATCATGTCGAAACATTCCTGGATTCCACGTGCAGCTCTACCTTACAGTTCCTAGAGTACGACCTAAATGGTAAGGAAATGTCCTGGCCCCTCTGCTAGCTACTCCACATTTGCAGCAAGAGTTGTGATTAAATGATTACTTGTTCAGTTATCACCAGAGGTATAATTACTCTGTGACAAGATTTAAAAGAAAATAGATCGTACACATGCAAAAACAAAATTATAGGAAATCCCCTGACTTTTAAGAATAGGTTCAAAGAAAAGGAATGTTGCTATAATACTTTTAGCGCAAATAGTGTCTTTTCTTTATTAAAAAAAAGAAAAAAAAGTGAAGGCAGACACAGTGGCATGTACTTGTAGTCCCAGCTGCTTGGGTTGCTAAGACAGGAGGATCACTTGAGCCTAGGAGTTTGAGGCCAACCTGGGCACAGTAAAGAGACTCTATCTCAAAAAGGAAAATAATAAAATAGAATAAAAATAAAGTCAATTCTAGTCACAGGGGTGTAGCCTGGTGGTAAAGCATTTGCCCCGCATGGGTGAGGTCCTGGGTTTGGTTCCTAGCACCACCAAAATAAATAGAAATTTTTAAATGATGGACAGCACATTTCATGCTTTAAACATGTAAGCCGGCTGATCAAGATATAATTCTTCCGGCTTTCACAATGAGAATGCCTATGTCTCACAGTTATCCGCTTAATGAGATATCAAATCTCCCTACACAGTTGTGGGAACCCACAGAATTGAAGATGGCATGCTCATCTGCAAGACCGAAGGGATGCTTGCCCACCATGACTTCAGCGCAGAATATAAAGAAGACGGAAAATACAAAGGACTTGAGTATGGCCCTTTCGTTGAAGTGCTGTCTCCTGAAAGCTCATCGCGATGCCCGCCATCTCTGCTCCCTTTTCTTTGACTCATCTGCCTTTCTGCTTTCAGGGACTGGGAAGGGGAGCTGAGCCTGGACATCAGCAGCCCAGCGTTCACTGAGCTCCACTTGCACTACCAAGAGAACGAGAAGAGCGTGTCCTCCTCGGCAGCCTCCCCGGCCATAGGCACCGTGGGCCTGGACATGGAGACAGAAGGTGGCCGCAGCTTCGAGTTCAAGCTCTACTTCCAGCCTCAGGTGAGTCCTAGGCTGCACACACCCGAGAGCAAGTAGAGGATTGTAGTGGGTGCATTTAACTCAAGACAGTTCTTATAGAGCACCCCAAACTAGGGGACAGACGGGTAGTGAGCAAGAGGCACTGTTCTCCAGAAAGGGCCACGATGGCTCCTTCCCTGAGTTTAATCGGCAGACACACCCATGAATGATCCTAATGCCACTGCTATCTCAGGATAAATCCAGAGAGATGAATGTGGCACCTCCTGACCTCAATCACAGGTGAACTCGGCCTCATGCAGAGTACGTTGCTTTTCAAATTATGATTTCTGGAGTACTTGAGGATTCAAAATTCTTCTGCACAATAGAATTATTCAAGGGTACACATCAAAGTCCTCTTGCATCACTTATAAGCTGTGCCGGGGCCACATGGAAGACGCTGTTACCAGAGGGAGACTGACTCTGGTTCTGTGACGAAGCTTGTGTCAGGGACCTGGAGAATGGTGCTGAAATCAGTAGTCGATGTCCCTCCCTTCCTTCCTACTCCTTGTCCTCAGCCTCCCTTCTCCTCTCCCTCCTCTCCCAAACTGCAGTCCTAGGAAAGTCATGTTAAGTGCTGCTGTTAAATGCCAAGCATGTTCTCGATCCTTTCTAGTGCATACAACGAGGGGAAGTTAATAACAGTGGGCTTGTTTAACCATAAAACAGACATGCAAACTGACATATGAGAGATGAATCCCCATCAGACTATGAAAGATCTTTTAATACTTTTAACTGTTGGTGAAATTGTAATGTAGATTATTTTATAAGCAGAGTAACTAAAAACCTGTTTCTCTCATCTGGTTTTTTTCCTGGTTTTAGTCCTCTCCAGGCCAACAACTCAACATATTCAAAACCAAGTGGAGGTACCGGGAATCTGACGATAAAACTCAGATGAAATTTAACTGGGAGGAAGAGGCAGCTTCCAGACTGCTGAACTCTCTAAGGGACAATGTGCCAAAGGCCACAGGAGCCTTTCATGCCTATGTTGACAAGTACCACCGGGAGTACACGGGACTCAGCCTGGAAGATGCTTCTGTGAAACTCGGGAGAAGTCTGCTGGACAGTGCTGAGGGAGCCTACCAAAGAGCCAGGAGGCAGATCGATAAGATAGATGTGGGACTCCAGAGAGCAGCTAGCAGCACTACAGGAGCCTACCAGGAGTGGAAGGAAAAGGCCCAGGACTTATACCAGGGCCTGCTGGCTGACGAGGGACAAGCCACTTCCCACAGACTCAAAGACAAGGTGTTTGACAGTTTGTTACAAGTTACTCAGGAGTCCCACATGGCAGCCAAGCATATGATTGACTCCTCTATTGGTTTCTTGCAGCTCACCAGAATCCATCTCCCGGGGATAGCAGGGATGTACACTAGAGATGAACTCTGCACAATGGTCATGAAAGAAATCGGGAAAGCACTGTCCCAGGCATATTCAAATATCCAGAGTGGGTTAGAGAAGCTGCTTTCCTATGTCCAAGACCTAGTGGAGAAATCTGAATTAATCAAAGACCTACAGATTAAATTTCCTTTTTATTCAGAAAGCCATACACTGACAGAGGTAATTCTGAAGTCTAGGAAACTGTTGGAATTTTTATCAAAAGAAGCCCAAGAGGTATTTACTGACCTACAGTCTATCAAGTTTTCAGAGACACTGACTGAACTCCAGAGCCTTTTACAAAGAGTTTTCCAAGAGATAGAAGAAGAAATAAAACTGTTAAAGGAGACCAGGCTTATCCACCCCATTAATGCCATCCACACAGTCTTCAACACATATATTCCGCTTGCTTTTAGGGTGCTGAAAGAAAGTCTATGCCTTAACCTTACAAAGTTCAATGAGCTTGTTCAAAATAACCTTCAGATGGCTTCTGAAGGGTTGCAGCAGACCCATCAGTATATAAAGGCTCTTCGCGAAGAGTATTTTGATCCAAGTGTAGTCGGCTGGACAGTAAAATACTATGAACTTGAAGACAAGATCATTGACCTGGTCATGGACCTGGTGATTGCCCTTCACAACTTCCATTCCACGTACGCAGCCTATGTGACCAGCTATGTTTCCCAGCTCTCAGCCCTCGCTGAGCAATTCGTACACAAAGATGTCCAAGAATATCTGTTCATCCTCGCAGATGCAGACGGAAAGGGGAAAGAGAAAATAGCAGAGCTTTCTAACACTGCTCAGCAAGTGATTAAAACCTTGATCACTGCAACAAAGGAGATTGTTTCTGATTACCAGGAGAAGTTCACATCTAAACTACAAGAGTTTCCAGACCAGTTCTCTGATTACCATGAGAAATTCATCGCTGAGTCCCAAAGAGTGATGGACCTCTTCATTCAAAACTACCACATGATTCTAAGCTATATCACGGAGTTACTGCAAAAGCTGCAGGCAGCCACAGCCAGTGGAGGGAATGCCTACATAAAGCTTGCTCCAGGAGAACTTACTGTTACTTACTAAATTTAATCCCCACTTATTGGTGCATTGCAATTAAACTTGCACACAATGGGTGGAAAATTCAAACTACTGATAAAACACACACTGAGCCGGCCTGCAGCAGGCAACTGACTAAAGGCAGATGCACATAGGAACGGGACCTGCTCTGGAGCTGATGTGGGGGCTCTGAACTCTGGGGGGTGACAATGTTTTTTTGCAAGTTAAAATCAGGATCTGAATTATTTTGCTAAACCTGGGAGGGGGCAAATAAATGGATTCTGTTTCACACCACTCAGTATGGTCCTCTGCATTAGAAGATAGTGCAATTAGGGTATCGATTCAAGTATTCTGGCGTTTCAGCACCTCTAGAACATATATGATGACCTACGTGATGGAAAGGAGACAGGAAGCATTACGAATGGAGACATTTTATCACCTAAAAAACAGAGGTGATTCATCTCAAGAACTGTATTTTCCACGTGAAAAGGAAAAGGTCACAGAAATTTTTACATAATTTGATCATGAGGAGCATCTCATTTATCTTTAAGTGCCACATAGCCTTCCTCACCAACCTGCCTGCCTTTGCCAGGCGAGGCTCTCTTTCAGCTTTAAGGTAAACCAGCAGGCCTTCGACTTCACCCGGCCTGCCGGCAGCGAAGAGGAGAGGTAGGGAGCCCTGGTCTTCAGGCCACTGAGAGAGAAGTTTGGTTAGGAGAGGAGGGTGGGGGAGTGAACGCGTAACACTCCTGTAAGTAAGTGCACATTCAGGTTCTGGAACTTCCTTATATTTCCAAAAGCAATACCTACTCGTCCCATTGCAGTCAAGTCAGGGGGCTCTCTTGCTGCCCCATGCACCCACTACAAGCTCTGATTTTAAACATAAGCAATTTCAGTCAGCACGCTTCTGGTGCTGAGCACTACATACCTTTCCATCGAAGTGAGGAGAGTCAGTGAGATGCCAGTGTCTTCAGAGGCCCCACAGTCTTCCTTTGCAGGGCATTTACCAGGCCTCCCTCTGCCCTGAGATCCAGACCTGATTTGTCCCTTCTCTCGCCCTAAATATTGACCCGTCATTTACACATTTCTTTATCCACCCAGCCAGTCAGGAGAATTTCCTGGACTACCTGATCCAAGCTCCTGGGTGCCTCTCTTTCCATTTTCCCATCAAAGCTGGTGTGTGCTGTTCTAGGAGGGGGATAAACAGTACAGAGGCACCATGAAGACTTTAAGTAGAAAAACTCATGGAGAGGAAGTTGCTACAGAAAAACTTGAAAGGGATCTTGATGATACACAGACTTTAATAAACCAATACAGGAGAGGGGCAGCTCCAAATGAGGGGACCCAGGTGCAGAGGTGGGTTGTTCAGTTTGGCCAAGGTATAGGAAGAGTAGTCAGAAAGGACAGTTTGGCAGTGTTGTGGGGCTTGAACACTGGAGTGGAAGTGCCGCTTTTTGCTGAAGAAGGGCATCCGGAGAAAGGTTCTGAGTAGGAGAGTGATATCAGGTGCGACTCGGGGACCTCAATCCATACTGCAACATTATACATAATGAGTGGTAATGGAACCAACCTGAGTGCCCGAGAAAAAGATGGACCCACCTGTGACTTGACAAGCATCTCAGGCAGGTGGGAAAGAAACGGTGGGATGAAAGCAGCACCATGAAGCAGAGGGGTAGGAACAGGCGGCTGTTACTGAGAACACAAAGGATGAGCACAAGAACCGTTGGAAATGAAGCGGCCTCAAAGTCACTGGAGGTAGGAACTGAAGAGTTACGGGCGAGATAGGAAAAAACGGTAAGAACAACACGTATTTTACTGTTTTCTCCTGAGATAACAAAATAGCACAGACTGAGTAATTTATAAAGAAAGTGAATTTGTTTTCACAGATCTGAGGGCTGGGAAGTCCAAGAGCAAGGGCCTGTTTCTAGCAAGGGTTTTCCTGCTGCGTGCGTAATGGCAGAAGAGCAAGCAAGCAACAGGCAGGGAAGGAAATCCGATGGAACCCCCCTGTCTTATAACTAACCTGCTCCCTTGGCAGCGGCCTTACCCCATTCAGAAGGTCCGCTCCAGACCTCAACACCTAATGCTATTGCTTCGAGGTCTAACTTCCCAAGCCATGAATTGTGCAAAGAGGAAAGCAAACCTCCCATTTAACCTACAGAATTATGGAGCAGCATTAGAATCGTGATGAATGTGTGTTCAGAGGGAGACGATTGTTGTGGCAATGGACTCACAGAGAGCAGGGGCTGTGGGCTTGCACAGCACGTTTCAATCTGCAGTGGAGTGGTACGCCCAGGTGGAAAACATTCTCAGAGAAAAACCAAAGATGTGGGCTTGAGAAACAATATCCAAAACAATGTGGATGAGTGAGAACTTTAGCCAATTGTATTAATTTCATAGATCTGTAGAAATTTATCAAGGAGGAAAAGAGCTCTCCTTTGGCACCACTGATGGGTCCTGAGAATGAATTAACATGCAAATCTCCTAAGAACACACCCCGAGGCGCTGTGGAAAATCCTGCTGTAAATATGGCTGTTCCTCCTATGAAACAAATACCCAAGTTAAAACCCAATGAGAAATCAAATAATAAAACTCAGCCTGGGTCCGTGGAACTTCAGAAGTAAGACCTGACTGTGTGCTTTGGTTGGGCTCCCAGGTCCCACGTGGACTGTGGCACTGTCCCCAGGGTCACCTTAAGATTCAGGGGTCTATTTGGATGGGGTGTGACCATGTCCGATTTCCTCCCGCTGCTTTCCTCTTGAAGGCTGGTCTGCAGAACAGACTTTCCCCCTTTTTCTGATGAGATGAGAAAATCCCCTTTCACTTCCCGTTCTAGGTCCCCTTTCTAATTTATAGCCTAGTCCCCATTCAGTCAGAAAAGGGGCCCAGATGGCCCTCAGATGGAACCTATAATATGGGCGCGAGAGGGGACGAACAGATGTTCCCCTAAAAGTGTCTGATAGCCAGAGATAAATGTGCAGACACAGACCTGGCCTCTTAGCTCATCTCCTTGTATGCTGTTTCCCATTAAGAGGTCAGCTCCAACTCCCTTCCAAGTGCTCCACTTGTTGGTGGGATGGTTGGGTGGTCAGCAGCAAATGACATTTGGGGCCTCATAAAAGTTGATGGAATAGGTACACACGTTTCCTCAAGGAAATCCCTGCTTTTCTGTTCCTCCAAACTGGCTTCTGCCTTCGCCTCTTGCCTTCTGACTCCTGTTTGCAGATCCAAAGGTCAGGCCCCGTTGACTGCTTTTCGTAGACAGGTGCAGGTGATGCTGGGATACAGGGTAACCCTTCAGGACAAGCCACTGTGAGATGAGGGGGTGCCCCAAATCAGGGCTCCCCTCTTTCTGCAAAGACCACAGGCTCCCTCACTGGCTTTCTGAGATCTGCAGGAATCCCAGGGAGATCTGCCTCCCAAAGGTCCTCTCTATGGCCAGTGAGGCCTCTGCTTAGAAGTCAGGAGACCTACATTCTGGCCCCTCCAGTGCTGATGCAATGGACCTTGTGATCTTGAGCAGAGGACTCGCAGTATTGACAGCTTGTAAACTGAATCTGACCCCAGGGTGCCCCGCTTTCAGCAAATCCAATGCACACAGAAGTATAGCCCCACACTCACAGTCAGCAAGGGCCGGCGGCCAAGTCTCCTGCTTCTCACATACCCTAAACAACCCACTGGGCCTTGAGGTTGTGTGGACATCTCTAACACACGGCTGTCCCTGTGAGCTACCTGCTTCTGTCTCTCTAGGGCTCTCTCTCTTTCCAGCCCTCCTTCCTTACCCCAGGTTCCCAGACCCTGTCGCCTCACTCAGCAGAGGAAGGGCATCACTGTCTTGGGATAACGTGAGCTTCTCTGGGGCAAAGAGCTCTCTAGCTTGTTTCTGGGGAGAGGCAGAGACTCACAGCCCACAGGCCCATTGCACGGTTTTCCTTGAAGTAAGCCACCCTCCAGGCAGGAGAAGTTCGGCCTTCACGATAGGCCGACAGATTCTAACAGCAGCCAGCACTACAGTAAGTTTTCCCTCCCTTTACAGATAAAATAGAGCAACCTCTTATCCTATGTGCTTGTAAAAGAATCTATTTAACAAAAGAAAATTGTTTTAAGCATCTCCTGGGCCAAGGTGGTAAAACAAAGAGAGGTCCGTTGCCTGCCCCTAAAAGAAAAGACCTTTGCACGGAGGAAAGTTAGTAAAGTCTTTCCCTCTCTCAAGGAGATGGGCCCTGCAGATTCCAGTCCATGGTAAAGCTTTTCTCCGCTCCCCTCCCCTCTTCTCTTCTTTCCTCTTCTCCTCTCTCCACTTCTCTTCCCTCTCCTCCCCTTCCCCTCCCCTTACCTCCTTCTTCCTTCATAAAGAAAAAACTTACACAAAAACAATCACTTACATTATTTCTGAGACAATCCCAGCCCTGCTTTCCTTCACATACTCACTAGGTCCTGAAAATGTCTGGTATTCACTTGAAGAAGTCAAAGGATCTTTAAGAGAACCTGGTGAGAAATCGTTTTGTGAGGCCAAGATTCCTCTTACTCTGAGAGCATTCTGCCTAAAATGAGTCTTCCTTGCAAATTGCATTCTTTGTGGAATTTTCTTGAATCAGCTTCATTTGCTGAAGCCATTGGCAGACAGACAATATGCCCAGAGGCTAGAAGGATTTGGTTCTGCCGTACAGAAATGCCTTTAGTCTAGATAATACCCAGGCAAGAGAAATCAAGCAAGCCACTTCACCTGTGTGGATGGGCGCATTCCCCACACAGGCCTTGGACTAACATGGGAGTGGGAGATGTTTCTGCTGTGAGGCTCACAGAGGACAGACTTTTCCTGGGAGTCAGGCCCTGAGCTCACCAGCGTCTCCTCACTGTGACCGTAGCCTGAGAACTTTGAGGAAGGGTGGACGTTGATTTGGCTCAGAAACCTTGCTCCTCAGTCTCTTGGGGCTCTGTGGCTTCCGGGCTCCTGGTGAGCAGAGCGTCATGGCAGAGGATGTGGCAGAAAAAAGCATCCTGAGGCGGGGAGGTGGAGCCAGAGGGGGAGAGGTGGGGAACGGGACACCATTAAAGCACATGTACGCCAGGGGCCTCTTCTCCTGACAGCCAGAGAGTCATCCGTGAGGCCTCCTCTGAGCAGCTCAGCGTGGTCCGGCCACCTCAGAACATGAGTCTGAGGAACACCTGCTATTGGAACCCTAACCCAGGCTCTCCTCTCACTTCCGGGGCAGACTTCTGTCCCCTCTTTGTAACATGCCAGGCTTGCTACTCTCCGTGATTTACTCGTGCTCTTCTCCGGCCAGACACACCCTCCTCAGGTCCTCTGGAGTTCCACCTCCTCACAAGTCTTCCAGAACCTTCCAGCCCTCTCCTGCTCTCCCTCAGCCTTCACTGCCCACCGTGGTGACCCCTACTGTCCCCCCTCAGGTCTGGGTTCCCTCGCTGTCTACCCCAGATGAGGTACATGCAGGACTGGACTAGGACCCTGGGTCTGCGGCGTCCGTGCGCCCATCTGCACCCTGCTGAGGATGACATTGCCTCGCTTCCCCCAGGAGGGCCACTCGGCACATTCCACTCTGGGGCTGCCCTGTTGGGAACCAGCTGCAATTTCTTGAGCCTGCAAAAGCAGTTCATGCCCTCTTCAGTGCCCCTTCTGCCTGAGCCTTGGTGGAAATCGTAGGTCAGGAGGTAAAGAGGCTGGACCTGGGGTGTGCGGTTCTGGGTGCCGCCCCCATTGTTCCGGTGGTACCTGTCACGCCATCCTCCTGCCCTGCCATGTCTTCATCCTGTAAACTCTTGTGACCGTGACAGCACTGCACTCCGGGGCCACTCATCCTGCCTGGTACACAGCAGGTGCTAAGAAAAGGTCTGGCTGTGTGAATTACGGGCAGGGCCAAGCTTTCGCCAGCCAGGAGGTCATAGCCATGCACTGGGCTCAGCCCCCAGGAGCCACCGTGCTCACCACTGGTCCCGAACAGGCCAGCCCTGACACCCTCTTGCTTCTTGCAGGAACTTTCTCCTGCTGGACAGAACACACGCTTCCCGTCAGCTTTTATTTTTGTGATGCTTGCTTGAGTGGGGCATTCTGTTCTTGGAATTTCTTGTTAAAGTATTTCATTTAATTAAGTTTTTACAACCAGCTCTGCTTTGTGTCTGCCAAAAGGCCCACGCTCAGCTCCCCAGGAGGCCAGGTCACCGAGGCTCTGAGAGAGCCAAGCTCAGGCTTAGGGCTGCGTATGAGGTGCCCAGAGCCCTTGCGTGTACCCCACAGGCTGAGTTTGTCCCATTTCAGTCCCCCCACACTGGGCCCGGCAGAAGCATGATCTGAGTGCTCTCTGGCGAGGCTCTTGCTCAGCCTGGGGCCACCCCGTGTCTGAATCCCAAACACAGTCCCAGCAAGTGTGCTGTAGACCATCAGACAGCTCCCCGCGTCCTTGCTCCCCATTCAAGCAGCTGGCCTGGCCTGGCTCCCCTTGGAGCCTCCCCAACCCCCTCCGCCCTCCATGTGTGCAGGGTCCCCTCGGGCCCTGCAGCTCCTCCTCTGTCCCTCCCACAGCCCAGTGTATGCCTGGGCCACAGTGGGGCTCCTCTTCCTCCTCCACCAACCCCAGTTCAGGGCCTTTCGAGGGAGGCCACCAGGGGTGCTGCATTCAGCTGGGCAACCTATGCCCAGAATTTACAGTCAGGGGTGCAGCAGGGAGTACATTCCCCCAGGCTCTGCTTAAAAGATTACAGACTGTGGTGTAACAGGTGTGCAGAAGGTCCAGAGGAGCGATAGGAAGGGAAACAGCCCCGCGGGGCTACTGGGCCTGCAGGGGAGCCTGCAGGGTGCTCTCCACACCAAGCCTCCCCCTGGAGCCCTGATAGTCTCCTTGCACAACAAGCCAGCCCTGCTGGAAAGCCCGGACCAGGTGGATAAGCCATGAACGTGGACAGCGCTGTACCCGCCTCCGTTCACCACCAGGCTGGAATGTCTCCTGGCCCATCGCTGGAGGCCAGGCTTGCCTTTCCGGGCTTCCTTCTCCTGACCCCAAGCCGTACCTGGCCTAAGGGAGCCACCGTGGCCCCGGGATCATTCCGGGCTCCTTGTGGCGTTGCTAGGAGCCCGGCTGCCACCTGTCAGGAATCTGCGCTCGGGGACGTGGTAGAATGCACTGTTTTCCCACACTCGTATTTTAAAAGGTTACAGACCATGTGTGCATAATAGGCAGAACATTAGGTCACTTGTCTCACTTAGAACAATAATCCGTTTTGCTCGGGGTCAGGTTGACACAAAGAACCCGTCCGGACCGGGTCTCGTGATGGGACTTAGCCCTCCCCTCCAACTAATGAAATTTTCAACTCGCGGGTACTTGAGTTAATAAAGTGTGCCACACATCTGCTCAGGGCGCTGGCAGAAGAAAGCCCGGGCTTCGGGTCTGAGATCACTGACATAATGTTTGAGTGGCCCCCCGCAGGTGCCCTGTGGGGCACCAAATTAAGGACAGCAGCACAATGAATGTGTGAGAAAAAACATCAGTGTCCAAACAGAGGCCACGCCTCCCGAGGGAGACCGTAGAATGACCGGGGAATATTGCTGGGGCTGCCACTGGGACTGCACACCCGTGGCCTACAGGTAATGAATTATTTTAACAGGAAATTGGCCCCAACACGATCTTAGGTCAAAACATGAAAAAAGTGAAGGGAAAAAAGAAGCATATTTTCTATGACCGTTGAATTAACTGCAAAAGAATGATGTGTGCAGTTCTGGACTCGACATACAGCCAGAGGTGAGGGTCTGCAAGACAGCCCAGAGAGGCTAAATTCCAAGCCCCGTAGACCCCTGGGAATCCAGCTGCTCTCCCTCCCCTGCTGCCTTCCCGGCTGGAGACCATTGTGTTTGCCTCGGGCCTGTGCAGAGCAGGCAGAAGTAGCCCCTGCCCGAGGGACGAGGACTGGCTACTAGCTTTCCCACTGTCCGCAGGCAGAGTGGCAAAATGGAATTCTTCAGGGCCCTGACCAGTTTGCTCCCCTAAACACTGCCTGACTCTGCAAGGAGGAGAGGGACGGGGCTGACCATCTTGTGCTTTTCCCTCAGGAGAGGCACAGGCCTCCTTCAGCCGAGGCCCATCTCCATGATGTTGTGCAGTTTCCCCTGCCCCAGAAGCTGGAGAGCAAGAGGAAGGTCACCACTGACCAACCCCAGCACATCCCTGCACCTCCACGTTGGCAGGGTTCCAGGGCTCTAGGCCAGGCCCCTGGGCTGAGGGTCAATCCTGGGAGTGGGAATTCGGGCACCACCAGAGCAGGGTCCACCTCAGACCCAGACCTGAGGCCCCAGGCTGGAGCACAGCAGCCTGCTGACAGCTTAGCCAGCTTTCTGACATTGGCTGTGCTGAGATAGAGGCCAAGGCAGAGACGCCTGGCTCCTGTCCTCAGTTCCTCAAGGGCAGCCCTGAGCTTGCTCTGGGGATGGGAGAGTTGCACAGGGAGGGCCCAGCGAGTGGGCCAGACTCTGCCCACCCCACGTGACTGGCCCTGGACGAAGGAGGCAGGCATCCCCTTCCCGTGGGACACGAGAAAGGAGCTCACCAACACGGTTTCCCGGCTCTGCCAGCAGCCTTATACCTTCCCTGCCCTTTCCCAGTGACACGCCACTTCCGGGGACCCAGGGCCGCTCTCTCGCCTCCCGGAGGTGTGGCCTGGGCACCCCTTGGCCCAGCCTGGCCTTCCTGAGCACTGTCCCTTCCATCGCCCACAGGCAACAGAGCCCAGCAGAGCCTCGTAGATCGACTGCAGTGGAGCTGGTCCCAGCCACTCGTCCTCACGAGTGCCCGCCTGCCATCCCTGTCCTGGTGAGAAGTCAAAGTGAGCGGAGAGGCCAGCCGGGGGTCTGCACCATGATTAATGAGGCTCTGGCTCCCCTGCTCTCCAAGCAACTGCGCAGGCCTCCATGGAATGCAGCGAGCAGCCGGGCACAGCCTCCCAGCCCTTCCTCGAAGCCGGGCTTCTCTCAGCCTAAAGGGACCTCTGCGCCCACAGTTCCCCAGCACTCAGCCCAAATCTTACCACTGGGAAGAGGGGCTCTGTGCGCTGTCCCATCCTCCAGCTGACACCCGGGAAGAGCCGACTCCTGCGCCCCACGTCCCCGCGCACATGAGCTACGCTTCGCCTCTGTGTGCGCAGAAGGTGGGAGCAGAGTCGTCCTGGGTCCAAGTCCATGAGGACTGAGTCAACACGCGGCTGTCTCTGACATACTGCGATGCCCCCAAGTCCTTGCTGTTCTCCTCCTCTGACACTCTGCGCCCAGAAACCAAGAGGCAATCCAATGCCCCCCCAGGTGCCAGCCTCTGCTTCCCTCACTGTCCCCAAACTAGCGCAGGCTCCTGGACTGTTTGGCAGCTGAGCCTGCAGGCCTGTGACGCCTCTGTCTCAGCATCTCAGGTGAGGGTCACACAGCGGGAAGCCCGGATGAGCCGAGTGAGCTGCTGCTCCATCCAAGGGAAGGGGCTCTGTGCTGCCCCACAGTCACTAAGAGCCCAGCACAAGATGGAGAAAGGCAGCGAGTTACCCATGGTGGCAACTTAGGAGTTCATGCGAAGAGGCGAAAGCCTGGGCGCCAACATCTCCAGAAGTCCCACACAGGCCAGGGAGGAGCCATTCCCTGCTGGGGGCCCTCTGTCACAGCCCAGGGGGCCTGAGGTCAGTGTCCAGCCACTCCTCCTGGCCACAGCCTGCCCCTCCATGCAGTGGAAGAGTGGGCCAGGTGGCGTCCAAAGGCCTTTCAATTCTGGCCAACTGCAGTGGCTCCACAGCCGATACCATTGTCACCATCATCACCGCCATGTTTGGGGAGTGACAGAAGATCACTCTGGGCGAGGCGGTGTCAGCAGGTACAACCAGCCGCAGAAACAGGTGGGCTTCCTCACAGATGGCAAAGCTGAGGCTCGGGACGGTCACTTAGCTTCAGCTTTGTGACTTGTTTATAAATAGCCACTGGGCTTAAAGTGTAGATCTGCATTCTCTCTGAACGTGCACCTGGGGACACGGACTGGGCTGTTTCTGTAATAAAATGCTGATGTCGGTACTAACATCGTACACCGGCTGCACTGTGTGAGTTTTGCTCATCTTTACGGTAACTGTGCAGAAAGGTAGCTGTGGTCATCCCAAAGAGATTAGCTCTTCCGACTACTGGAACAGGCCAACCCTGCCATTCTCCTTCTGTTGAAAAGCCCACCCTGTCCAGAGCATATTTTCCTAATTGCCCACCCGAGTTTATCTTTGGTGACAGCAGAACTGATATTTTCCCCATTCGCCTAAGGAGTCACTAGAAATGAAAATATTGAAATATATTTGGAACACTTGGTTCATAGCTGGAGGGCCAGATACCTAAAATACCCCCGCCCATCACTGCAGGCCCTCCTGTGGGACTCGCTGAGGTTCCTGCGACCCCAGTGACGATAGCTTCAGCACTTGCACAGGCATGTAAGTGCACACATCACATGGACACCTGGTGACACAGGTACGTGCAACGCACGGACACACGCATCTGCACGAGTCCATGCCCACACGCACACACAGGTAAACACGTCTCCCCATGCAGACATCCGAGCCCAGCCTCCCTCCGGCCTCTGCAGCTGCGACAAACACCCACTGCACCTCACTGAGCGTCTGCCCCTGAAACTCTGCTCTCTGACCGGCTCAGACCCACTCGCCGGGAGCCAGGACTGTGTTGTCCGATATCCGGAAGCCTCCCCCTCTCTCACCATCCAGTTTCTTCTCTGAATGACAGTGGCTGGAGGCCCTGCTCCTCCATGGCCACAGTTCCGTTCCATGGGCTGCTTGGGAGAAAGAGGACTCCCAAGGGTTCAGGGTCCTCCACTAGGAGCCCAGCACTTGGACTCAGGTTTGTCACAGGACCTTGTGCACATCACAGCCATAGAATTTTGGGCTCAAAGTGACATAAGGTCTTCACTTACCCCCTCCGAGGATGAAGGGGGTTGGGGTCCCGTGTCTCAGGGTCCTCAGGGTGTTTCTGTGAGAAGCCAGCACTTTCACAGCCACAAATGTTCTCCTCCCTGTCTTCCCTACCCTCTGGGACATAAACAATCAAAAATGAGGCTCTAACCCAGGCACACACCTGTAATACCAGCTATTCAGGAGGCTGAGGCAAGAGGATCACAAATTTTGGCCAGTCTAGACAACATAGCAAGACCTTGGAGGGCGGGGGGCAGAAGGAGGGAAGGAAAGGAGAAAGGGAGGGAAGTAGGGAGGGAAGAAGGAAAGAAGGAAAGAAGGAAAGAAGGAAAGAAGGAAAGAAGGAAAGAAAGACAGACTTGGGGGCTCCAGAAAAATGGGAGAAGGGCGAGCAGGACATCAGGGAGTTTGTGCACCACACCGGAACTTGGACATGGACTCTGAACCAGTACCCCCTAATCCACTGCTTGATGTCTTCGGCCCCAAGTAAAGTCCAAGCCATGAGGCTGAGGAATGCCTCACAGGCATCCCAAGACCCCAGCTCCTTATTGAACATTTCCATACTTACTTGGGCCCAATCAGAACTTTTTAATCATCTTCCTGGGCATCAGTTTATAGGGACAGATCATTTCCAGATGCCACTAACATACCCACAAGTGGCTGCCCACGGCAGCGCTCACAGAACCCACAACCCAGCTGAGCCTTAAAGCAGGCTCTGCCCTGGTGCAGAGGCCGAGGGTGCCCCTGGGCCATTCCCTCTTTTCAGCTGAGTCTGGGTATGTCCAGCTCTGACCAAAACAAACAGGAGCTGGAGACAGAACTTTGGCCTTCTCAGCCACCATCCCCCTCCCTGTCACTTTGGGTGGTGATTTCCTGCAGCCCCTGTGCTCCAAGCCAAGGGCAGGAGTAAGTCCTACAAAAGAGAAGGCTCCAGGGATGCCAATCACACCACAGCTTTTTTCTTTTTGTCTTTTGCCTTTGTCCCCCAACCCATTTTATTTTATTTTTATTTTTTAGTCTACCCTCTAAAATGAACTGCTGTGTGACTTTCAGCAAGACACTTTGATCCACTTTGCTGTCACTCACTTGGCTGAGTACTCTGGAAGCGCATCTAAATGTCTTACTGCACTCGCTCCTACCTCACCTGTGTGGCTGGTGCCCTTGTCCATGTAGACCTTACTAATTGCACTCTGTCCCCCAACTCCTGCTTCACTTGGTGCTCTGGACACCCACTAAAACTCCACTCCTGTCTCTAGGACCCACATCTGGGGAAGACGTGGCCTCTAGCAACTCAGCAAAGAAGATAGACCCAGGCACCTGCCGTGGGAAACAGCACGAGCAGCCACCAGGGGTGGGACGTGGTATCCAGGAAAGAAAAACTGGGTTTGGGTTTTGGCTCTGCTCTTCAGAGAGAGAGAGAGAGAGATTTGACTTCTAGGATGCTAGAGAGAAAATAGGCAGAATTCAACTTATGTTTCAGAGCCAGGTTAGAGCTTTTGTCTTGGCCAAACTTAGCACCAGCAGCAAAATCCCATCCGAATGGGACCATTGTGCTGCTTTCCTGGCTGCTCAGAAACCCGGCAGCTTCCCCTGGAGGTGCACATTCCAATAGTTAATTGGTTTGTCCCTTCTCTAAGGAACTGTGCAGAGAAGTGATCACATGATGGCAACCTTATTCTCGATCCTCCTTCACAGGGTATCAATTCCTCTGCTGACCATAAGTGATTATCAGCTCCTGTCTGTTTCACGGGGCCACTGGGCAGGCAGGCACTGCCCCTGTCCAAAAGGAAATGTCTGTGTCTCAGGCTGAAGTCAAGCCTGTTCCTGTGGCTGGACTTCCTGAAACTACAATATGAAAAATGGGGCTGGGGTGCCTTTGCCATTCATAAGTAGCTGGACACACAGGGTGCTTGGTTGGAAACAGGATGTGCTTTGGCTGGCACTGCCATTACGTGACAAAGTGTTCCTAGATGCTGTCTGGAGCCAGCAGCTGGCTTTCCCTGCCCTGTGCGCCTCCAGCACTGGACTTTCACCACCAAGCACCAAGAGAACAAAGGTAGCACCAGGAACCTGACGCTAATAAAGCCGGGGCTTTCTGAGCCACACTGGGGAGCAGTCATGGGGAGAGCCGTTTTCTTGCATCTTTTCCTTTCATCCTTGGGGCTGCACTCTGGATTTGGTGTTGTTATTACCGCTGTTTCCCAGCAGAGGGTCGGTGAGGTTAAGCAAATTCTCCCACGACAGCTTCTGAGCAGTGGCTCAGTGGGGCGAATGCCAGCTAACTCCGGAATGTCTAGTTTTCACTGCTTTAGGCAATGCCCTGGGCTCCGTCCACTCCTCCACGGGCCAGCCCAGCGTCTTCCCAGGAAGTATGGGGGCCTTGGAGCCTCTGACTCCCCAATAAAGCCGTGGAGTGTAAATGCCAGGTCACAGTGCTGGTGAAAGAGCAAGAGCTCCCTGATCAGCAGGGAGTGTAGGTTTGTGGCTGCTGACTGCCCGGCAGCGGCCCGGAACGCAAGGTGAAGGCCACAGCACAGACACCCCACACTGTCCCCGCCACAGCCAAAGGCGGTTTTCAGGCAGAGTGGAAGTTTTATACTGAATGCAGAGAAATTGTACTGGAGCATCCAGGATGATGACTTTCAAATACAGATTTAAGACAATAACACGTAGAAATTTGTCAGAGGCTTCAGTGAACTCTCACTCACCCTCCAGAGAAAGCAGATATGGTCAACAACCATCTCTGGCTGGAGTTTCCTCATGGCATCGATTCCTCCAGGACCTTAGAGAGTGGCTCAAGCCAGGCAGGAGATGGGGTTGGTCATGCAGGAGACTTCTGAGCTAGACACCCAAGACCTTCCGAGCTTCAGGGACAGCTGCTGCCATCCTGCCTCCTCGTTCCGTCCCCAGGACTGTCTCCTTTTCCAAGGAAGAAGCCTCTTCCCAAGGCGCCACTGTGGAGTCCATGGGAGAGAGGGAGTCTTTCCTCCTCAGGCATCGATTCAGCCCTGACAGGGCTTTCTGAGTTGAGCTGGTTCCTTTGGCCCTCTCGGACAGTCTGGAAGGTCCTAGGCTCTACCTTCCCTCAGAGCCACCAACCACACCACAGGGGACAATCTTCAGGACCTTTGATCCTGGATTCCCAGCCGGGACCATCAGAGTTCCAAAACCTCCTTCTCCGGGCCCAGAGGATCGTACTCTCCTACAACGTTGAGTGAGTTGCCCAGCTGTCTCTTCTCTCTCCTCTCTCCTCTCTTCTTCCTTATGATTACTGCCTTGCCTCCACACTGGCCTTGGATCTAAACCTTTCTCAACCATTAGCTTCGCTTCCAGCCAAACTTCTGATGAGCTCAGTAAGAGAAGATCCTTGGGGATCTCACAATGCTTAATGGGCTCTTCTACTTCAAGTCTCTTCTCTTAAAGAACTCAGAAGACATTTCCCGACACAGAACTGGAGGAAACCATGTAGTTCAGTTCTTTCCAGCTCATGGTAATCTTTTTTTCTGCTTTTCCCTGAAGTCTTCTCTGCATTCCAGGAGCTGTTGTGCCCTTACCTCCCGGCACCCCCGAGGGGAGCAGGCGGCCAGCTCCCCGTTCTTCGCTGACCACAGCCCATGGTCTGGCTCTTTGGCGCCCTCCCCATGTGCCGAGGGTCGGTCTCCACTCCTGGGACTTCCCTCACTCATTTGGGACCCATTTGCAAACTCACTTGTGTCATCTTAGCTGAGCCACTCAGGCCCCTCTCGGGTGAGTTTCAGCACAGCTGTGGCCTGCGAGACCAGGGTGTGGGAGAAGGAATGTGACCCTGGCTGAACCAATTCCTGTTCCTGTCTCTCCATTTTCTTCCCTCTCCAGAATTTGAATGAAGAAATACAGGTAGGGAACAAAAGTTTGAGGCCCTGGCAACAAAACGCTTTGCAGACTTTGGGCAGGAGTAGCCTTGGAAAAGCTGAAAGTCTCAGGGGACAGAAATGGGGGGCCTTACAGAGGACGCTGACAGAGGCAAAGAGAGCAATGGCACCCCAGAGGAGACAGAGGCTCAGACTGAGAAGCACCCCTGACAACAGATGCCTCGGGCGGCCCTAACCTTTTCAGCAACTTTGATTCTTCCTGTCCAGCCCTCTATTTTGCTTCAGTTTGTGTAAGTAGCTTTTGTTTCTTACAATCAAACAATTCTCAATCAAGCCAAAAGTTTTGCATAACCATCGGTCATTGTATATGGTCGTGACCCCCATCCTGGGCACCTCTGGGAGGCAAGTCACATGCCCTGCTCATCCCAGTCTATTCCAGCCACCACCAGGCTTGGCCACCCATGGAGGCAGCTGCCAAGAGCATCATAGTTCAAGAAAACGCTTGTCTGTCCTGCTGCATGGTCCAGAGGAAGGTGCCCGGGCTGGAAGTCCCGCTCCACACACCCAGCCGTGGTTTCCATGGTGATGGTAAATAACTCTTGCCTGCCAGCGCTTCAGTCACCCAGAGACTCTGAGGGCCACCGGAGACCTCAGGGTGAGGCAGGCATGCGGGCACTGGAAGACTCGGCGCCAGGGTCTTGCTAAGTTGCCCCGGCTGGTCTTGAACTTGTGATTCTCCTGCTTCAGCCTCTTAGCATGCTTGAATCACAGAACAACTTCATCATCATCTCAAAAGAAATCAGAAAACCCACCAAAAAAATGGAAGAACAAAGAGTCTTCAGTGAAAACAAATGGATGAGTGCTTTTGTGTTGAGAGAAATAAGGCACTGGACTTAATTTTTCTAAATCAGTTTGTCTCACCAGACTATAGCCAGATGAATTGAGGAAATAGGGGAAAATCTGCTGAAAAAGATTTAAGGATGAAGCTGCTAATTTGAAACTTCATTCTTTGGCCGTAGATGAAAGTGCTGAGGTGGCAGATATGGGTCAACTTGCCGTTTTAATTAGCAGTGTTATAGATTCGGAATACAGTATCACTAAGTGTCACGCGCCATTATTTCCGGGTTCTTCATGCCCTACATGAATTCCGGGTTTGAGTCCGCCGGTGACAGTGGTTTGCGCTTGCGCAGATGAGGCGCTTGGCTCGTCAGAATGACGCAGGCTGGCATTGACCAATAGAAACAAGCCACGACGCCCGGGTGAATATAAAAGGCAGGCTTGCATCCGGCTCGGGGTCTTTCCGCCATTGAAGATTGTAGAAGAAACTCCAGTAAAGCGTGCATCAGAAGGATCCCGAGTGTTGCGTGCTCCTTGCTGGCGAGGTGCACGCGACAACTAAGAGCTGGCTTCCTTGATGCCATTAAAATATAGCTAAGGGCTGGGGATTTAGCTCAGTGGTGCCACCGCCTGCCTCACAAGCACAAGGTCCCGAGTTCGATCTCCAGTAACAAAAACAAAAACAAAAACAATCTCTTCATTTGTATGAAGCAGTCAAAATAATAATGACTTTCTTCAAACGTTGTCACACATCTGGTGTAGCCATAGTGGTAACTGTGTGGTTGATGAAGAGGGATTTAAACTGGATGTGGCTGTGCATACCTATAATCCCAGCACTCAGGAGGCTAAAGCAGGAGAATGCCATGTGTTCAAAGAGTGAGTTCAAGACTAGCCTGAACTATGTAGGGAGACCCTGTCTCAGAAAAACAACAAAAAGATGTTATGCAAATCATCATCAAAGCTGTGAATTTTATGAGGTCCTAGGGATCGAATCACCAATTCCCTGAGTCCCTAAAGAGTAACTATGCTGTGCTTGCTTCAGCAGCACATGTACTAAAACTGCACAAGGATGACAGGCAAACTCGTGAAGCGATCCATATTTATTTTTCATGCTTAATCAGGAATCTTGTTCTGTGACTGCTCTAATGAGTCAACAATAAATGTTTTGAAACATTAAAAAAAAGTAAGGATGCTGATTATGGGGACATCATTTTTCTGAAGTGAGGTGGCCAAGTTGGAGTACAATGCTGAAAAGATTTTGGGAACTGTGAAGTGATACCATCATTTATGGAATCAATGAACCTGGAGATTCCTCACCAGTTTTGCATTTTTTAAAATTTGACTACTCATTTAAATGGGATAAACGTGTCATCAAGGTGAAAGTCAATTTTTTTGTGCTACATTTCAATACAGTGTACAACACCATTTATAATACAGTGTACAACATGGAAAGGGTAATGGGGGTGAAGGGCAGGATGTACCATGCACAGGTGAAAATTCCCAATGATGAGAGTTATCATTACGTATGCCTAAATGTACCAATAAACGTTTTGCTAAAAAAAGTTTAAGCTAGCTATAAGGAAAAAGTTAAAGCTTTATATGTCTAAAACAATAAGGTTTTCTTAACATGAAGATACTCTTAGTTAAATTTATGAATCTAAATTTAAAAACAAGTTATATATTTTAAAATAGTGTACAAAATTAAAGTATAGCAAGTTAAAAAAAAAGACCACCACCCTTGTGCCTTCAAATCTAAGCCAAGCTGGGCCATGGTCCCTTATATTGCAGCTCTCATTCCCCCCACTCCCCCAGAGAATCGCTTGCGATGGGACAGATCAAGAAGAGGGGTGAAGTTTTATACACCCTGCAGGCAGCCCTGAGAGGCCCTGAGAAGCTGACCACTCTCTCGCCGTGCAGCCATCCGTCCATCTACCTTCCATCAACCCACCCACTCGCTCATCCCTCAAGCTGGTTGTACTCACCCATGCCCTTGGGTGCCCTTGAGGGCAGCGGATGGAGGGAAAGCCACTCATTAAACCAACCCAGGGTTCTGCTGTAAGCTGCTTACCTGGCTTACTCCTGTGTTTTCAGATCTAGGGGTCCAGTTAAGCTATTCGGGGCCCCTAGCTGTGGGAGCAACTAGCTCTGCCCCAGGCTAGTCTGGGGTGTCCTAGTTTAATGTTCATGTCTCAAAGGTTCTCGTGACTTTCTCCTCAAAGCCAGGCATCCGAGCCTTCCGCGGGGACACCAGAGCCTGGATAACCTTTTGTGGCTGTGCACTGCAGCACACAGTTGCATTCTGGCTTCTGCTCACTTATGCGAACCGCACTTCCCTCACAGAAGCGAAGACCAACGCTGGCTCCAGACAGTGCCAAGTCTGCCCTGGAGAGCAAAATCCCTCTGGGTGAAAATTCCAGTTTCAGAGGGATCCAGGCTTTCCGCTCTCCTCCCAGGACCTGTTTTCCAGGGGGTGAGGAGTTTTGTTCCCAGCAGGAGGTAGGGAGCTGCCCCGGTTTTCTCTGAATACTCTGTGGAGTATCTGCGTCTTAGTCCACTACTGCTGCTGTCACAGAATCCCTGAGCCTGGTACTTTATAAATGAGAGAAATGTGTTGCTCGCAGACCCGGGGCCTGGGTTGTCCAAGGCCAGGTGCCTGCGCATTCTGTGTGGGGCACAGGCAGTGCCTGCAATGTGGCTGTGCGTTGCTGAAGGAGAACAAGCTCCTGCAGGCCTCATCTACAAGGACACGAACCCCGCTCTTGAGGGCAGAGCCCTCTGACCCTAATCACCTCCCAAGACCCTAGCCCTGAGCACCATCACCTGGAACCAGTTTCAGCCTGTGGATTCAGGCAGGACGCGGAACAGCATTTGACCACCAGGGACCAGTCCAACTCCCGTGGCCAAGAGGTTGCACACAGGCATTCAGCCGCCACTGTCTTCTTATTGGGGGCCTCTCTCCGAGTTCTGCCCCGCTGGCCCCATCAGTGAACAAGTGTCACTCCACTTTTGACCCAGGAGAGACGTTTTCCATTCCCACAGCACCTCCAACCAACCCAAAGCTGCTGGGTCAATTGTTTTGCAAGCTGTAGCTGTGGCTTCTTCCCTGAGACAGGCTCTGATGCTGATTCTGCCTGCTGCCGCTGGGGGGCGCTAGACCAAGCGCAGTGACTTGTATTTCTGCAGGAGGATGGGGAAGGCAGAGAGCCGACAGCCGACCCCTCCTGTTAGCCCTCCCTGGGGGAGAGGAGCCCCAGAATGGGGGCTCAATGGGTCCACGGCAGTGATGACCTTGGCCAGGGGTGACACTTCCCAATTGTAGGGGTGGTGACGCAGGCAGGGGCAGCAGGGATGGGAGAAATACGCAAGTCAGCTTCCAGTAACTCCCTACGGGCTGACCCTCTGACCTAAATGCTCCAGGATAGCAGCAGAATGAAAAAATGAAGAACATTCAGAACAGGATTTTAGCTTACTGGTTGTTGCTGGCATTGCCTAATTCCCAGGCACTTCCTGGATTAAATCAGGCTTGAAATGAGGAGTTCTCATCCAAAGCAGCCCCTCAGGAGGAAATATGAACTCTGAAACACACTCTTGTAGGAAATGTTCACGCTTCTTTTAAGATCCAGTTGAAAGAGAAAAATGCAGCATTGAGGCGGTTTCACGTCTTATGTTACAACTGACGCCCGCTCAGCCATGGCCGACAGAGGTGGCATCACAGAGAGACTCCAGGAGGGCAGGGTGGGTCCACGTCCTCGGTTCCCTGTGCATCCTCAGTGGGGGCTTTGAATGCGTAGTTTTTAGCTAGGGAGGTCAACGTAGAAGACCGCAGGACACATTACTGCTCTCTAACTAAACACGTAACAGAAGCCAGACAAGTCACGTGGCTGGGCCATGACAGTGTCCAGCTTTGGACACTTGTACCAGTTCCATTCTGGTTCCCAAATGTCTGCCTGTGAAGGGAGGGACAGGGGAGAGGAGCACGGACAGGAACAACTTATTAACCAGACCTGTTCCATGGAGCCCTGACCGAAATCTTCTGTCTGCTTTGGCCTCATTCCACGGGGATGTCTTAAAGAATGCTGTTGTATACATTTGTGGCGATCTTGTCACGGGTCAGTGACCACACTACTCAGTTTTATGCTTTGGGTGAAAATGTGGAAAATGAAGTTACCCCTGCCCATACCTCAGTGACTCACAGCCCATGCCACAGAGCCAGGATCTCCGAGCTGTGCCTGACAGCCCAGCTCTGCCCAGCCGGCCTCAGCTGCCTAGCACGTTCTCTCCTCTTCCTGTCCTGGAGCCATCTCAAACTCCCTCACGGGTCCTGAAAACATCATCTTTGTGATGCTGGGGATTGAACTCAGGACCTTGCACTTGTGAGGCAGGCATGGTGCCACCAAGCTAAATCTCCAGCCATCTTGTTTTCTTTTTCCTCATTTTTGCCCTCACCATTTCTGTTGAACCCAGTGTCAATGGCATCTTTTCTTCTACCCACATGGGCCCCTTCTCTTCATTAGTCTATGACTTCCACACATGCATTGCTTTCATCGCCCCCACAACACTAAAGTGATCCGTTTGTGTGTCTGCCTCCTGCATAGACCCTAGCTGGGAGAGCAGAGCCCTCGCAAACACTGCCGCTCCCAGAACACAACACAGATGGCACACACTGCTCCTTGATTTCGCACGTCCTTGTGCTATCAACGTAGTGAAATAGCTCCACTCCAACCAGCACAAGCCCAAGGGGCATGTGTTGGGAGGTAACAAGGTACCACGTGACTTCAAAGAGCAGGATGTAGCCAGGCCACGAGGAAACCCCACTCAGTAGGAGCCCACGCCCACATCAAGACCCCACTCTCCTGCTCTCCTCTGCCCTCCTTTTGGTCTCCCTGAACCTCCTTGAGTGTCCTGGGCTGTGACGACAGGAGAAGTGTCCTTCTGCGTTCACCAGAGTAGGCGAGTCACAGGTTCCCTGTGTACCCAGTCCACTGTCAGCACCCCCAGGGAGGACACCGCCTCTCAAAAGCAACGTTTTTCCACTAGAGCGGGGGCTGTACCCCTGCTGAGAAGACAGGTCCTAGGACAGAGAGGTGGCGAGGACATGAGAACAAACAGAAAGGGTAGAGACACAGCGCTAGCCAGGGTCTTGGTCACTTTCCTCACTGAGACACAACGCCTGACACCCACACCTTAAAGCGGGGAACGTGTGTTTTGGCTCCAAGTTTGTGGAGTTTCGGCCTCTAATTGGTCTCTACTCGGTCTCAGTTGGATGCACTCCAGAAAGGACATGGCAGAAAGGCCCAGCAAGGGACGGCCACTCCGGCCTTGGTGTCGGGAAGCAGAGAGGAGGGAGTGGGAGAGGTGAGGCACAGCCACCCCTTCCAGCAGGACCCTGACGTCGCCTCCGGGATCCGGGATTGGGACTGGGTCGCCTTTCAGAGGCCTGAAGCTTGGAGGAGGGGTGCTAGACGCCTCTGTCCCGTCCATCTCGCCCCACCGCCCTGTGGACAGGAGTCTGGCTGCGTTCTCGCCTTTACACGGAGGCTTCCTTTTCAGTCTGTGCTGCCTCCCCTGGGGTAATCCCCAGCCACTGTCAGGAACACACCTAAGGTCTTCTTTCTACAGAAGCTGAATCCTTAGTGCAATGTCAGGCCTAGCATGGGGCTCTCTGGCCGCTGCAGGGGTCCCCGGCCCCACACAAGAGCCACAGTCCCATGGAGCACGTGAGTCCTCTCATCAAGGAGGTCGGTGTCGGCCAGAAGTGCGTGTGGAGGCCCACTTTCCCACATTGTTCAGAGGGGCAGATCATCCCTAGGATAAGCCACCGTGGGTCAGAACCGGAAGATGCCTTCCCCGGGGGGAGGCCCAGCCTCACTGCCTTCCACCCAGGGCTTAACCTCGGGCAGTGCTGGCGCACCATTTAGAGCGTTCAGTGGTAACAACAGCCGCTCTGACACACCTGCCACAGGCTCACCTTCACGGACCTGGAGCCTCCTTTTCCAGCTCACACACTCACTTTCCTCCCGCAAGGCCAGGGTCCACCCAGCAAATCCTCGAATCAGAAAACCACAACACCTAACAACACTCTACTGAGGAAAAACGGAGGGCTTACACGAAGTTCACCTCAGCCCAGGACCCACGTAATTCAGGTGTCCTCCAGGTCCTCCCCAGCAGGGCCTGGCCTCTTCCTGATGTAAGAAATGAAACCTTTTCCGAGTGTTTTCAGGTTCCCCAGCGGAAGCCTGGGCTAGTGCTGAGGCCCGTTTCCCAGGGCCAGAGTCTGGCGGCCAGGGACTCCTCTGCTCCGCCCGCTTCTGCCCTGGCCGACAGCGGCCAGACACTTCAGTGGAAGGGTCTTGTAAGTCTTCTCACAGAAACCCAATGGGAGGCTCCCTCCCGGAAGGAACTGGGCTCACACCCAGAGCCAGAGTCCCGAGTCTTCGGCAGCTGCGCTGTGAGAGTCAGACTGGGATGGCCTGGCCTCTGGGCCTGGCATTGGTGCTGCGTGTTCTCCATGGCAGTAGCTCTTTCTCCGGCACTGGTGCCTACGGGTGGCCCAAGACTCCTCACCGGGGCGAGACCGCCACCAACTCTGGAGACCACTCAAAGCCCAGCTTGGAGCAGTTGTGCAGTGCTAGGTCTCAACCACCACTCACTCCAGGCCTGGCGGTGCTGCCGTCACAGGACAGAGTCTTCCTCCCCTTCCCCAGCATCAGTGTCATCCCCGTCATCCCCCGCGAGCACCTGCTCCGTGACCCGCGGGGCTGGGAAGAGTCGGTAGTAACAGATGAGGCAGCTGAGGCTGGACGACATCTCAGTGACTGACTCGGTGACTCGGGCTCCCCAGCTGCTCAGTGACAGAGCTGAGCTCCCACGGCGCCTGACGCCTGGCTCTGTGCCCTGTAGCCCTCTGCAGGCCACCTCCCAGGGAAAGGCGAAGCCCATGAGGTTCAGGAGAGCAGGAGCGAGCAGGAACGGGACACTAGACCAAGGGAGGTGGGCGGGAAGGCAGCCGAGTGCTGGAGGAAGCCTTCCTGCTGGTCAGGCACCGGGGGTGGGGTCCTGGGGTGCCCTGAGCACTCTCAAATGTCGTGTGTACTGGGGCGCAGTGGCGCACACCTATCGGCCCAGCACTCAGGACACTGAGGCAGGAGAATCACAAGTTCTAGCCCAGCCCAGGCAATTCAGCGACTTAGAGAAACCCCACTTCAAAAAATAATTTTCTGAAAGGGCTTGAGTTGTAGCAAATGTCTTGGGTTCAATTTCCAGTACCAGCCAAAAAAAGAAAAGAAAATGTTGCTTGGTCTTGGATCATGCCTCATCCTGGGACCCCATGCAGGAGGGATAACCGAGCTGACCCCAGGCTTGTCAGACTATGAGGAGCTGATTCCCACTCCCAGGACCAGGGAGCAAGCTGGGCCTTCCCGCAGTCCTGGGTTGGTCATGGGAAGGGCCTCAGGCCCTGCTCCAGGCTGCGCGGGGAAAGTCAGCTAAGGCCCCACTGCCACCACAACCGTCCCTCTTCACTGCACGAAGACATTTCCAAGGGACACGAGCCCAGCCGTCTGTAGGGAAAGGGATTCCGTGGCCTTAAAGCTCAGCACCATTTCTGATTCTCCAAGCGGCCATGGGAAGTGAGGTTCCTAAGTGGCTCTAAGCCTGGGGCAGGAGTCGCTGAGGGAAAATTTGCATCAGTAAAAGCCGTCATTAAATAAATGACCAACCAGAAGTGCTAAATAAAGGAGATTATGCACTCTTGAGACCTAACTCAGTCTTTTGAGAGACAAAATAGTTATTAGCATCCTAGTAGTGGATTTGGAAAATAAACCTTGTAATTGTATTTAGTGCTTAATGTTTACCAGGGCTTGCACTGACAGTTTACACACAGGATCATATTCAATCCTTGTTTAATCCTCATGACAACAGTGCAAACTGGTTCCAACTTGAGTTTTTGGCTCCTGTCATTAGAAGACTGTCTCAGGGCCGGGAATTTAGCTCAGTGATTCCAACACCTGCTTCGCAAGCATAAGGTCCCGCGTTCGATCCCCGGTACCAAAAACAAAAGAAGACTGTCTCAGAAAAGAAACTTTAGACAAGATCTCAATAATGAATGTGACTGCACTGTATACCTAAACTGTACCAATAAACTCAATGAGGGGAAAAAAAAGAAAAGAAACTTTGGTCTGGCATCAAAGTGACAGAGAGCAGTACCCTTCGGCACGGTGGCCCCTCGAGGAGGTGCCCCAAGTGCCACAGCCATGAAGCTCACAGACACCCCTTGCACAGCTGCTCTCTCCCTGCTCCCCTCTTCTGCTTGGTGCATGTCCCCAATCCTCTCCCTCATCAGTGAGCAGGAAAACTGCTCTGGCCAAGCAAGCTCTGACTCTGGCCCTCTGTTGCTCTCTTCTCTCGTGTCCTTTCCTTCAGCTGGGGGCACCTGCTATCCTCAGAAGTCCTCTGGGCCTCTGGTGTCCGTCACTCACACCACTCCCCAGGAACTCTTGGGTAAGGACAGGTGCTCCTTAGACAGCCAGGGGAGGGCAGGACAGGTGTCCTACTGCGACGGGTACTGACTTAGGCTATTTTTTGGACCAGCGTTCATGAATTGCAAGTGACAATTTTCACAGAAAAATTAAGTAACTCCTTTTACAAGAAAACAGAATTTGAGCACAGGTAATTTTTAAATAAAGTATAAAAAGCTACAGATATCTGTATATCTGCATCACAGGAGATCCCATGCCCACAATGGACCTGAGACAGGAGCGTGTTTCTCCCCAGCAGTAGCACTCAGGAAACCCTTTCCCTTCAGTCACCGGCCTCAGTGTGTATGGTGTGATCAAAATATATGGTGAATGGTGAATGCTTTCTTTTTTTTTTTTTTTTTTTTTT
>NW_022900914.1:3047286-3094508 GCF_012274545.1 Fukomys damarensis | reverse complement strand
TTTTTTTTTTTTTTTTTTTTTTAATCATTACAGTAAGACACACGGCCATTAATCCCCCTCAGAATCCTTGCCTTGCTTCACACACAGCCCACTGCTCTGGCAATGTTTGTGAAGCAGCTCTGGAGTCCTCTTTTCTCAGTGTCTTTAGAAGGTGCGGTAAAAAAAAGTCCAGCAAACGCTGCTGCTGGGCGCCATCCAGGGTGCAGACAGCGCGCGAGAACGTGCTGCTGTGTCCTCGCCTGCCTCACCCAACTGATCTGACTCCCTGAAGCGTCTGGCTCTTCCTGGAAGCCGGAACGACCTGAGAGGCAAGCATTTTGAATCCATTTAGGACATCAAGGCAGCCAGGACGATGCATCGAAAGAAGCTCAGGGAAAAGGACTTCTGAAACTGCGTCAGAGGGTTGTAAGAAAAAGATGGCGCAGCGTGTCCCGAGAAGGATTAATGATGTGTCTTTCACCGTAAATTTTTTTTAATTTCACTCTTCACCATATTTTTGATCACACCGTGAGTGAAACCTCAGGCTGAGTCTGTGCTGGCGAAAGAAAGCCTGGTATTCAAAACACCCTCGAGGGCAGCGCCTCTGCTGACTTTAAGGGAGACACAGCCTTTGCACAGGTGTGGAAACAGCTGTAGGTGGTGTTGGGGCTGCTTGCGAGGGGCTGCTAAGCAATCCTCAGCCACCAGCCCAGTCTCCTTGCCCTCTATAGGAACAGAAGCCAGGGCATTATTTTTAACAAGAAAGAAATACTTTGCATGTTTCCACTTGGTTTGGGGCTTTTTAGTTTTATGCCTTCTTTTGCGTCATTTGTTTCTCATTGAGTTTATTGGTCCATTTTAGGTATACAGTACAGTCTCCATCATTGGGATCTTGTACCTTTACATGACGTTATCTTGGTTCTTATTTTTTCCCCACTCGCCCGCCCACCCTTCACAACCTCACCTGTCGCGAGCCGCAACGTCAGAATCCTGCCAGCAGGTCCCAAACCCGAGGGAGGAACAACAGGAGAGCAGTCTCACGAATTTAGTTCCAGGCTCATGCTCTACCGCAGCAAGGCCCCGTTTATTTTTCAGGGTGGGGTATATATAGGCTAAAACCGAAACCAAAAGTGTAAGCACTTATACTCTTCAGCTGCATGGGAGCGAGGGCTGCACGGGAGCGAGGGTACCGCCCACACATCCCAGGGGGAAACAATAACAACCATTACGGGTTACATCTGCTAGGCTGAACTCGCCCGTGGCTATGGGCGAGAGCACGTCCATGCTCGTGCCGGCAAGGCGACTCAAAGTTCAATCATGGCTAGGCCTGTGTCAAGGCTCCCCATACTCACCCTTCCTATTTAGAGATTTTTGTTTCCATTTTTTCCTTTTCTCATATGGTTTCCTTTCCCTTCTTTCCTTTCCTCTCCCCTCCCACTTCCCCTACACCTTTAGCCCTTTTCTTCCTATTTCACATTACCAATTAAACATTTTGATCCTTATTTACATTTTCAGTTTCTCACAACAGGGTAACTATTTAGTATTTATACATGTGTGTCCTGTTTATTTCACTTAAGAATATGGCCTCAATGTGCATCCACTTAGCTATAAATGTCTAGTTTTTTGTCGCGAGCCGCGACGTCAGGATCCTGCCAGCAGGTCCTAAACCTGAAAGGATGAGGACAGAGAGACGGGAGGCACCTTTCTTCTCAAGTTCCTTGCTTGCTTTATTACAGAACCTCTCCTTTTTATACTCTCCAGCTGCATGGAAGCGAGGGCTGCACGGGAGCGAGGGAGCGAGGGAGCGAGGGTACCTCCCACACATTCCAGAGGGAAACAACAACCATTATGGGTTACATCTGCTACCAGCTGATCTCGCCCGTGGCTAGGGGCGAGAGCACGTCCGTGCCAGCCAGGTGACGCAAAGTTCAATCATGGCTAGGCCTGTGTCAAGGCTCACCGTAATGGCTCGCCATAGTTTTTAATTCTTTATGGCTGAGTAGTACTCCCTTTTACAAAAAAAAATCTTCTTTATCCAGTCTCCAGTTGATGGGCAGTTGGGCTGTTTCCCAGTTTTAGCTATTACAAACTGTGCCGCTATAAACATGGGTGCACATATATAGCTGTGGTATGATTCTTTTAGTTCTTTTGGGAAGATACCCAGCAGAGGAATAGAGCATATTACGTATTATTTTGAAACATAACAATCTTAAAACCTATGCATTTTTGTCTTTTGCATTTCCTGCATAGGACCTGTTTCTTACCCAGCTAAAGTATGACTTGGACGGGTGCAGTGAGAATGGGTGCCTAGTATTATTATGACAGGAACACTTAAAGAGGTGCTATTTAGCTCATGTGTTAAAATAAGATTTCACTGTAAAACAGCAGGCCTGAAAGTGAGGCATTGGCGAGAGAGAAATGGTTTGCAAGGGCCCTGTAGCTCCTCTCCAACATATCATGACCCCTCAGTCAAGCAGCCAGCAAGATAGAGTGAATCTATTCTCTGTGTTACTCTAGAAAGTATTCTCATCCTCAAGAAATTTAAAATAGAGAGGCAAATCATGAAACAAGCAAAATAACAAGATCGTCTTTGGTACTGCTGAGTGCCACAAAGAAGACACACCTGGCTAATGTGGGGAGGGCCGACCTGCACAGGGGTGAGCACAGGGCCCTTCTAACAGAGAGGAAAGCTTCTGTGACAGTTTCGCTGCTGTCAACTAGACTGGCCTGGGCCACACTCCTGGGTCTGCCTGGGTGGTCAGGAAGGCAAGACTGCAGGTCCTACCCCCGGTTCCTCACCCACGCCTCTGTCATTATTCTCCGCTCTGCTTTCTGGCCACCGTGAACTGAGTAACTTTGCCGTTCACCACATCCTCCCACCACGATGCTTCTGTCCTGGAGACAGCCATGGCTGGAAACCCTGAGACTCTTGCCAAAGAAAACCTCTCTTCTTTTGAGTTGTGGGTGGCAGGCATTGAGTACCAGCAATGGTAAAGTTGAATAATACAATTCATTTAGCAGGCAACATCTGACATAGGACTTGAGTTAGGAGGGATCAGCTAGGCAAAAATCTGGAAAACAATGTTCCAAGCAGAAGTTACAGCAAGTGCAAAGGCCTTCAGAGAAGAAATTTAGAATATTAGCAAGGCAGACAAAAGGCCTGCGCTGCTGGAGTATTCAAATGGGAAGAAGGGAGAAATAGGAAGTAGGAGAGGTTTACTGGAGAGGAGTCCTGCGGGGCATGGCAGACTTATAAATAATTTAGCTTTTGCTCTTATTGTAAAGAAAACTTTATTATTTTAAAAACAAATGAGATGATCTAATGTGTCCTTTAGAAACATCATGTTAACTAATATATTGGGAGAGTAGGTCCACGGCAAGGTTTTACTGCTCTTTGGGCCAGGCAATGACCGTGAGTGAGCGTCCTGTGCACTGTAGAGTTTTTAGCATGAACTTTGGCTCCTGTCCACCAGACACCAGTTTTATCTCTCCCTGCTGCCCCCAGTAGTGACAAGGAAGACTGTTTCTAGACATTACCGAATGTCCCCTTAGAGGTAAAGTCACCCCTGGATGAGAACCTCAGCTCTATAGGGACAAAAGAAGGAGGAATCCCAGGCTACCACTGTGGTCCATGTGGGAAAGATAATAATTTAGAACAAGGTAATTGTGGGTATGGCTAAAAGTGCATTGGGTACAAATGCACCTGGAAGTCAGAGCCAGTGGGACTTGCTGCTGAGCTGGATGTGAGCTATGAGAGAAAGTGAGGACTCTTTGGCCTGTAGAAGGTGAAGTCATTCACCAAGATTGAACAGCTTTATGTAGAGAGAAAATATTATGGGACAGAGGCAGCAAAAACAGCTCAATTCTGGTGAAGTTAAGATTAAAATTCCTGTTAAATATGCAGGTAGAAAAGTCAAAAGAGCAATTGGGTATCCGGATCCGAGGTTCCAAGTAAGAAGGTCCCAGCGGGAGAAAAGTATAAATATGAGAGTAATTCATACATCATCTGATCAAGTTCAGAACGTGCCATTCTTTCCTGTAGTATAAATACGCTATGATACTTGCTGGATTCAGGGGAAGTACGTAGAGGAAGAAAAAAGGCAGGAATTCACCCCTGGGTAGAAATAGAAGGGAAGATGTGCAGAAAATCTTGGAGTAGGATGAGTAGGTTCCAATATATTAGAAAATTGGAGGAGAAAGCCAGAACCAAGAGACTTTTCTCTTGTATCACATTTGGGATTCAGTTTACCCTCAGCCAACATGGCAGCAATCACAGTGTTATGATATAATTTAAGATGTGCTCAAAAAGCCTCATGTTCAGAGGAGGGGTGGGACACTGGGGACTGAAAGGGCATGTTCTTGTTCCCAGTTCTTCCTTCTCTCTCCACTTCCTGGCCACCATGATAGGAACAGCCCTGCTAGGCCCTCGGCCATGCAGTTTCTGCACTAGAGCTACCTTACCATGGACTGAACCCTCTGAAACTGTGAACCAAAATAAACTTCTCCTCCTTTAAATTGTAGATGTCGAATATTTTCTCTCTGCAGTGTGAAAGTGACTGGTACACATACTAAAGTAAATCCAATTATACAGCACTCCAGAGTTGAAAGAAGTCCAGAAACGCTGGTTAATTTTTCTGAGGTATTTTCAGTTTCTCTGTGCTGGGTCCAGACATTCGCATAGGCCATCCAAAGGGGATTAATACAGCTACCGGGTCGGCCCCAATGGGTCTGCATGGAACAGCATAACAAGTGGCACAGTGACCCTGCAGGAGACACTGTGGATGGGCTTCATAGGCTGGTGCTGGATAGGAGATGTAGCAAATCCTGAGTCAGGCAAGGAAGGCAGTTAAGAATGGAGAGAGAGAGAAATCGTGAGCTCTGTCATTTCCTGGTGGTGGTCTTTAAAGCCAAGACCGGCAATTGGTGACAAGAAAAATGGAGCCTGCCTCACACATCAAGGAACATCAGAACATGTTCACCCCCTCATGCACTTCATTATGGTTTGGTTCGTAAGGTACCCCAAAGGTGAGGTGTTGAAGGCTTGGCTGCCAGCCTGTGGCACCACTGGGAGGTGGTGAGACATTTAGGAGGTGGGACCTAAAGAGAGAAAGCTGTCAGGTCCTTGGGGTGCGTCCTTTAAAGAAATGTGGGATCCCGGCCCCCTCCTCTCTCTCATTCTTCGTTTCCCAGCTCCCATGAGGTGAGGAGTTTTCTCCATCTCAATGTGTTGAGTTACCACAAGACCAAAGGCAACAATTGCCAGCCAAGCAACAATGGACTGAAACCATGAGACAAAATAAACCTTGCCTCCTTTTAAGTTGACTTCCTCAGGTATCTTGTCATAAGAATTGCAAAGACCAATGCGATTCAAAGCACACTGGGCTGGGAGGTAGCTTTGGGCTAGTTAACTCCCTTCCAGGCTATGAAGACAAACACGACTTCCAACAGCATGAGGTCCACAGAAGGAAGGTTGTTCCCCGTGAGCCTTTATCACTTTTTAAATAAGAAAAACGAATAAACAAAAGGAAAGGATCACAGATTCCGAGTGGCAAAACCGGAAGAGACCGCAGCACTTACTGAGCTGAGGGACAACAGCACCAGAGCATAGCAAAAGGACCAGACATCTTCTTGGTCACCCAGCAAAGCGGGGACAGAGCTGGAATCCAGAAGGGTGCTCTGTACCTCCGCACTGGGAGTCACACAGCAGGTTTGAAGGAATTGCGGAAGCGAACAGATGTCAAGAAGGGGAGCCGCGCCTTAGTGTCAGGTTAGAGGCAGATGGTCTAGGATGATGAAGATGAGGCTTGAGAGCCTAGGCTCCGCCCACCACCGTGGGCCATGGGGGTCCCCAGGGCCGCAGCACCTGCTCATCCGAAAAATGCTGTCCACGTCTCCTTCCCCAGTAGAGAAGCTGGGTGGCTGGAGGGGGTGGAGCACAGACAGCTAACACTGCCTTCTCTGCACCCTACACAGCTTTTATGGCATTACTTCTCATTTCGTTGAGGTTCAGCCTCTGCAATTTCAGGCCTGAATTTCCAAG
Organism: Fukomys damarensis; assembly: GCF_012274545.1. Classification (NCBI taxonomy): domain Eukaryota; kingdom Metazoa; phylum Chordata; class Mammalia; order Rodentia; family Bathyergidae; genus Fukomys; species Fukomys damarensis. Next base: position 3,088,489 of record NW_022900914.1, on the reverse strand, counting down.
CTGGATTAGAAACCCGGACATCTGGTCTTTCCCTTGAATCGGAGTTGAGCTTGCTCTAGAACATGGGCAGTATTTTTTAACTGACTTGAATATTTCTTTAAACCTCACATTCTCCTGAGCTTTGAGGTGTGAGCATAGGCATCCTGCCTGGCTAGTCCTCACCATACAGACAGGAGATAGGACAACACAATCAGCTACCTCATCTCCCATACTCAGTTCTCGGACCTTCAGATCTGGGTCTTGCATCTCTCCTGAACGGCATTCGTGGTTCTTCAGAGCTGCACTTGGGACGGGTGAGGCAGGGGAAGCCAGGAAGACTTGAGAATGCGGTGCCTGCAGTCAGAAAAGCACATCAAAAGAAGGACCGTTTTCCCTCTCCTGTTCCCTCTGTGCTTCCTTGAAGTGGAGGCGAATGACATCACAACACAACAAAGTTGCCAAGACATACTCTACAAAAATGCCCTCACATGGTTACATTTTCTGCCAATTAAAGCGTTTGGAGTATAAATCAGAGTAATTGCTTAAATCAGAGTGACTGTTGAAACAGATTTCCAGTGATCAAATCAAAAACGCAATCATTCTTGTGGTTCCTCCGGTGCGCAGAGCCCCACATACCTTCTGAAACTGTCGGTCGCCAGTTACACGCAGTGTTTACATTAACGTGCTGCCCAAACAGAGCAAATATATATTTTCAGAAGAAAATGTGAATCCAGGGTTACAAGAATGTTTCAGAAACAGCTAAGTCATCTTGTTTCAAGTAAAACCAGATGTTTGCATAAGGAGGAGAAAGCCAATCATTTCTTTTAATTACGCTCAATGGCCAGGCCACCAAGGACACCCACATGTGTGCAAGGGCCGGTGGGCATCAAAGGCTCTGTGACAGAGGAGGCAGTCAGCAACTCCGGACCTCCTGGCGTCCCCAGCACAGCTCTGGGCACTGTTGGAGCGGCGTCTCTGAAGAGTTGGTAAAGGGAGGCTCGTCTCCCTGTGCCAGCACCCCATGCCCACCTCTCCGCCCCCAGGAGTCCGAGCAAGGCCAGGCTTTGGAGGGGCCCCGGGCTCAGGACCCTCCTGGGTGGGGGAGCTGTGCTCTGAAGGCTCTCCCGTTCCCCTTGTCGCCACCCCAGAGACACAATGGTGGCTCCTACCCCAGCGGGGGCTCCAGAGGAGGAGGACAAAGGTCCTTGGCCCACGCTGATGCACTCAGGTTTGGTAGCACAGGGAGAGGACCCACCACGACAGGGACAGGGGCTGGCTCCAGAGCTGTCCCTTCCCGAGGGAGCTGCTGAGCTCCAGCCTGGGAGAAGGCCCTGCTCTGGACAGAGCTCTGGACACAGACGTCCCTCTTCCCGGGCACGGTACACATGCTGAGATCCAGAGAGCCGGCTCTGCTGCTGCGTGGGCTCATGGCGCTCCCTGGTACAGGACAGAGTGGCTGCACTCCCAGGGCTCCCTCAGTGCCTGAGCTGTTCCCGGGGAGGGGGGGTCCTGAGTGTTGGCCCCAAGTGAACCGAAGAGTTACTCCTAATAGTACACAAAAGCTTAATGCTGAGGGCGGGGGTGCGGCCCAGGTAGAGCACTCGCCTAGTGTGTGCCTCATGGACCCTGGGCTTTAAAAACAAATTCTCCCTCAGAGTCTGTCCCGCAGACCTCCGTATCTAGGTACCAGCACCACAGTTTTCACTGTATACTACTATTAGTAGTTTCCTCAAAGTTAGACACCTCCTTGTTTTGTTTTGTTTTGTTCTGGTTTTTGATGTTGGTGCTTTTATTGTTACTTAAACAGCCTCTTTATTCCTGAGGAAAACCGTTCATGACATCACAGCACAGGGAAGGTATTTTAATTGTATATCTCTGTAGTACGTGTTAAAATGAAGCTGTAGCCATTAACACCAAGCTATCTGTCCACTACTTGGGAAAATGAGGCTCAGAATTATCCTGTGGAATTCTAGTGTTATTTCCAAACCTTGATCGGATTTCTTTAAATGACGCTGCAACAAATGCCGAGCGAGGCTGGAGCATTTCTCTGAGCATGGAACCGACGGACAGCACATGAGCCGGCCACAGGAAGACACCTGCTTGCTCTGGGCCATACAGACAATGACCATTTTCCCACCCACAGAACAAGGGAGAGACACTTCCTCCGCACATCATTAGGAGTGGGTGTGGACAAAAACTCGAAAATAAATGTCCTGCTTTGTCCACCTCTTCACTTGCGCTCCCAGCTTCCATGGATGTTGCTGTGTTTATTTTCAAAATGGTTCCAGCACGAGACATTTTAAAGCAAAGCGAATCCTCCAGCATTATGGAACCAAGAAGTCAGCTTTGAACTCATGCAGAAGGTGGGCCAGTGTCCATGGACCAGGCATTTGCTAATCACTTCTTGGCTGCAGCTGACTGTAATGTCCAAAACCAAAAACCATCATGAGAATTCTCGCAGTCAGAAAGAAAGCGAATTGTCTGAAAATAAAACACTGCCTTTTCCGACCTCTGACCTCCATGGATGGTGCTTTAATAACCTAGAGAATCTCTTTGAAAGTGCTTGCTAAGTGCTTACGTGAGTCCTTCAGCCTCCTGGCATAAACACCCAGTGGGCCTTGCTGTGTGGCCCTGACTCTTCCAGTCCACTTTGCATGTCCTGCACAAGGCCTCGGTAGCCCAGAAACTGCATCCAAGACTCTGCCATTGGTCCATCCACTCAACTTGTTTTTCTGTCCATTAAGTTCATTGCTACAGTTTAGGTGTGCAATACAGTTACATTCATCACCGGGACCTGGGTCCTTTATAGAACGCATCTTGGTTCATATTTTTTCCCTATCCCCCCCCTCCCCGACCCCTCCATCCATTCAACTACTTGACTACCATTGTTAAGCACCTAACTCGTGCAATGATCCAAAGTGCTTGCTTCAGAATTGTTGTGGTGCCTGAGTCATGAAGTACAAAACCCTAACCTCAGAGACACCTCAGAGACTCAGGTCCACAGTCCAGCAGATGGTGGGCCTTTTGCAATCTAGGGAAAGTGCAGGAAAACATTCGGTTTCCTTTTAATTTACTGGACATCTGCTTCAGAACAACACAGTACTATGCTTATGTGTGAATTGCTTTTAAAAAATTCACTCCTCCTGAAAGAAGTTGAGTCAAATACTAAAGGGAATCTTATTAGGGCCCTAGGTGGGAAATGCAAGAGGGGTAAACACTATCAGGAGGAGCAAAGGCCAAGGAAAGTGACAAGGCAAACAAGTTCCACTTCTAAAGCCCTGGTTCCACTCTAGGGAGCCTCAAAAAGCACTGTTCGGAGCCCTCCACTGCATCCAAAGCAGGTGGACCCATCAACCCCTGCCCATCGGGGAATCCCATTAGCTGCATGTCTTGAGGAGGGGCAGGGCTCGGTAGGGACCTCACAGTACACACGAGGGTGCTGTACACTCACGAAGGAGTGAGACTCGCAGAAGAATCTGGACAGCCACGTAATCACACCGAAGGCTGGCGTTTGTTGCAGAGTTTACCACCAGGGGGCAGGCGTGACCACGGACGCGCTGGGCCCTGCCCTTCCAGGGGCGCCACACAGTTGAGGCAGCAGGAAGGCTCCCAGCGCTCAGCAGCAGGCTCAGGCGTAGAACCTGGACTTGCGGCTCCCAGCCAGTGCTCCTCCTAGTGCCCAGGGCCTAAAGGAAAGGACACTGTAGGTGGCCTTGGAGTTTTATTCTATCTACAGTTGGTTAGCTGTCTGCTTAGAACTCAGCGTCCTCCCCGGTGAGCGTGGACCTCCCCAGGGATGCTCTGAGGTTTTCGCCTCACCATGCTGAGGAATCCACCTCCCAGTGCACCCCGCATTTAACACGCCTGCCTCACACGTTACACTGAAAAGCACCCTCGAGGAGCAAGGCCCTTACTCCTTGGTCTGTCTTTTCTCTCCCTAATGAAGGGGGATCTCCACCCACCACACTGATTTCACAAACCTTCGACTGCTTGTGGGCCCTGGCTGGACAGAAGGACCCCTCTGAGGAACTAAAACTCTGGTCTTCCTCAGCCAGGAAGCCTGGCCCTTCTGGGGGCGCCTGAGGAAGATGAGCTTCTCCCGTGCGAGCAGGGGAGCGATGGTTTGGGGAAAGGACCAGGGCAGCCTCTGTTGGCCATTTCACCTCCCTTTGTCCATGTTGTTCCTTCATTTGCTCCCTCAGCAGACACTGCCTCACCGCAAGAGCTCTGCAGATCCTTGCTGCCCCTCCCAGGAGGGGACCTCTGGCCTCAGACATCCAGCGAGCAGCCTTCCGTGCGGCCTGCTGGTCCCGGGGCCTGTGCGGTCCTGACCCTCAAGCTCCAGGTGAAGGAGTAAGTGGGACAAACGAAGGCCTCACATCAGGGGCTTCCGGCGGAAACTTTCAGAAGAGCCTCAGAGCCTGGGCCACGGCAGAGCGCCTGACACCAACAAGCGCTTGCAGCCAGCCCAAGAGTCTCCCTCTCCGGGTGGCAGTGCCCCACACCCTGCCTCAGGACACGGCCAAGGGAGCCACGGAGCCACTGCATGTTTTGCTTGCTGTTTCATCCCCTAGCTCTCAGAGTGTCATTTCATGAAGAAACTCAAAGGGGGATTCATCTGCCAAGGATCAGCACCATGTGATGCTGTCCTGCCTGGACCCAAGGAGGGTATTTAATTCAGATTCCACGCTGTCTCGGTCAAAGTTCTAGTGGGGGCCCCACAACTGTGCCTCAACAAGCAGCTTCCTGCTTGCTTTCCGGCATGATGGGGAAGTGTGCAATAGGGAAGGGCACTGCCCACTCCCTGGGCTCGTCCTGTAGGGCTCTGGCTCCACCATTGGGCTGGGTACCAGACCCTTCTCTTGTGGCTACTGTGGTCCCTAAGGCAAAAGTGACTCACAGTGGGCTGAGCTGGTTCACAGCACTGGGTGTCTGCAGGATCCGCAGAAGGCGGAGGTAAGGTATACCCACTCTGCCTTCGTTTTCCCAGAGCCTACCGAGGAGCTGAGGCAGGCACTGACCACCTGGCCCCTCTGAGAGGCCTTCCAGCTGACCCTACACTGGGCTTTGTTCTGACGCTGCTCCCCACTGAGCCCATTCCTCACTCACCACGTAAGACTTAGCTACTCCTCTGTGATCAGGCCAGACAGATGCTAAAGTGCTAGCTCTGAGCATGGAGAAGGCACCACAAGCCAAGGAATGCAGACAGCTCCGGGGGAGAGACTCAGGAGTGGGAGTGGATAGTCCCTAGAGCTTCCAGAAAGAGAAACAGTTTTGAGTGTGGTCCATGCCAAACTTCTGTAGAACCGAAAGATGATACAGCTGTGTCATTTTAGCTAGTAAATCATGCCAGTTTGTGTTACAGAGGCAAAAAAGAAACTAATGCAGATTTTGCTCCCCCTTGGAAAAAATAATTGTGGCACCTCTTCTGGATTTCAAAGCTAGAGGGGCCACCCCCACGGAAAGCCACATGTGAGAGGAGAGTTGTCCGACTCTATCTTCACGACAGAGGCACTGCGCGAGCTGGCTGTCTGGAGGATGGAGCCTCATGTCCCAGCCCAGGTGGACCCCGCGGCCTGGGGTGAAGAGGTGCCCGCCCCATTCCAACACTGTGGGTGCAGCCTACTGGGAGCTCCCTGCTAAGTCAGGCCCATGGCTGGCCTCCAGGCATCTCGGGGAACAAAGCCGGGGGACTGAGAGGGAGCCCTGAAAAGGACAGGCGTTAGACCCCAACTACGGCACAAGGGTCCTTCCTCCAGAGCTGGTGTGCTCGAGAAAACTAGACACCTCCCTGCCCGTGGGAAGGACGCCTGACGCACAGGCTCAGCCACGTCTCTGGGCATCAGAGCTCAGTAGTGGCGAGACCTCCGTGGCGCCCGGACCCTGGGGCTCTGCTCACACTGCCCCTGCTCTTCCCCAGCACAGGCCGGTTGTGTCCTTGAGAGTGTGGTGGAAAGACTTACTGATCCCGGAGTGGAGAGGCCTGCCTCCCCACCCAGTCCGTGTCACCTGCCACCGAGGCCGTGTGTCCTCTCGGCGGTCAGTAGTGTCCAGCGCCAGAGGCCCTGAAGTCACTGTTCTGCAGTGACCCTGCAGGGTCCGGGTGCGTCAGGGACCTTCTGGGTCTGTTCTCTGAGCGCAGACCACCTGTGGATGCCGCCTTGGCTGCACCCGGGGGTCCATAGCTGTTCTCAGAAACTTCAGGGCACCTCGCATCCCGGTCATCTCCAGAAACCTCCCTCGGGGCTGGCAGTGGGGACACGTGAGGAGGAGGCCCTCTTCCCTTGGGTTCCCCTCAGAGTCCGTCCCTGCCTCTCCTGTTCTTCCTTCTCCTCCCCTGGCCCCTCTGCTCCCACCTCAAACCCTCAAGCCGTCTCGCAGCTCTTTCCAGTAGTTGCAGAACTGTTGGCAACAAAATCCAGGAAGGAAAGTGCCTTGCTGACGACTTCTGCTTTTAACCTGGCCACAAAGGCCAGAGGACGGGAAACCCCGCACTGCTGCCTGGACGGGGTGGGAACACGGAAGGGTAAAGGGTCAGTTCCTGTGCTGTCACTGCCCTTGACACAGTCCCAAATAGCCATCGATTGGCATCTGCTCATTTAATCCATTCTTCCTGCTTCCCTCCTCCCCGAAGGCCAGGGCCCTGCTCCGAGGAAGGGGCACCAGCCAGCGTGGCAGAGGCAGAGAGGAGGGCAAGACACGGGTCAGGAGGGCACTGAGCGGGGAGGCTCCCGGGTGGGCCCACAGCGGAGAAGGCGAGAGCTGTGACAAAGACCTACACCGAGCATCCTCTCCGCAGAGCCGCCACCCTGTCCCCTTCCCAGAGGGGGACACTGAGGCATGGCAGTGTCCCGCCAGGCAGAGAGAGCACGGCCCCAAGTCTGCAGTCCCTCTACTGTCTGGAGCATCGTGCCTGCCTTGGGATTCCCCCACACGCCCCGTCCAGAGGCTTCCCTTCCTCTGGAGTGGCCATTTTGGTCTCTTCTCCCGGACCCAGCAGGGCCGCAGCCACCTCCGCAGGAGCAGAAAGATGCTGCCCCCAGCCCGGGCTCTGTCCCACCCCGCTTCCCTGAGCTTCCTGGGCCTATGCAGGCCGGAAGGGCCCAGCAGAGCGAGGGGCTGGCTGCGGCACTCCGACCTACTTGCAGTCACAAAAATCTGTTCTGCCTTTTATCCTGCTTTGGAGCAAGGAGAGGTCAGCACTTTTCACCTTTTCTGTAAGATGAGACCACAGCAGGGAACGAAGAGTCAGGAAGCCCGCCGGGATGGGAGGAAAGGCGGGTTACTGGGAAACGCGGAACCATGCTCAGATCAGAGCGGAGGGCTGCCCGAGGCAGGGCCGGGCCGGGACTCGCCCCAGGCACTCGCTCAGACCCCTGGGGACCTCCCAGAGGCGGCCCAGCTTCAGCTGCTCCGAGGGGTCCCGGGAAGGAGCGGAGCCCAGGCGACCCACGGCTCCCATCTTTACCCCTGCCCTGTGGTCACCCAGTCCGAACTCAAGGGCCAGTTCCTATTCATTTGAATAAGAAGCAGAAACCCGCAGAGCAGCTCCTGCTGCCTCCCTCTGGCTGGATCCCTCCGGTTCCGCCCCAGAGCCCCCCAGGCAGCAGGAGGCTCTGCACACAGCTCATCATCGAGTCCCCGCGTGGGTACCGACTCTGCACAGAGGCCCTGGAACGGCAGAGCTGGGCTTCCCTTCACATTGGTTTTGCCCATTACAGGAAGTGCATGGGCTCAGGAAGCCACCGCGAGGCTGCCGTGGGGTGGAGCATTCCAGGGGCCAGGTCTCCCTGGAGCAGTGGGTCACACAGGACCACAGAAGGGCGGCGTCCACATCGGAACTGATCTCTCACGGGCTGCGGGTCCGATGGGCACGCTGCCCCGCGTATGTCATCCCAGACTCCTCTCCACGTTCGGTCTCCTTCTGAGGCCCCGGGGTAGGCTCGCACCTCTGGGTCTGGAGCGGACACCGCTGGGCCTGCAGGCGGCCGGCGCGCTTGGGCAGCGGTGGCTGAGGGAAGATCTCCAACTCTCTGGAGTACCAGTAACTCTGGCTTTTCTGCTGCGGGGAGTGTTACCAAAACACACCCCTCCCTCTGCTCCGCGCCCACGGGTGTCACACACAGGAAAGATGACAAGCTAAGCTCCGGGTCAGGCTTGGGAGCGGCTTCTTCCCTGCAGGACTGTCCAGTGCGGGCTTTGCCGCCGGACGCGGAAGCTGGGCCAGCAAAGCACCACCCTGAGAGGCTCTGATGCGACAGCTCCCCCACAGAGCCGCTGCTAGGGCTGAGCGGCGACAGGGATGTTAACCTTTACACGTGGGTCACTGCTCCAAGGGAGCCCAGGCTTGAGGCTGGAGGCTTGAGCAAAGCATTCTCTCAGGCCGGGCCTCCACGGGGACCAGGACAGCGCGGGGAATCCAGACAGGCCTCAGTCGAAGATCACATGGAACTGATCACAGCACTGGGAAAAGACAGTACGAGATTCAAAATATAAAATGCACACAGCACACAATCACCTACAAGGAGGCGTCCATTCATATGAACGCGTACTGATTCATATAAAAAGAATCAGAGAAGCACCAAAGGGCTCGCCAGTGTTTAATTACATGCATGAAAACCAAAAGGCTGACGGTCATTTGATTGCTCACAGGCAGGTGGGAGGAACCCAAGCTGATCGCCAGCCGGGTCCACTCTCAGGGCTGGGCAGAGAGCAATCGGCCGGCCCCACTCCCGGAAGGCAGGCTCCCTGATGACATGCGAAAGGAGTTTCCAGTAACAAGGACCCGATGCAGGGAGACTTTGGTCTCTGAGTGATCTCACATTTGTGGCCCATTGCTGATTTTAGTCGCAGAGAGGAGGCAAGTCTTTCTCACTCTCCGATCAGAGGCAATGGCGAGAGCCCTGCCTGGGCTTCTGTGGTGCCCGGCATCTGGGAGCAGCCAGGCCTCCGCTGTCCAGCGCAGCCTTCTGGGGCCAGACATGGGCTCAAAGCGGAGCCTGCCCTGGAGCTGCCGGATTCCAGTGGGACTGGAAGACTTGTCCAGGGCTTCCTGTCAGGAGCCCCGGCTCTGGTCCTGCTACAGAGCAAGTCCTCCCAGGCCTGGGGCCAGAGGGAGGCCCCTCGAGCCATGCTCCTCCTCAGCAAGGCCGCCATCCTCCTCTACTCCAGAGGCCTGGACGCAGATCTACATCTGCCTGTGCCCAGGGAGTGCCAGTCCAAGCAGGACTCAGGCCCTGTGTCTTCCCTCCTGGCTCTCTCACAGTCTCCTTTCCTCGGGGTGAATGTAGGTGCCAGACGGGGCTTTGTGAGAGTCTGGACCGGAAAACTGAAACTAGGTTCTGACCTGAGGAAAACACAGGAACATATTGTCTCGTCCCTAGCAGCGAGAAATATGTTTTTAAACATGACACAAAATGCCAATATCCATGAAATATAAAATTAACTTGACTAGATTTCTATATCATGGAGAAAATAGTTTTAAAGGAAACAAGTGAAAAGATAAATGAAAACCTGGGAAAATATACTTGGAATTCATATCAAAATAAAACATTAATTTCTTTAATACAAATCTGTGAGGGTTTAAGAGGCTAATAAATAGCAGCCCTTTTCCAGCCCAATTTCTCTACTAACAAGGGAATAAGCCAATTAGCATCCAAAACCAGCTTTCTGAGGATGCCATTTTGGTATGTAAATGGCGGGTCTCCCAGTACAGGATGCCGGATGAAGCCGATCTATCGCGAGTCACAGCCACGGGCCTCACCCGGCAGGCACAGGACCTCCACCTCGAAGCTGGGGGCATAGCCGCAGGTCTCCAAGGGCACTGCTCCCACAGGCAGACTCCCCAAGGCAGAGAGACAGAGAAGTGGACGGCCGGACACGCACGCCTGCTCCTCCAGACTTACAGAGAAACCCACTCTTGCCCCACCCCAGAGTGCGCAGACCAGGGTCAGAACAGGACAGGACATTAACTTACGCTTTGCCACTGAAATATAGAAAACATGGAGAAGAGAATCTTCCTTTCTTCCAGTAAACCCCAATAAATCAATAGAGGGAGAACAACGATACAATAGAAAAATAAGAAAAGGAGATGAACAGACTCCATGGAAAATGAAATTGAGAAGCACACTGGTGCACACATGCGTGCGCGCGCGCACACACACACACACACACACACGCGTGATAGAAGCAGAATAAATGTTTACAATTTTTTTTTAATTTTATCACATTGGGGCCAGGGATTTAGCTCAGTGGTGCCACCGCCTGTCTTGAAAGTACAAGGTCCCAAGTTTGATCCCTGGTATTGCAAAAGATAAAAGGAATAAATAAATAAATAAATAAAATAATCAAAATTTCCAACAATGAATGTCATTATATTGTATGTCTTAAATGTACCAATAAAATTAATTAAAAATTTATCACATTGTCATTAACCTCCTCAAAATACTACCTTTTGCTTTGTACACACTTATTCTGTCATTCCTGCCACTTTTTAAGGCAGGTCTGGAAGTCTCTTTTGTGTCTTCAGCTGCGCTGTCCTGGCTGTTTTGATGTCCTGAATTGATTCAGAATATTTACCTTTCATAGTGATTTTGATTTTGGAGAAGACCCAGAAGCCATAAGGTGCCAAATCCAGTGAATAACATGAGTGAAAACACATTGTGATATTTTTATTTGGCAGAAATTGCAGACAATGCTTTGGGAATTAATTTAGGACACTGAGATAACCACAAAAGCACATTAAAGACACTCCTTAAAGAAGCATTCCAGATGGCTTCAGAAAGTAGTAGGATCGGTGGAATAAGTACGGGCATTCAAAGTGAGGGGGAGAATTTTGAGGGAACTAAGGGCAATGTGTCTTTGACCATAGTGATCTTTTAAACACACACTGTATTTTTTATTAGCCCTGGTATACATGAAATATGTAAAGCCACTGTCACTGTGCATGAATCTAAATTAAAGCCACAATGAAATAATATTATGATTTAGCAGGTTACCAAGGCTGAAAACCTTGTCACACAGTGGGTTGCTGTGGGTATGGGACAATTGGCAACAGATATCATTGTTCCAAAGGCAAAATTTCAGACCCTGCAAGTGCACCTCTAGGCACACATCCTGCTAATTTTGGGGATCTGATGATCATTGCAGCATTGTTTGTATAAATGCAAAAGCCTGTTGTCAACTCAAACTCAGGATTAAATAAAGTACATCTGTAAAGTGCCCCCTTCAGTTTCAACTAGCTGCCCGATCCTGTGTGGAAAGAACATTCCGATCTCCCAGGCCTCGCCTCACCCTGTGGGCAAAGGGGATGGGGAAGCTGCTGTGCCCCTCAGGAAACAGGGCCGTTGGCCTCTTACGTGGGTGTCTGTCTCGTCACGCAGCTGACTGGCAGCTTTCCCATGAAGACAGCCCAGGCCTGGTGAAAGGAGCTGTCCAAGCAGGGGGAGGATGAGGAAGCTCAGCCACAGTGTGCAAGTGACCTTGAATCTGAGAAGGTTCTAGAAGGTGTGTCAGCTGCTCACACCAGTCACGACTACAACTTCTTTGTATTTAGTTCTGCCACCAAAAATCTCCCCGTTACAAATCCATCCCATTTATTTCTAAACATTGCAAGGGCCTTCGGAAGAGGAAGGCAGGCTGCTTGCTCCTCCCCTCTTGTATGAGTTTTCTTTATTAGATTCCTTGTTGAGATATGCTGTCCTGAAGGAACAGAAATGAGCAGCTTGCTTTGGGAAGAGGATGCTTTTTGAGCCAAAGAGGGCAGCTTGTGGGCCATCAAGATGGTGAGAAGCTGAAGCCAAAATAAGCACATGGGAGAGAGGTACAAGAGAGGGACAAGCTTTACCAACTAAAAGTCAGGACTGCTGAGTTCCCGCAGGAGAGGCAAACCCTGCTGAGGAACAGGCAACTTGGGGCTGCTGCTCAGAATGTGTTTCATGGCTGCAGTGAAGACAACGGCCTCGGAGCCACCGTCTCCCACATGCTCCCTCCCCAGCTCCCGTGGCAAGTGCTACGGAGGAAATGAAGGAAATTGCCTGTGAGGAAACTACGGCAAAATAATCGTCCACATGGGCTGTTCATCCACAGCAAACCTCGGTTCCACGGCCTCACACTGGGAGCTGCTGCCTGTCATGGAAGAGCAAGCCCCACGGAGTGGGGTCCTGGCAGGGCAGGAGCATCGTCACCATGGAGGGGCCCCGGAGAAGTCACACAGTGAGCGGCAGCCACGAACCTAGTGCTGCACACTCTGAGCTGGCTTCAGGGTGTGTGTGTACCCCGGTGTACACTTGTGTGTGAGGGCCTGCTCAGGAGTCGCTGCGTCAGACCTGGCTGGCTCTGCTATTTCTGCCACAGGGGCTGAGTGCAGCACAAAGAGAGGCAGGGACATGGCCTGCCCTTGCCAAGGCGCACCCCAAAAACGACTCCCTCGTCAGAAGCAGCGACCCTGTCTGCTATGACCTCCTTGCTCGGTTCACCTGCCCAGCAGACCAGAAGTTGCAAACCTGCAAAAAGGGGCCTCCAGGGGCCAGCTGGCACCACACATGTCTGGGGCATAAGTGTCACTGGGCTTGCAAGCTGGAGAGTGTGTGGCCGAGTTCAGATGTGTAATAGACATGAAATAAAACACAAACACGTGTGCCCGCCACAGGTTGTAAGCTCACCAAGGCGGGTTGCATTAGAAACTAAAGTTCAGATAAAATTAATGGAAACAACAGCACCACAATTAATAACCAGAAATTTCTCCTGGATAGACAGATGATAAAAACAGAAAGAGAGAGAAGTAAAATCCTCATAACTGTACTACTAGGCATTTTACAGGTAGGAAAACTGGCAAGAAATTTCATTTTCCCTGCCAGAGGCTTCAGCTGGATTAGCTGGGTAATTCACTGTGTCCTCCACTTCCCCCTGTGTAGTTGGACATGGCGATCAATGAAACCCAGTGTCTTTCTGCTAAAGAGGCAAGGCTTGGCCCTGGCAGGCCCGGTGCACTGTGCAGGGAGCTCTACCACCTGCCCGTGGGTGACTGGGGACAAGTTCCCGAGCCATGGAGCTGGCTACCTGCAGGAGGGTCAGAATGGGGGCATGATCCTGGGGCCTCTCTGGTCCCACAAGACAAACAACAAAATTAGAGTCTTAGTGCTGGTCTCAAAATGCATAAACCAGGCAGTGTACGTGACAAATAATTCCCTACTGCAGTTGTGAGGCTGGGAGGTCTAAGATTAAGGTGCCAGCACGTCTAGGGTTCCATGCGATGGCAAGGGCCCTCTTCCAGGTTTGCAGATGACCGCCTCCTTGCTGTAGCTCCACAGGTACAGGCAGGCAGGTGGAAGGGCTCTGGTTGCTCCTGCTGCTGACAAAGGCACTAATTCCTCGGTCAGACCTATCCACCTGCCAGCCTCTAGTTTCAAATTCCACACACGCGGGAAGAGGCCTTCAACACAGGAGTGTCAGGAGGACACAAACACCGTCTGCAGCAGGGCTGATGCGTGAGCACCGCTCACTGCTCCTGGACCCTGAGTCCTGGGAGAGCACAGCACACAGCCTCGGCTCAGCTGCCCCTCCCTTCCATCCCTCTGGCCACCTGCTGGTTGGCTCTGGGTGTGCACTGTAACGCTGGGGCCTCTATCCCAGGTCTCCATTCCCAGACCATTGCGTAGCCCACGCCATCACACCCGTTCTTCAGGGACAGTGGAGACTTTGAGCCACAGCCAGAGAGTAACTGGAAACCCTTTCGTCTTGTGGTTCCCAGGTTCACCCCTGAGCACCCGCTTGTTTTAGCTTATTATTGTACTCCTTTGCTAACGGCCAAATAAAGAACTTGCACCCGAAAGACTCGGAACCTCGTTTGGTACTTGGAGTTCCAGGGTGCGAAACTAAAGGTTAATCCTCGCCTCCTGCACTGGAGAGGGAGCTGGGGAATCAGAGAAGCCGCTTTCCAAAGCACACAGCTGGCCCTGGCTATCTTCCCAGCTCTGCGGGACAAGGAAGGGTGCGCCACTCCACGAAGGCCAGATGGACAATGCCTCCCCAGGCCGAGGCCCAGCCAGAGAAGGCCCACAGGCCCAGGTCTCTGTCTGGTCCCAAGGCTTGGCTCGCACTTGGCAGAAGTGCCATGCAGCCCACTGCCAGCGAGTGGCGGCACCGTCACTCTCTCTAATGAACGTGGTTTGTGGCTGCCATGACCACACCGATAGCCAGGCGAGCTGCATAAATGATCAGAACCCAAGAGTCTTTTGCTACTCAGCAGCCACCCAAGCTGATCGTAGTAAACAACCACCGCTGATCACAGTTATTTCCCACAGACCCAGGGGTTGACGGAGCCCAGCCACACGGCCCTTTTTCCGCTCTCCCTCATGGTCCGCTGGTGGCTGGCACAGGACCCATCTGGGCGGCTTCCTCACTCCACAGCCAGTGGTGAAGAAGCTCGGACGCGCTGACTATTGGCCTGAACGCCTGCCTCCAGCACGGCCTCTCCCTGCCTCTGCTCTGTGACGGGAGGTGCAGAATGAAAAGCCCTAGGCCAAGATATCCTCCTTGACCCAACTGGATCTCCCCCAGGAGGTAGTGCCCAAAACTCAAGAACTCTAGAACCATAGGAGCAAGGCAAAGCAAAGGCAGTGAGACTCGATTTCAGCACCAAGGAGGAGCGACCCACCGAGACAGCTTGTGAAAAGTGGGCCGTAAACTTGACCCGGCTGATGCTAGCAATGGAGGTGTCGTTCTTCCCATTGTGTGTCTGTTCTGCTTTGTCCTGATGTCAAACTGAGGGAGTACAGAAGACGCTAAAAGCAGTGCTTGGACCCCAGATAGGAGAAGAGGGAAAAGATCCAGACGAACCAGCTTCTCCCTCCCCATTGTTACTAATCGTTCACTCTTCCGGGGCGGGGTGAAGTTGATCCACAGCAGAGTGACTGAGCGAGTCACGGATGCAGGGACTAGGTCTAACCCGGGAGACCCCCCTGAGGCAACCGGGGACTGTGCCACCGAGGAGGAATTCAAGGCAAACCCCTGGACAGTCCGGAGAGTCACCCAAGCTCACCTGACGAGCCCAAAGCAGGAGAGCAGGCCAGAGACTGAGAGATGCCTGGGGTCAGAAATGGACTGGAAGCAGACGGCACGGAGAGCTCAGGGTTGCCTGCATTACACCTCGGCCGTGCGGGGTTTCGATGAGTCAGACTCTGCAAAACCGCCTGATCTTTGCTTACATAATGGCGGCCTTAGAAGAGATTCCTGGAAACCCCCCTTTGTGGCAGGCACTCTGCTAAGCATTTTCTTGCATGTTTCTTTTAAAGCTCTTACCCCAACGAGAGATTCTTATCTCTGTTTTAGAGATGAGAAAGCTGTGGCTCAGAGACAGGAAAGACGCTCATGTGCAACAATTACGTGGCAGAACCAAGACTGTGAATCTAGTAGTATGACTCTGCTCAAACAGGTGCCGTCGCCTGGGTCCCTGTGCGCAGCCACGATGAGCCTGCCGTGTTGCTGTCCTCTCCCTCTCCTCCCACGAGAAGATGGAGTCAGAGTGACTTTCCTGGGGCCGAAGTTGGTGAGTGTCAAAGCAGGGGTTTGAACACATTTTAATCACTGCTCCGGTCTCTTTCCAAGCTCCAAAGGCTGTTATCTGGGCATGTAGAGTGGGGTGCGGGTCCTCTCCTTCAGCCCAGACTGGCCCCTACAAACTTGAGGAAAAGAATGCAAAACAGAGCTCAGTGTAGCCCCCGAGAAGGGAGAAGAAGGCACATCCTTCACAGAGGTGAAAGGCAGGGCAGGAAACAGTGCTAACCGTTCATCGTGTCCCATTTTTCACATTAAAAAAGAAAATCACCTTTTTATTTTTATAAAGTACCTGTCCTGGAGGGGGAGTGGAGCAGGCACTCCCAAGAGTTAAACACCTGTTTTCCTTACCAACTGCTTCCATCTGCTCTTGGGCCTGGCACACATGTGCTGTTTCCAGGGTCGTCTAAGAGGCCTTCCTTAGCTGGGTCCAAAGAAAACAATCATTCTGAGTACAGAAAGAGGTGCATCTGCTAGCCTGGATTTGTGGGAGAGTCCATAATCCCAGCCTTTTACCTCCTATTAGCCCTCTTTTCCAGGAAAAAAATGTCCTGCTCTTTGAAGTGGAGACCATAAAAGTGTGACAGCTTGCCTTGCAGACTGGGCTGATCCTGGAACACGAAACAGCCCTTCAGATAAAATATACAACTCAGGTGTGGGAGGGGAGGGTTGGGGGTCTTAAAATTCGATCAGTCGTGAGTTATTTTATTTTATGGCTCTAGCCGGGCACTTCCCTACTGTAGAACATTAGTAATTCCAACATTTTGGACATATTTCCCATTAGCCTTTTATTTGAAATTTTATGCTTCCCCTCATAAAAACCTTCAGCAGATTCATGTGCTTGGGATGTTTATTTAGAAGCACAGATGGCCTTCCTTCCAGTTGTTTTTATTGTTGGGCTGCCTGCGTGCTCCCTCTGTCCAGCGGTTGAGGGGTGGGACAACCCGGCAGCCAGCATCGTCTCAGCGGACGAGGGCACCGGGCAGGGTGGGTCGGGGGAGGGGCCTCCGGTGGCCGGGAGATTCGCACTCACAACTTCCCTCTCAGACACCCCTCACATACACGCCGACTGGGTGGTGTGGGAAAGGTAGGCTCCCACCTTCCTTGTCCCCCAGAGGGCCTGTTCCTCTCAGGAAGGACTGTGTTCCGGCTGGAGCTGCTTTGAGCTGAGAGGGAAGACGGAGCTCTGACAAGGCTGCCCCTCTCGTCTCAGGGGGACGGTCCTTACTTCTGTGGCAAGATGTAGTACACGACTAGCAGAGGTCTTGTAAGTCTCCAAATTGTGTCATTCTTCCTTCCATCGCCCCGCTTCATTATTTTCACAGTAAAGATGAACCCTGCCATTAATCTTGAAGGCCAGGTATTTATCAGGCTCATGTGTGTGGTTTTACTGAGTCACTAGGTCATGTTTTCATTGTACATTTGGCTTTGAAGGCCCCGTGCCTTGTAGGAAAATCCTACTGCAATGTCACCAGTAAATATCCACAGCCTCTGTCATCGCCCCTCCTAGGACTAGAGGCAATGCTGCCCCTTGGCTGGTAGAGAGTTCTGCCTTTTGTTGGCTTCTTTTCAAGCTTCCTATTAGTGTTACCCCAGTTTCTGGGCCATGTATTCTGTTTACTCTGCTTGAGAGAGTTGAGGATCATAATCGGTTCTCCAAAGCATCCTCTCCCCAGATGATATGGTGTTGCTCTGCACTCTGAGTGAGAACCCAAGAGAGAGTTTACAGGTTCAGTCTTACTCATCTTTCCTGGGGTGACAGCTCCTGTGTAAGATGACAGTGTGCCTGTCAAACAAGCCAGCAATTAAGCGATTCTGTGCTCTTGAAAAGACAATTTCAACTCATGCCTCTGGGCATCCAGGAGAAATGTGATTTACCAAGCAGATGTCTTCCAGTTGTATAGATATTTTCTGAGGCAGAAGAACATGAAATGAAAGGGGATAAACCTCCATGCCAATAGCAAGAGATTGGTATTTCTCCTGCTCTTGCTCTCAAAGATGTTTGGTGATGCCCAATAGCACAAGAGAACACAATCCAGGGCTGACATATTAAAATCACTTACGTAGTCTTCAGAGAGGGCGATGTCCTGGCCTGCTCATATTCCCTTTCCTTTGTCACCAGTGTGCAAAACCCTCTGGGTCTCAAGAAACTCTGGCCAATCCGTAAAATCCTAGAGGTCAAAGGAAGCATGGGTGTAAGCCACACAGGTTGTGCTTGGGGTCATATAAGGGGAAAGACGTGCAGCTATTGTTATCAATGATCGCCGCAAAATAATAATCAGATGCCTGAAATATAAAGACCCAATTCAAAAATGAGCATATGAAATGAACAGACATTTCTCAGACAGAGAAGTAAAAACACCAAATAAACATATGAAAAAATGTTCCACATCACTGGTCATTCGAGAGATGCAGATGAAAACAACACTGAGATTCCATCTCACCCCAGAGAGAATGGCTGCTACCAATAAATCAACCAACAAATACTGGCGATGTTGTGGGGAGATAGGAACGCTTCTCCATTGTTGGTGGGAGTGCAGACTGGTGCAACCACTGTTGAAATCAATATGGAGATGCCTCAAACAACCAGGATTAGATCGCATTTGATCCAGCTATTCTTCTGCTGGAATCTTCCCAAAAGAATTAAAAGGATCATACGACAGTGATATATGCTCACCCATGTTTATAGCGGCACAGTTTATAATAGCTAAAACTTGGAAACAGCCCAATTGCCCATCAACCAGAGACTGGATAAAGAAAATGTGTCTTTTTTAAATATATAAAAGGGAGTAGTACTCAGCCATAAAGAATGAGAAACTGGATATAAACCCTTTCCTCCTTCAACTCTGGGTGTTGGGTAATCTGTCTCAGTAACGAGAAAAGTAACTGACACCTCTGCTCAAGGAAGAGGTTGTAGTTCTCACGGGACGTGGGGACTTGGGATTCCCTTCCAACCCTATGTTCTATGCATCCCCCATTGTCCTGTGGGGACATCCCCCAAGGGGTCCTGTGATTGTTAGGAGAAACGAACCTTTTTAGTGGGTGTGAACAGATCCAAGTAGGGCATGCAATATTCACACACATGAAACAGTCCCTGTGCCACAGAAAGAACCAACAGCAACTCTCCTGAAGGTTCTTGGTTGCAAAAGGTGAAGGGAACTCTATGAATTCTCTAGTTCATGTTTCACTTTGGATTAGGAGGAAAACCACAGCAAAATAAACCGTGTCAGTCAACCCTGCTGTGTAAACAAGCAGTTGGTGATAAGTCATGAGACAGTTTGCATTTTTACGGAATGGCCAGAGACAAAGATCCAAAACCAAACCTTCTCTTTTACGGCTATTTGAAGAAGGAACAAGGAGAGCTTTTGTTTTACCTCTGGGGGCTGCCACAGCCAGCCCCTAGCTCCCTGAACAGCCCTTCTGAGCAAGAAGCCTGCTGCCTGGAGCCAGCTCTGGGTCCAGCAACCTGGTTTTCAGGTTGGGGTGAGGACCCAGGAGTAGTGGCCCCCTCAGCCTCTGTCCTCAGAGGACAGGTATCTCCCTTGGGGCCCTGCGGGCCCATCAGGCAGCTTTGTGCAAATCAGAAAAGACAGCCTTGACTTCAGGATGGACTCCAAGTCATCAGGCAGGCAGGGTCTTGGGCAAATTAGGAAAAGATGCCCTGGTCTAGATCCCTCGTCTACACACTTTTGCTATCGATGGTCAGGTAGCAAATGTAGGCTTCGTGGACTGGAAGGTCCCTTTCACAGCTCCTCAGCTTTGGCACCAAAGCAACCGCAGACAGCACATTGACAACTGGAAGGTCCCTTTCACAGCTCCTCAGCTTTGGCACCAAAGCAACCGCAGACAGCACATTGACAAATGGGCACGGCTCTGTCCCAAAATATCTGCATCCACGAAACCAGGCAGGGGCTTGACTGCCCTAAGAGGCCACCACCCCAGTGAGTCTCAGTCTCGTGCTCCCCTCCTCCCCTTGGGTTTTTGCGCCCCAGCATCCGGGTCCTGGGGTCACACTCTCCCATTCTACCAAGTACCCCAAGCCAGTGCACTGTCCTGAGCTCAGCTTTGAAAACCAGACTTCCTCTGTTACATGAAGAGATAAGGACTTGGAGACAAGGTCTGCAGAGACAGGAAGTCCAGCCGAGCCTGGTCCCGGGCCCGGATGAGTAAGGCCGCCTGCCTCCTGAGGCCTCTTCTTCGGCATCATGCCAGCTCACCAACGAGTGATTGGTTAGAATGGAAGATTAAGACAGTCAGCAGAACAGAATTATTTCTGGATGTCTTCCAGTTTTTTCCCCTAACCGGTCATCCAATTACATTAAAATATGGCAGTGGTTTCAACGCAAACCACAAACAGCCACAACCTCGCGATACAAGCAACGTCTGCAAAAAGCCCATTTCTTACAGCACCCAGAAGCCACGGTGAGAGCAGCACAGGGAAGACTGCCTGGCTGCGCGCGGAATCCCCTGCTGCCTTACACACTTCCACAGCATGGAAACCTTTCCATCCTGCACGCTGAAATTTAATTCCTCATCATCTGTGGAGGCCACATTTTATTAGAAGGTCACTTGTCATCTGCAAATCCAAGAAAGACACATCATTTTAATGAAGCTCGTGACTTAGACCACGTAATGAAACTGCGGGCAAGATTACCACTTGCGCTGCCCCACGGACAGTGGAGGCCCTCGGACTTACTCGGGTCTGCACGGATCATACAAAAATATAGAAAGCAGCCGGGGGAGGCAGCCATGCCTGCGGAAGCAGCAGATGCCGGCCGATGCCATTCTAAACTCAACTATCCAGAAGAAAGCGTGGGTCTCTGCTGATGTGTATACGAGGTCCTATAATTTATTGTCTTTGCCTTTCTCTACGAATGACACATTTTCCTTCTGTCAAAAAACACATGAAGGCGTGGATGGGAGAAGCTAAGAGTCACTTACCTTTTCCTCAGTTGAACACAAAAGCACAAAAATCCTTGATCCCAGAAGAGCGCAGCAAGGGTCTGAGCAGGGCAGGGGTGGGGAGAGAGGTACAGCACCGGGACATGGACCCAGAAGCACGAAGGGAGGCCTGGGCACAGCTGCCATCCCCTGAGCCACGCCCAGGCCCAGCGGGTGGGCAGAGGACCCTGCGGGCAGGTGTAGGGGCTCGGAGATTCAGTCACTCCTGGGACACACGCTGGGGCCACTCAGCTTCTCGGCACTCGCTCCCCTGTCGGGGATCCCTGCTCACGGACCACTGACACCACGCTCCTGACTCACCACTCCCACTCCGGGCCATCTGGCTCCCTCCGTCGCTCCTAAGGATGGCCAAGAACGGAGAGCCATGTGGTAGTTGGTGCCGACTGGGTACACGTCACTGTGGGTGCCGAGGGGTGGGGGTGTGAGGACCTGCTAGCCACTCTTCGCTCCAAAGGAGAGGCTAGAGCACGGGACAGGGAGCTGCGGGGGAAGAGAAGGGACTCCGGTGAGACCCCAGGGACCACCCACTGAGCCTGGTCAATTTAGGGAGACAAAAATAGATAATCAAGTCTCAGGGTGGTTTGTTTCATATCAAGAAATAAACAAATGATATTTGAAATCAACAAAACAGTTATATTCAAAATATAGGCTCTGATGTGGGTACTGACCAGTTGGACTTGCTGCAGATGGACCACAGGGCTGGAGCAGGGTCCTTAGAGACCTTCTCTTGTGCCACCCACATTCTGTCCTTTAATTCTGGATCACAGGGAAGGTTATGGAATCGCCAGGAGGCCAGCATGGCAGAAGGGCACCCAAGGGGTGGGGCAGCAAGTGCTCTGGTATTTTAACAGCAGTGAAGGACACTCTGGTGAGAACCCACTGGGCTCGGTTCCTGGCACCGGACATGTGCACCCTGCAGTCCACACCGACACCCTTGCTGGGCTGCACTGAATGTGGAACGGCAAGCTCTCGCTTCTTTCAGGCCATGGAAACAGGTGCTACTCCTCCAGTCCATTCGTCCCCTGAAAGCCCACCATCTTCACCCGTTTAGGATCTCTTTGTAGCCATGATTGCACTTGATTTTTACAATGACTTGAGAGGTAGCTGTTATTGCCTCTCATTTCACATGAGGAAATTTGAAGTCCAGAGGTATAAAGGAGGGGTGGAGGCAAGGCCGGGAAGCGCATTTGTTTCTAGGTGTGGCTCTCACATCGCTTCACCCTGGGACGGAGGGCCAGTGCTGCGGCTTATCGGAGACTCCCCAGCCCTAGAGTGGAAGCATCAGAAAGACGAACCCCAAGAGTACAAATGGAACCCCCATCTTCTGGCTGTGTGAGCTGTCAGAAGGGAAACAACGTCCCAAATTGGGACAGGGTCTCAAGTCGCCTGATTCCTGGTCCAGGGCTCACCCAGGCCTCAGTGGACAATGGGGCAGCCAAGCCTGCCCCTGCTCCTGGACAGAAGCGTTCCTCTACTTGTGCTCCTGGCCCTAGGGCTCCTATCCTGAGAACCAAGGACTGAATCCCCACCCTCCTGCTGTGAGGAGCTCTCCGCTGGACAGATGTGCAAACTACTTATGGGGATGAGGAAAGAGGATGCACGGAGACAGAGGAGACGAGGTGAGCAGTTCTGGATTTCCCAGACATGCCCAGGCCAACTCTAAATAAATCCACAGCCACCACACAGGAAGCCACTAATTAGGGTAGACACTGTCTCTTTTAGGGGTCCGGAGCCCCAGGCCTGACCTAGTCCAAAGTCAGCATTGGAGGTAACGAATCTCTCCTGAGAGTGAGTGGTGTCCAGTAAAGCATTCCAGAACTTGAACCTGGCTTCAAAGGCGGTATCTGCTTACCCCTCCCCAGCTGGGAACCAGCCAGGGCACCTTATTCCTATTAGACTGGAGATGCTTTGCACACTAAGCTTGAAAAATGCACTGAGGACTTCGACACAGATGGGGGACTGGTGTGGCTCTGGCAGCACTGGACTTTCTCTGAAAGTTCCTTTGGGCAAGAAAGTGAATTTCTCTCCACCTGACATTTTCAAATGAAGAAATGGCAACAAGAACTTTCTTGTCTTGTAACATTCCCGTGACTCTGAGGCTGACAGGAGAGGTGGGGAGCCGAGGCACATCTCAGGGTGGTTTGTTTCATATCAAGAAATAAACAAATGATATTTGAAATCAACAAAACAGTTATATTCAAAATATAGGCTCTGATGTGGGTACTGACCAGTTGGACTTGCTGCAGATGGGCCACAGGGCTGGAGCAGGGTCCTTAGAGACCTTCTCTTGTGCCACCCACATTCTGTCCTTTAATTCTGGATCACAGGGAAGGTTATGGAATCGCCAGGAGGCCAGCATGGCAGAAGGGCACCCAAGGGGTGGGGCAGCAAGTGCTCTGGTATTTTAACAGCAGTGAAGGACACTCTGGTGAGAACCCACTGGGCTCGGTTCCTGGCACCGGACATGTGCACCCTGCAGTCCACACCGACACCCTTGCTGGGCTGCACTGAATGTGGAACGGCAAGCTCTCGCTTCTTTCAGGCCATGGAAACAGGTGCTACTCCTCCAGTCCATTCGTCCCCTGAAAGCCCACCATCTTCACCCGTTTAGGATCTCTTTGTAGCCATGATTGCACTTGATTTTTACAATGACTTGAGAGGTAGCTGTTATTGCCTCTCATTTCACATGAGGAAATTTGAAGTCCAGAGGTATAAAGGAGGGGTGGAGGCAAGGCCGGGAAGCGCATTTGTTTCTAGGTGTGGCTCTCACATCGCTTCACCCTGGGACGGAGGGCCAGTGCTGCGGCTTATCGGAGACTCCCCAGCCCTAGAGTGGAAGCATCAGAAAGACGAACCCCAAGAGTACAAATGGAACCCCCATCTTCTGGCTGTGTGAGCTGTCAGAAGGGAAACAATGTCCCAAATTGGGACAGGGTCTCAAGTCGCCTGATTCCTGGTCCAGGGCTCACCCAGGCCTCAGTGGACAATGGGGCAGCCAAGCCTGCCCCTGCTCCTGGACAGAAGCGTTCCTCTACTTGTGCTCCTGGCCCTAGGGCTCCTATCCTGAGAACCAAGGACTGAATCCCCACCCTCCTGCTGTGAGGAGCTCTCCGCTGGACAGATGTGCAAACTACTTATGGGGATGAGGAAAGAGGATGCACGGAGACAGAGGAGACGAGGTGAGCAGTTCTGGATTTCCCAGACATGCCCAGGCCAACTCTAAATAAATCCACAGCCACCACACAGGAAGCCACTAATTAGGGTAGACACTGTCTCTTTTAGGGGTCCGGAGCCCCAGGCCTGACCTAGTCCAAAGTCAGCATTGGAGGTAACGAATCTCTCCTGAGAGTGAGTGGTGTCCAGTAAAGCATTCCAGAACTTGAACCTGGCTTCAAAGGCGGTATCTGCTTACCCCTCCCCAGCTGGGAACCAGCCAGGGCACCTTATTCCTATTAGACTGGAGATGCTTTGCACACTAAGCTTGAAAAATGCACTGAGGACTTCGACACAGATGGGGGACTGGTGTGGCTCTGGCAGCACTGGACTTTCTCTGAAAGTTCCTTTGGGCAAGAAAGTGAATTTCTCTCCACCTGACATTTTCAAATGAAGAAATGGCAACAAGAACTTTCTTGTCTTGTAACATTCCCGTGACTCTGAGGCTGACAGGAGAGGTGGGGAGCCGAGGCACCAGTTACCTGCTAGAAGGCTCAGTGGGTCCAATATTAGACTCAAAGGTTTGGGGAAATCACAGGAGGAGCAAATGAAAACATGGAGTTTCAGAGGAAGAGGCCTCAAGTGAGAATTGCAATGAGCCAATCTGATTACCTAGGAATGTAGACAATTTCCTGAGAAGATAGCACCACCCCCTGCTCCTCCATCCCCAAGGGTAAGCCTGCGGTAAGCAGGATGAGAACAAGGGACATCTGGGCCATGACAGCCACGGAAAGGGACAGGTGAAGAGTGTTCCCTGACCCACAGCTGACCCGGCTGGGAACAGGGGGGCACTGACCGACTGCAAGAGTGGCTGACTGGCCATGGAGCGTGAGCCTTAGCACCCTCTCACCAGGCCCCACCGGCAGGCCTCATGATGGTTAATTTTATATGTCGACTTTGCTGGGCCACGGAATCCAGGTATCTGGTCAAACACCACTCTGATGTAGCTCTGAAGGTATTTCTAGGTGTAATTAACATTTAAATCCGTGGACTTTGAGTAAGATTCTCCTCCATGATGTGGGTGGGCAAATTAACCTAATCAAAAGACTTTGGAGAAAAAAAACACACTGATTTCTCCTAAGGAATCCCTCCAGATTGTCCCTCAGCTCTAGCTACAATATCAGCTCTTCCCTGGATCTCCATCCTGGTGGCTGACACTGCCGATTTTCGACAACCATGGGAGCTCATTCATTAAAATGAGCAGGACTCCAGATCGGTGGGGGTGGGGTGCATAAAGGTAGCGATATACAGGTTCTTTTCCTTGGTTCTTTTTCTCTGGAGAATCCTGGATAGACACACCTCTTGGTGACAATTTCCCTGTGCTGAGCACACTCTCCATTTGGAGACAAAGGAGCATAAGCTTTAGGGAGAGCCTCACGCCAGTAATCTACACTGCGCAGTGCAAAGCCAGAGGCCTTCGGCCACGGCCCTGCTCAGGCAGTAAGGAGGTGGAGCTCTGCGTTTGAGGGATCTTTTCCATGTACAACAGCTCATAGCATGGTTGCTCCTTGTCCTATTGAACCAAAATCTGAATCCCTGGCACTCTTGGACAAATGTATTCTGAAGTCATATTTGTACTCCAGAATTGTAGCCACCAGGCGAGATCCTGCCAACAGCAACCTCTGCTATCCACAGCTAAGCAAATTTCTCTGTACCTATACCAAGTTCCTCTCCCTCCACTCAGTCTCCAAGAAAGGAGCCTCCCTCCTCATCCTCAGCTCATCCCAAGACTGCAGATTCTTCTTCGTCCTGGCCCCTAGGGTGACATCGTCTTTACTCTGCTACGTTCTCCATTTGTGTCTGTCCGCCTGGCGAACACTGACCCTCCCCTCGGGGCTCTGCTTCCTACATGAAGCCTCCTGGGACCTCCAGGTTGTCCTCTGATTCCCATCACTTCTGGTATTTATTTCCCTAGGAGATTTGTTTTTATTTCTAAAATTACATATTTATATGTCTTCCCCTCCCTCTGGATTATAAATTCCCAGATTCTAGGGACCCAGAGGTTTAGTTATTGATACTTCTCTCATTTATTCAACTACCAGTATAAGGTAAATACTTATAAATAATAATTGTTAATAATGTTAATAAATGATAATAAATGTTTATCAAACTAAATATAATTTTCAGTGATAACAGGTGCTGCAGAGAAAATAAAATGGGCGCCTAATGGAGTGACTTTTAAGAATGACTGCTGCATAAATAGGCTTAATAGTAAAGACCCCTCTGAGTGCTTACACTTGAGCTTATACATGAGTGAGGAGAAGAATCAGCTGTGCAGGTGCAGGAGGAGGTTCCTGGTAGGAGAAATAGTGAAAGTAACAGTGTTGGGTGAGGAGTGTGGCATGGTGGATAAAAAGGTCTCTGAGGCCAAAGGAAAGTTGGAAAAAGTCACTGCAAGGATACCGTGTTAGGGAATTGTCAGTGAGCACCTGGCGAGACTGGAGGCGGGTTCCTTGTGAATGTCTCTGCCTCAGAATAGCCAGAAAGCAGAAATACTCCCTTTGCTGCCCACCTCTCCCCTCGCTCAACACGTTTCCCATGATTAATTTCATCCCCCATCTCTTAAACCATGTCCTCTTCCCCGATGAGTTCCAAATCTCTACCACAAGCCCAGACCTCTCTGTTGAGCTTCACCCTCAACATACAGGAACTAACTTTGTCATTTGCCCCCAAAGCCTGAGGCTCATCCTGGTGAATGGTGCTACCATCCACCTAGTTTCCCAGGCTAATAACTGAAAGTCTGTAAGGACTCCTCTCCCCTCCCTGCGATCATGCAGTCCTGAGGGTGTTGCCTCTTAGGATGGTCCCAGAGATAAGGTCTTTAAGCATATTCAGTACTCATCTCTGTCTGTTTTAAGTAGTTTAAATTCAAACAGCCCCAACTACCCCCACCGGTCACATCCACTTTCTATAGAGAGGACGGCCCTAGTGGCCCCACCCATGCCTGGTTAGAGTCTTGCTAAAAGTAGTATTTCCTTAATTCTCTGAGGTGATGAGAATATACTGGTGTACACATAGGTGACTCTAGGGTAGCTATGGCCAAGGCTTTTCCCAAGCCGTGTTCTTCCAGGCAGTGCTGGGGCACCCTCCTTACTCTGGCAGTCTGCTCCGCCTTTGGTCAGTCTTCCCCTGCTGATCTGGACGGCTCCAGCAGCAGCTTCCTCCACCCAAGACTAGCAGGGAGTCCTCCTACTCATAAGAAGGGAAGCACAGAAAGGTCCCCAGGAGACCCGGGTAGGCGTCCGGGCACATTCGCAGTGCCATGTGCCATCTGGGGGAGTGGGCCTGGGCCGTCAGCACCGTGGAGAGCTCCAGGTATGCCCTCCGTGGGGCAGTCAACTGGACCAGAGTCTGGAACTCTCCCCTGAGTGGAGGGGAGAGAGAGGGAAGAACCGATTGTTGCCGAACACCTCCATCAGCCAGATATCCAGCCCTGCAATTTTAGGGATCTCAGCCCAAACCTGGCTTTCGGGAGCTTCACTGCCTCTGCTTTGGCAGCCCATGGGAGGCTGACGTTTACCGTCTTGAGTCGTGGCCAAGGCAGCGTCACACGAAGGGCCAGAGCTCCCAGGATCATAGGCCCAGACTGCACAGGCTTCGCCAGCTTTCACGACCTCAGTCTCTTCATGCTGCACCCCAGCTTTCCTGGCTCCTGCCATCTGTGCTGTGTGGTGAGACCTGCTGCTCTCACTGCGCATGTTCCAGCTTCCTCTGCCCACACCGCAGGAGGAACGGAGCAGCAGGAACTTCAGGGATGGGGAGGCCCCTGACTTCCGGGTCTTCCCCAGTTTGCCTCCAGCCACGTGCCCAGGGAGCCCAAGGAGACTGACACACTCAGTGTGCTTCAGCACGCCCGTTCACTCCCATCGGACCAAGAGCCTCTGGTGGAGGAGAGGGAGGCATGACAGGCCGTCTCCCAGCGAAGACTGCGTCTATTCAGAGACAGAACACATGACTTCTGGAGCTAACACATGTTCTCTCACACCCCTACTCTCACTCCTCCCGTCTACCCCAAACTTCCCCACCCCTCTTCACCCTGCCCTCCTGCTTCCTGCTGCTGGGTAACCATGGGCTTCTGTCTGCTTCGAAAATGTCTCCCACTTCCCAGCATTACGTGCAGCCTCCCCTCGAGAGTGCAGGCGGGTTCTGTCCTGACCTTGACTTGCCGATGAGACAGCTGAGTGGCCCCTGGTGGCTTTCCCAGGAAGCAGGATTCTGCATCCAGGTGGCTGCTCTCTGTGTGGTGTAAAATGCCATACAAGGGCTGGGGATTTAGCTCAGTGATGTTGCTGCCTGATCCAAGCACAAGGACCTGAGTTCGATCCCCGGTACCAAAAGAAATGCCATACAACCAGGACTCTGCCACAGTGTCCTGAATCACCTCCACCTGGGCACACAGTGCCACCAGAGAAAGCATTCCTTCAAAAGTAAAAAGCCAACCTCTTTATGATTATACTCATCTGCCTGAAATACGTCAAAGCCCATCTGTTGTTCTCTGCCTAAAAAATACAAATAAAGCCCTAGTTCTTGGAAGTTTGTCAACAGCTTCTTCTGAGGTTTTTGAGATTTCCTGGGGCTATTTCCACCCCCTCACAAATAAAGGTCAACTAAGGCTCCCAAAAAAGAGTGATTTTTTTTTTACAAAAATACTCAGCTAGCATCTTGACCCATTTGTTTTGTGAGGCCTGCCTTTAACTCTTTGTATGCAAACTCCTCAGAAAAATATTCTGCACTCAATAAAGGGAGTGGCATTTAGCATTTGCCTCCTGCCCAAATGCCTGAGAGATGTGGCCATATAGAGAAGATGTTCCCAATTAGCCGAGGAAATGGCGGGGCGGAGGGGGGGTGGGACTGCTCTTCTACAGCTGTGGTCAGAAGCAGCTAAGACGATGCATGTGTGGCCCCAGAGGACAGAGTTTTTCTTTACGTTTGGTTGCAGAACACCACTTGGACGTGTGGCTCTAGCTGTCATGGACCAGCTGAACTCAAGGCTACACGCGGCACACAGAGCCGAAGAAGCACACACTCACACAGCTGTCCCTCCTTCTCTGCAGGGCCTTGTGTCCAGAAGCTGTGCGGCACCATCCAGAGCTAGCAAGGGTCCTTTACACCGTAGGCACGCCTTACTCGCTGACAGGGAAAACGCAATCTTTATTTTCGTTTGATCACCTTGAAGGCCTAATGAGAAGGTTGCTTTACAGAATAGATGCTTTCTTGGAGGAGTCCAGGTGAATCGCTGTGTATGTGAATCAGTCGTCTCTTTAAGAAAGCTGGGCCTTGTGTTCGAGTGGGCAGCACAAATACTAAAAGAAAGCTGGGCCTCTTGTGAAGAGAGGACCTCTGTTGGAAGTTGGAGACTCTCCCATCACCTTCAGTAGTTAAGGGTTGTCAAAGGGCTGCTCTGGTGCCTGGGGGCAGGTGACGGCCTCTGTCCAGAGTGCCCGTGGACTGGGCTCTTTCTTCACTGGCCTTATCCTAGGGTTGCAATAGTTCAGGTAGCCCCGTCTACCTGAGCCCCTCAAACTCACCTCTGACGTTCCCTCTCTTCTCACTGTTAGAATTCTGTCCTGCAGTTCCAGGCACCCAGGCCCTCAGGATTTCTATACCTTTCAAGGAAGAGATAATGCAGGGCACTTATCCCCTCATGCCTGTCTGACCCTTGGCTCCTTCATCCAGGACATAAGCAGGGGGACCCCATCCTACTCTGGCTCCCTGCAAAGGGGCTTCAGGGGTTCTTGGCGAGCAGGTGGAGGAAGAATGTCCGAGGCTGGGAAGGCCTGCTGGGACCATAGACTGCTCTCCCTGCAGGTAAGAACAGCCCCACACAGGGCTGCCCTGAGACAGGAAGGGTCACTGGAAATGCTGCTTGGAAGCGAATGCCCCGCACCATGTGGGCAGAGTTCATAGTCAAGAGTGTGAGTCAAAGACGCTAGCAGCTGTGTCTGAGCAACCATCACGCTGAGGGGTGGCCTTGCCTCGCCTTTGGGTGTTTGGATGTCTTCTGTGGCATTCGTTCCCAGGCCATGACCCCCTCGAGAGCTGCCACATCTGAGCCAAGAATCCATGGGGGTCACTTCCGCAGCCTGCAAGAGACACAGTGGGCTTGGGCCCGGCCAGGAAAAGCGGGGGGTTGAGAAGGGAAGCTGAACAGCCCTGGATGTGCAACCTGAACATTTGGAAAAGGACCCATCAACTCTGCCTCAAACTTTCCCATACACGCCACATTATTAGAATTTCTCCTTAACAACACAAATCAGCCTCAGGATTCGGGACAGCTGCATGAGAAAATGTTCTGGTCCCCACCCTTTCCCTTGAGTTCCTATAATGAAGGTGCTTAGTTAATACAAATTACCAGCTTCACTTTTTGCTCCTCTGACAGAGGAGTGAGCAGAAAGTCAGCATGACGGTGTAGGCCCTGCTGGCTAAATCCATTTCAATTGTCTGTCACCAGGGAAGAATCCTCTCAGTGAGATGGGAAGATCTTGATGGAAATTTCCTTGTTATGCCAGTGATTCCAGAAAGTAGTGTGGTTCATGCTCACCTGGAATATAAGGAGGCCAGGAATGAAAACTGAACTATAGAGGTGGGATGTCTGACATGAAAAAAACAAATGAAAAAAAAAAAAAAACACTTTTCTACTAAGACAAATTAGGAAACAGAAACAGGAAATCAGCTCGGAGAGGCCTAGAGAAGGAAGCAGGAGGCCTACGTTCTCACCCACCCCACCCCGCCAATTCTAGTCCTTGTCTCACCCCAGGCCTCAGCTGACTCATTTGTGACCTACACAGGTGGACCCAGGCAGCAACTCATGTCCTACGCTCCACACTATGGATGCTCAGGAAGTTACTTTATGGATTTCAGGTATGTTTTATTTTAAAATTTCTATTTAGAAAATATGTGAAGCCATAGATATGACTGTGATGGAAAAGTACGGTGGAGAGGAGCGCCGTCCCTCACGCTGCGGAAGCTGACAGAAACACAGGTGAGCAGGTCTGCCCACTTGTAAGGAAGCCACAACGCATAGCCCCTCTTCCGCTTGTCTGATGGAGGGCAAGCAACTGTCACAAAGCGCTAACCACTTGCATCAGGGCCCTGTGAATGAGTCTGAGTCTGTTTTCTGTTGCTATAACAAAATACCTGAGAGTAGGTAACGTGTAGAGAATGAGCATTTATTTTGGAGGCGGTTGGTTTACTCTGGTGGTTGTGGAGGCAGGGAGTCTAAGAGCAGGGCGCCCGCATGTTTTTGGCTTCTCTGTGCTACATCAGAACGTGGCCCAGAACAGCACAGGGAAAGTCTCGGCGAGTGTGCTGGCTCGGTCCTCTCTGCCTTTTAAAGCCACCAGTGCCATCTAGGGGCTCTACCCTAGGGCATCCTGTGGCCCTCATCATCCTCCCCAGGCCCTGCCTCCAAATATTAGCATAAATTTGGAGGGTACCCAACACGTGAAACTTGGGGGACACATTCAAACCATAGCGATTAGAATTTTCTCCAGATGGTAAAAAATAAAATACACAAGTGAATTAGATTCCGAAGCTGAAATGAGGTAAGAATCACATAATGGCAACTCTTCTAAATTTTTTTATTGAGCAAAGCAGCCTCACTGTATGTTTTTGGAAAAGCAACACACTAAAAAACTTGAGATGGTTTCTCTGTTTTTTTTGTTTGTTTGTTTTGGTACTGGGGATTGAACACGGGTCCCTGCACTTGCACGGCAGGCCACAGAACCACTGAGCTAAATCCCAGGCCCAAAAACTTGAGATGAAAAAAATGCATTTATCAAGATGCTTCAATTTACATATTTGTTAAAAACTTTAAAATACAAAATAAATGTATTTGCTCAGTCACTTTTATTAATTTAGTATTAACCAATGATAAGGAAGCATATTTGCATAAGTATTGGTCAGTCGGCTTTTGTTAAGGTTCCATATAAAATTTCATTTGAAAACAAGTTCCAGTCACTTACAAATTTGAAAGCCCTGGACTGATTACCTCTGCTTTCCCTTCCAGCAAGAGGATATTCTACTAGCATCCTTCTCTGGGGAGAGAATTGCGTGACTTCAGGAAGTTTCTGGCTTCATCAGAGCGTTCAAAGGGAAAACAAGCAAACTGGGCTCCAGCTTCTCCCACTCGCGCGGCTTCACTCGGTCCCTTCTCCTTGGAGAGGCGCCGGCCGGCAGGTGGAAGGTGGACTGTGCTGGGCAGAGGACCAGAAGCAAGGGTTCCGCCTCCTGCCCCGTGGCTGCGGTAACCTGTATGAGCTGCCAGTGAGGTAGGCAGCCCAGCCTCAATGAGGCAGAGCCCAGCGCGCTGAGTGTCTCCTCCAGGCCAGCCTTTGTAACGGGCGTGTCACACGCACCGTTCCACGTGTTGCCACTCAAGTGTTTGCAGTTTTCCCCCTTTTTTTTTTTATTGAGTTTATTGGTACATTTAGGGATACAGTACAGTTACATTCATTGTTGGGATCATGTACCTTTACATGGCAAGTCTTGATTCTCATTTTTTTCCCCTTACCTCTGCCCTCCCTTCACCCCCTCCTCCCCTCCCCATCTACAAACACTTTATTTTCATCTTTTCATTCTCTCACATTTTTTTCTTTTCCCTTTTTGTTCTTCCCCTACGTATCACACCTTCCCTACACCTTTAGCTCCTTTCCTCCCATTTCTAAATGTCAGTAATCTTATTAGAATCTTATGCATTGTTGCAGAATATTCACACCAGGGAAACTATTTGGTATTTACACATGTGGGACTTATTTATTTCACTTAGGAGTATATCTTCAATATGTATCCATTTTCCTATGAATGAATCTATTCTCTCGCTCTTTATGGCTGAGTAATATTCCATTTTATAGAAAAACCACAACTTCTTTATCCAGTTTCCAACGGATGGGCAAATAGGTTGTTTCCAAGATTTAGCTATTACAAACTGTGCCGCTATAAACATGGGTGCACATACTTCTCTGTGATATGATTCTTTTAGTTCTCTTGGAAAGATACCCAACAGAGGGATGGCTGGGTCAAATGGAACCTCCAGTCCAAGCTCTTTGAGGTATCTCCATATTGATTTCCATAGTGGTTGCACTAGTCTGCACTCCCACCAACAATGGAGGAGGGTTCCTTTCTCCCCACAACCCCGCCAACATTTGTTATTGTGTGATTTCTTGATAGCAGCCATTCTTTGTGGGGTGAGGTGGAATCTCAGTGTTGTTTTCATCTGCATCTCTCGAATGACCAGTGATGTGGAACATTTTTTCATATATTTTCTTGCTGCTTTCACTTCTTTGTATGAGAAATGTCTGTTCATTTCGGATGCCCATTTTTGGATCGGGTCTTTATATTTGGGGGGACTGATTGTTTTGAGTTCTTTATATATCCTTGATAATAGTCCTTTGTCTGAGGTACAGCTGGTAAAAATTTTTTCCCACATTGTAGATTGTCTCTTAGTTCTGCTAATGGTTTCTTTTGAAGTACAGAAGCTTTTTAGTAAGATGAGATCCCAGTTGTTGATTCTTTCTGCTAGTTCCCGTGCTACTGAGGATTTGTTCATAAAGTCTTTTCCTATGCCAATGTCTTCCAGAGTTCTGCCTAACTTACTTTCCAGCAAGTTTAATGTTTCTGTTTTAATATTTAGATCTTTAATCCATTTGGATTTTAATTTAGTGCATGGCGAAAGTTTTCCCCCTTCTTACAGAAGGGGAGTCGAAGTGGTTACACAGTGAGTAGCAGAAGCAGGTCTCGGGTCTTCCTCCCAGCCCTGCAAGAAAACAAGCCCCAGAGAGGCAGTCCACAAAGTCATCAAGAGCTCTCCTGGGCCGGGGATGTAGCTCAGTGGTGCCGTTGCCTGCCTCGCAAGCGCAAGGTCCTGAGTTCGATCCCCAGTACCAAAGAAAAAAAAGAACTCTCCAGGGTGAGAGTCTGGGAATCTAGAGGGAGAGTCATTTGTGCAGCCTCCCTCCAGTGTGCTGAGAAGGCTGAAAGGAGGAGCCCGCATCTGAGCTGCATCTCGAAGGACGGGCTGAGAACATTCCACCCACGGCCAGCACCCCGCACACCCAGAGCCGCCCTCACTCATGGCCTCTGCCCTACAGGCCCTGGTCGTCTCCTCCATCACCAGAGCCCAAGCCTCTAGCTTCATGAACAGCCCACAGACAGAAAGGCTGTTTCAGTCCTTTTCCCTCAAGTCAATGGACTCGCTGGCACCTGGTTTGTGTGAAGAGGATACACAGGGCAGAGCGCATCTCTGGTCCTCTCAGATCTGCCCGGTGCGGCAGGCCACACTTGGGATGCCTTTGGGAGGGCTCACACCCAGCCCTGTCTCCTGTGCAGACCTGGGCTGGGTCGGGAATGCTCCCGCCCCGGCCCGAGGGCAGCATTCAGAGCAGCCTCCAGAGCAAAGCCTGGCTTTGGGGGCCAGCTCTGCGTGCAGAGAAAACCAAATGACTGGACAAGAAAGAGCGGGAAGATGCTTGAGAAGCACAGTCCGGAAAACCCGAAGCCATCCCTTGACTGAGGGCCACTAACCGCAGCCTCAGTGAATGATTAACGACTATGGCCAGAGCTTTCTGCAAACAGGCATGTGACAGCAGAGCCACCAGCTGCCCTCAGGACCCACCTGTGTGACTGATGAGCCCTCAAGGGGAGCAGAGGGGCTGCAGGGGTGCTGGGCTGGCTCAAACTGCAGCCGGGGAGCACCCATCCCTGCAGGGAGCTGAGGGACACTGGTGCCCGCTCTGGGCAACAGCTGGACCCACAAGTTCCACACAAGGTGCCCTGCACAGACTCCAGCTGGGCAGCAGGAGGAGGAAAGCATTGCAGTGGCAGGGCTGAGCCCACAGCGTCCTGGTCCACACTGTCCAGGATGTAACCAGAGGAGTGCACAAAGCACTCGAGAGGCAAACAAAGTGTTCTGTGTGGACAGAGAAGCTTACAGATATGTGCTCCTGGCCTAAGCCACCTCCTCCACCCTTCCCACCACCACTGCCAGCCGGAGGTGATGCTCCCAAGAGAGAGGAGAGTGTCTGAAGCGAAGTCTCTGCTCTCACCCTTCCTCCTCCACAGGTCTCATCCGCAGCCGGGGGCGGAGTAAGCTCTGCACCCTCCCACTGCTAAGCCCTGCTGCCCCGCACCCTCCAGGCCCATGAACCAAGCCTTGTCTCGCTTTCCAGAGACAAGCTTAGGGGCAGGCTGGGCCTGGCCCTCCCATGCATGGCGCAGCATTAACCAACCACGGCCACAAAGCAGGAGTTGTGGGGGATGGAAGAGGTACAGCTCCTACCTGCAGGCGTTTGTGGTCTTGTTAGCAAGACCTTTGTGCAACACAAGTTAGACAGAGCAAAGCCTCAGCCTGAAATATGCTAGAGAGGAGCTGAGGGAAGGAAGCGTGTCACTGGGCTAAGAGGCTCCGAGGGGAGCCCGGGAGTGGGAGCCGTGTCCTAGAGCCCCCTGGGTATCAAGGGGCAGAGCCACTGCCCAGTCGGGGCCTCCAAAGTGCCCAAGGCCACCAACTCAGAGGCACCTCTCAGTGCCTGTACAACAGCAGCAGCAAACACAGCGGGACCTGAAGCTGCCACAGGACTGAGCTCTGAGTCAATGCTGAGCACTAAGTGGGGCCCAGGGGTGGCCCTTGTGGGGCCCAGCCGCCCTGCAGACGCTGGCTTCATTTCATCTTAACACACTCCCGTGTGTACCTGATATCTGATACTCGGCCCACAGCATGCAAATCTAATAAATTCTTGGCTCCTGCAAGTTTCTTTAAAAAATATAAAAGAGGATCATATATAAAGAAGTTGATTAATATACACCCTGCTAAAACAGTCTGGAACATCTGTGTATTAAGTTCATTTATTAAATTACACCAATCTGTATTTTAATGAGTGAAAGATACAGTACTTATTCTGTCATCCATCAAAATAAACTCAGGAAATACTTAACATTATAATCATTTTTCTTGTTTGAACACGAGTTATGAAATACGAATCCTGCACCAAGAATGTTGGACTTGCCATCATGATCAAATATGTTTTCACAGGTGCAGCAAATATTCAGTTTTCATTTCTTTCCCCAAATGTTGAAAATATAAACCATGTTTTCTGTTTCTTTGCTGGTAACATTGCCTTCCTCCACATGGCACCCATTATTGTGGTATTATTCTTACCATACTGTCTTTTTCTCCCAAGCCCACTGCCCCGAAAGTTGCTTAGTAACGAAAACACAGGCTTCTGTGTGGCCCCTGGTACCAGCTCTTCCTCTGGAAGCTTGCTGGGCTCAGACGGGGCACCGCCCATGTCTCCCATCTTGCTGGTGTCTCACCTTCGTGCTAGAGCCGGAGCTCCGAAAGCCATTTAAAGCAAAAAATGCATTCTGCAGAAATGCACAAGGAAGTTGAGTCCCCGCCTCACAGTTGGCCCCTGCCTCTCCAGAAAGCTCCCAAACCCACCTCGTGCCCTCGGAGATGACTCCTCTCTGCAAAGGGCAAGGTCAGCATGGACTGAGGCCTCGGGAGCTCGTGCAGGGCTCACCTGTCTCCAGCTGATCATGAACCAGAAGTCCCAGGACCCTTGGAAGAAGACTATTGACAGAGCAGCTAGTTCCCAGGAGTTGAGGAAGCCGATTCCCCTGCCCAAGATCAGTGGGGCCTCACAGTGGCAAAAGATTCCAGCACTGTAGCCTCTCCTGGGTGAAGTTTCTGCTTGTTGAACCCACCCAGCGCCTCCTCTGTGCCAGAAGGTAAATCTCACTTTGGCTACAAGGCTCCTGCTTACTTCTTTGGTTCCATTGCTGGCCACCCCATGAGGTCCTCAACGTGCATGCCTTGCCATGCTGTCTTCCTGAACGCCTCCCTGCTGGACCAAACCTTCCACACTCTCCCCACGCGAGGCTCCCTCACCTGGAAGACCGGGACCTCTCCCCCACTGCCACAGGAAAGCCTCTTCACTTCACTCCAGGACTCACCTGTTGGGGAAGCTCTGCCAAGGAAACCACTCATTTCATCCACTGGGAGTCAGGGAAAGCTCAGCGAGGGAGTGGCAGGGACCCACAGCCACCTCCAAGGCCGGAGTTGCAGAGGAGTCCGGGCAAAAGCTACCCTGTGAGGGAGCACAGGTCTAGGCTGTAGAGGCCCTGGAGTCAGCAGGGGGCAGAAGAGAGACTGAGCGCAGTGAGTGTGGGCGGGGTGAGAGTCGGGAGAGAGATGACAGCTTGGATAGATGAGAGATGGGCCGCACCCTCGCCTGCACCCCCAGTGGGCACTGGGTGAAGGGGTTTCGTGCTACAGGCAGTGAGGATCTTCAAGGGATGCGTGCGGATCTATGTTTTGGAATGAAGGTTGCGCAGCCCGACTCAGGGTGACGAACACGTAAGACAGACAGAGCAGGAAGAGGCTGGTGAGAGAAGGTAGACGAGCTGCGGTCCATAGAAGAGCAGTGGGCCAGGCCGAGGCACGGACGGCGCTGACCGCTTACCCAGCTGAGCCCAACTCTCCGAGCTCAGTCCACCCCCTCGGAGGCCCTGAGTCGGGTCCCTGGCCAAGGCCTGCTCGCTTTGGCTGGGGGCGTGGCCTAAGGAGGGGACCCCACCCCCCACCCCACCCCATGCTCACCACCAACCACGTCCGGAATCTACAGCAGCGTTTGCCCAGTGAACTGAGAAGGAGGTTGAGAGAGCCTGCAGAGATCAGGGGAACACACACATCAGCGGTTCACAGAAAGCTCCGGCAGACAGCAGACAGCTACTCGGGGTGAAGTTCTGAGCAGTGAATAGCAGGTGGGGCCCAGTGCTAGCTCTGGCCGATCAGGGTGGTGACGCGTTCCCTGCTGTGCTAGGCCCCGATGACTTATGGGAGTCCTGGAGGCCCCGGTGGAGGAGCTGGGTTGGACTGTGCCACGGACAGGGACACCGGAGCTGAGGAGCGGGTATTCTAACCGGAAGTTCCTGCCGGCTGAATTAACAAGCACATGCAGAGATGCTCCCGCTCACCGTGATTGAAGACACATAGATCAAAGTGAGGATGAGACACCACGTTCCCGTGTCAGGTCGCTGGGCAGAGCTGCTCCCCACTTCCCGGAGAGGAGGGGGTCGGGCGTGCCCTAAGCGGGCAGGCGGGGGTCAGCCCCGGCCACAGTGGGAAGGCCCCACGCAGGCTGCTGTGAAGGCAGCACACGCCAGAGCACCTGCCACAGTTTGACTCCTTCCCCCTTCCTGCTGGTGCTGATCCTTCATCATCACCTGTGTGCCTTAGTGTCTGTCTCTGAGAACCCAGCCTACAACCCAAAGTCGACTCTCATGCATTGTTTCTGGAAGAATACAGTCCCGCAGCCCTTTAGAGTGAAGTCTGGCAGCACTCAGTGAAATCAGGTGCGGGGCTGTCTGAGCCCCAGCAGCCAGGCTCACCACCTCTCCCCCCTCTCAGGCCAGGCCAGCGCTGCTGTTGGCAGCAAGCAGGTTATGTGCAGCCTTGTGCCTGCCCCGGGATTCCTCTGAGGTGGAATGAGCTCCAGTGCATCTGGCAGCCGCACTGAACTTCCCCAGCGGGAGCAGCCTGTGGTGGGGCTCCCGAGTGTGGTCAGGAGCTCAAAACTGTGCCAAAGCTCGACAGGGCTCTAGTGCATTTCGCCTGCTCCAGCAGTCAGCTGGGAAGCCCTGAGATGAGAGGGAAGCATCGGCGAATGAGCAGGGAACTGTGACGGCACCGGAGCCATTCTACTGGGGAGCTCTGGGTGCTTCCTAAAAAGCGCCTCGGAGCAGGCCACGGTGATGCAGGCCCTCCACCCCGCCAGCCCCAGGGGCAGGAGAAGGAGACACTGACTCGGAACAGTGACAAGGGGCAGGGCAGGAAGTGGGGGCATGCTGAGGTGAAAAGCACCATGCCCGTCCAAGGGAAAAGCGCCCTGGGAAAGGTCTAGAGGTGAGTGCACAGGACAGACTGCTGCTCTGTCTTCTGAGCCCCAGATACAAACAGTTAGTGAGGCGAGCACTCACACCCAAGAGGGCTGGGAGAGGAGGGCCCCTGGGGGTGTGCTTCGGAGCCCCATGGACCCAGGCTGGGGTGCTCCAGGGACAGTAGGGTGGGTGTCCCCTGGTCCCCTGGAGAGGATGCGATTGATCTGTCTGAATAATTCCACAGCTGTGGGGTAAAGGCAGGTGGAATCCACTTGGGTGAGGACAGTCTGGGGCTAGCTGGTAACATTGCCTGAGGGGGAGCTTCTCCCCTGGGGGATACAGGAGGAGAGCAGAGGGACCCACAGCTGAGCCTCCGGGGCCCCCGAGGAGTCAGTGATGTGGACACAGAACCTGCAGTTTCAGCTCTCCCTGCAGAAGCAGATTCTGAAGCTAGGAAAGAGGGCGTGGAGGGGAGGCAGGGAATGCAAACCAGAGGGTGAGTCTCGCTGTGCCCCTGAACTGCGGGGCTGCCCACCTGATGGTCTTGCAGGAAAATGAGAACATAAATAACAAATAAAAAGAGTATGGCTCAGGCTGGGGGAGCAGGGGTGCTGTCAGACAGCCAGGCTGCAGACCAAGGGTCTGTGCTCTCTGCAGAATAGAAACTGTTACTTGGTTCAAAATGTCCCGGAGCAATTGCCCATTGAGATGGCAAGAGGAGAGAGAAATAAAACCTCAGATGGAGTGTAATGGCCCAGTTGGGTGGGAAGGCAGGCTGAGGGTCCCAGCACCCTGCCGACTCCCAGGAGACAAGGTACAGAGGGAAGAGGCCAGCTGGGCTGGGTGTCGGAGTCAAGCTGCAGTGCCCAGGCCCCATCTGTGTGGCCCCTACCTGCTGGTGCTGACGGACATCTGTCCCGCTTGCTGCTTTGGTGTGGAGCTGCAGAGTGCTCCTGATTGTTTCCTGAGCTGCTCACCCGGCTTTGCAGGAAGAGTAGATATGCCATAAAACAAGACTGACTTGAGATCCGCTGTCTGAAAGGAGCCCTGTTCATTTTCCTCCGCTGCAGAGTATGGCCATGGCTCAGAATTCCAAGGGTCCAAAATGAATTGCTGGGAACCTTATTCTTCAAATAATGCCCCAGTTGCAGATAGATCGTGGTTCTTTCATGGCAAAACACCAAATCCAAGACACCAGGATTCAATCCTATTGGTTCCCAGAGCACAACCCAGTCCATGAGAGCCCTTGAAGGAAGCCTGGGCAGTGGGACTAATGCATAACAAGGCCAAGACCATGGCGCCTGCCAGAGTGCGTCCTGATGGTGGGAGCTGCAGGCACCTTTATGAGCCCTGCTGACCAAGCTCAAAAGGAGGCCCGGAAGAGAGAACCGAAGGACAAAGAACAGCGGTAACCATTCGAGCTGCAGTCATGAAGGTGAACAACCCCCAGGAGATTATCCAGGCCATGCAGAAACTGGGTGAAATGGAGTTTAACCCGGTGCAGCAACCACACTGCAATGAGAAATACTGAAAGGCAAACGTAGAAAGCTTTGTGAAACCTTTGAACATATCCTACAACCTCATGAAAAAGAGAATCCAGATATTTGCAAAATCTGATAAAGCTAGAAATCGAACATGAACAGAAAAGGAAGCAACTTAGCCAATCTTCTGAGGCTGCCAAGAACGCTCAGCACAAGCAGGTAGAAAGCATTCCTTTGCCAGGTGTGCCATGTGCTCCTTCTAACACCTTAGTGCGGGGCATTCCACCTCCCTGCACCCAGCACCCCCATCCTCAGGGAGCCTCAGCCTGCAGGCCTCCAACTCCAGCAGTTTCCATCCACGTCTGCCCCCAGCAGGAAGCCTGCTAGGCCTCCGCCTGGTCCACCTCCTCCCCCGCCTTGCAGGTCTATGGCCCTACAGTGGGCTTTGCTCCCGATCTTCCTCAAGGGCGAGCTGAGGAAGAGTCTTACAGTCCTGGCCTGCACAACCGGTCATGACAGCTGTACTGAGGACATGGGTGGAGGTTAGCACAAAGACAGTGACGCCGACAGAGCAGGTGGAGAAAGCGAGGGGCTGACTGTGCACCCTGAAGACAGTGAGCCGGAGAACGCCGTGGGAACCGTCAGGCCTGAGCAAGCGCCGACAGGTCTGCTGGAAAATCAGGGCAGCCAAAGATCGTGAGAGAGCCAACTCCCCTCAGTGCCATGTGCTGCAATGGCAGGTTAGGAAATCCCCGAGGAGCGCCGAGGCGGGGGGTTCAGAGGACAAGCACGGTGAGTGAGGACGATGATTCTGAGGCAGAGGGACAGTCCCAGACACAGCGTAAGGAGGGTCTGGTCTGATGGCTCCCCTGCTGCTTCTTCCAGCGGCAGGTGCCCCACAGTCTGCCCCTCCTTCTCAGATCCCCCTCCTGTGCCAGCACCGCCTCTTCATGCACCACCCCCTGCCCCACCTTTCCAGCCCCCTGACCACCCCTCATTCCTGAGATGCCCTGAGTGCCGCTCTGGGGCCCTTTGCTGAGACTTTCAGCTCCAGGACCCCAGCGGCTGACCCACAGCCTCCTCCACCTCAGGGCTCCACTGCCCTCCTCCTCCGGAAGCCCCAACAAGACCACCTC
>NW_022900914.1:3014002-3046500 GCF_012274545.1 Fukomys damarensis | reverse complement strand
GCCCCTCTGGCCCTTTGCTGAGACTTTCAGCTCCAGGACCCCAGCGGCTGACCCACAGCCTCCTCCACCTCAGGGCTCCACTGCCCTCCTCCTCCGGAAGCCCCAACAAGACCACCTCCCCCACACCCCCAGGTGCCCCTCTGCTCTGTCCCAGCATGGTGCCCACCTCTGATGCCTCCTCCTGGCCCTGCCCCACCTGGGCTCTCCCCACCAGCTCCCTTGGTGAGCCCAGGCTTGTTGAGTGCCACCCCCAGCTTGATTCAGCTACCCCAGGCAGATGCCAGGAGTGCAGCCACCACTGAGAAGAAAGCCGCAGCGACCATCAGCGCCAAACCACAGGCCACTGATGCCTACACAGACTACGGATTTGTGCCCACTGTGCTGAAGCTACGTCCAGAGAATAAAGGGGGCTGCTGCTCCCCCAGGAGAGTCAGAGGATGGTTCTGCTGTGCCTCTTGCCAAAGCAGCCCCCAAATCTGGCTGTCCTGTGCCTGTCTCAGTATGAATTAAGGATGATGCTTATGAAGCCTTCGTGAAAGCAGCAGAAGGATTGCTGGAGCCGCTTTTGTTGCCAAAGCAGGGTCTGTTCACAGTAGCAGCTCATGGAGCAAGACCCTCGCCCCGGAGCTCAGATGAAAGAACTGCTCCTGCTGTCGGTGTTTTCCAGCTGCAGTTGAAGGGCTCTCCGGAGCTCAGCCTGGCCTGGAATTTCCTGCCCCCGGGCGGCCTCCAGAGGCTGCTCCCTAAGCAGGGGAGCTCGCATCCGCTGTCTTCACACCTCCGTGTTTATCCCACTTCTGCCTCTTCTCCAGTCTTTCCGGAAACCTGTCAGCAGGTGCACCTTCCCCACCTGTCTGGACTCTGTTCTCGTGTGCAGTGGGCCCTGGAATAGACTTCTAAAAAAAACCAGTTAACCTCATCTTACCTTTGCTTTGGAGCTATTTTTAATATTTCCGTGTAAATCTTTTATAATATTTTACCTGCGGTGCAAAAAAATTGCAATGTGTTTCCCTAATTCAAAGTAGAATATGTGCGGGAAAATGTACAGTTCTTCGATTAAAATTATTTCCCACTGACCTAAACTTTGCTTCATGGAAAAACAAATAAATAAACGCTCTATCACAAGAAATATAGATTTCTGGTAAAGTTATAAAAATTATTAACATTTTAAAGAAAGTCTTTTTAATATTATTAATAATAAGCAAGGTAGCCGTCTAGCTCTTGGGTTGTGCCCCCAGAACTACGGTGCACTCAAAGAAAAGCACTGTGCCGTGGAGTGAGCTGCAAACTGAACAAGCCTTATTTTTTTCCTTGGAGACTCACTTTTACTTGACAGAGGTACTGGATAGGGTTATTTAGACTTGGTTCTGAATGTCTCAGCAACATATTTTTAAAAAATGAATGTACTGCCTGTCACATCAAGGAAAACTTAATAGTGTTTGTTGTTAATGATAAAATATATGTTTTTAAATTTGAGCAATGGGAAACTTGCATCTGACACTGTGAGCTTGGTGGCCTCCCCACACATGCTGTTCTGATGCAATGGTGGTGACGCTCAGAACATGTGTCATGTGCTGTGACGAAATGCCTCCGGGGGCACCGCACACCATGGACCTCGGAGAGCGGGTGTTTTCAGCATGTTATAAAGTGACACAGGGTACAATTTCCATACCAAAGACAAGAGAGGCCGATGGATTTTTGTGTAACAGTACAAAGAGTTCACTAATAGGAGTTCTGGTCCTATATTGTAACTAATTCCTAGGTACTGGTTGAGTTTGGTGTAGAATCCCAGAAGAATATCCACAATTTTCTGAAAAAACTAATAAGATACTTCCTTCATTTCCAACCTTCTTCAGTCTGTGCAGCTGGGTTTCCTTCATTGACTTCAACCAGAATAATGAGTCTTCACAATGTAAATGTAGAAGGTGCAAAGACTGAGCCTCTCCTACTAAGCTGTATCTTAGAGGGGTTTACAACAAGGTAAAACAAGCCACTCTTTTGATTTATCACATGATGTTTTGGAACATAGAATTATTCTCATAAAACATGTTATTTTGCTGACATAATATTTATAATAGGTATTTTTAGATGAATTGAGACTTATCAAGTTTCTCAGTTTAGATTTCTAGTATGGACAATACTAGAGATGTAACCCACATAAAGCAAGGCCTCTGGGGTCCTTAGTAATTTTTAAATGCCTAAGGTGTCCCTGAGACCAAAAAGGCTGAAAGTGCCACTCCAGAGGAACCTTGTCATGTCATTCATTTATTTATTCATCAAACCTTTATTGAGTATCTATTATATATGGTAGACTCTCAGTTGGATGTTGGGGAAACAGAGATAAACAACACATAACCAGGGATTTAGCTCAGTGGCACCACACCTACCTCACAAGTGCAAAGTCCTAAATTTAATCCCTGGTACCAAACAAACACACACAAAAGAAGAATGAGACCATTCAGAACAGGAAACCCAGGCTCAGTTGAGCCAAAGGAGAAAGGAAAGAAGTTCTTCTAGCCAAAGGGAAGATGTTTATCATGGTTTACATACACGGTAGGGAATAAGACTAGCAGCAGAAGAGTGGTGTGCTGGCTTTCTGTCGTACAGAGCATAGCTGAGAACAACAGCTGATGGGGTTCAGTCCATGGTCAGCTGGCGCTGTTGCTTTTAAGTCTTTGTAAGGCAGAAACATCATGGTGAAAGGATGTGGCAGAGAAAGCTGCTCATGTCTTGGCAGCCAGTAAACCGAAAGGGCCAGAAAGGAAGGAGCCTGGCACAGGGTGCAGGCAGTGACCTAGAACATGCCACCGTGACTGATTCCCTCCAACTAAGCTGCATCCTGCAAGTTTCTGCCACCTCCCATGATGCCTCCAAATTATGAGATGATCAACGGATTCATCCAGGGATGAAGTCAGAGCCCTCAAGGTCAGTCATCTTCTAAAAGCCCCGACCCAGAAGATTGCAAGAGATACCACAGACCCAAGCCATAGTAAGTGATATGGCCAGTGTGTGGCGTTTTTTAAAAGTATTCTCCTTGCCATGGAGAGAATGAATTCAATGTGAAAAAAGTGGAAACAGAGAGATCAAAAAAGAGGCAACTGCCACAATCCAGGTGGGACAGGATGAGTCATGAACTGGCCTTAAAAACATCAAGAGTAAAACAGTCAAGAGGGAAAGTTGGATTGGC
This sequence comes from Fukomys damarensis, assembly GCF_012274545.1. Taxonomy (NCBI): domain Eukaryota; kingdom Metazoa; phylum Chordata; class Mammalia; order Rodentia; family Bathyergidae; genus Fukomys; species Fukomys damarensis. The sequence goes on along the minus strand of NW_022900914.1, from coordinate 3,043,313 downwards.
TTTAACATTCAGGAAAAAAAGCAATATGGGATACTCCCAGGGGGTCTAATCTGAGCCAAAGAAGACTGTGCTGGCTTCATCAACTGAGGATGTGAGATTTATGGGATAAGATAGTGCATATGATAAGAACATAAGATAATGAATATGCTAATTTGAGGAGCAGATAAGGAGGAATGTCTCCCAGCCAATTGTAGTTTAGGTTCAGAAAAGTGTGGGCTGCAGACACAAAAGCTGTAAGCATGAAGGCAGTGGCTAACCTTGTGGGAGTGCAGGAGATTGTCCAGAATGTTTATTTTTGGTCAAAAAAGAAAGAAAGTGGGAGCAGAGCTGTCGACCCCAGAGGAGTTGAGAAAGAGTGAACTCGAGACCCAGACCAACGGAGGAAAAAGCAAAGAGGTCCCAGGACAGTTAACAGAGTGAGGGATCTTGAATGAACTGAGCTCTCAGAATGGAGGAGTGGGGGCCACTGTCAAATGGAAGACGAAGCCTAGAAGTTGCTGGTTTCTTACATGAGGGAAACCAGGCGATGTCTGACTTTGCAGTGTAAGACTTTCTTCACTTCTCAGTATGGCCTCAAATCCCATCCCATCTTTGGCAAATGACTTCATTTTCATGCGTCCTATGGCTGAAGGCCAGTATTTGGTGTGTATTTGCCACCTTTTCTTTACCCATTCAGCTGTCACCTGGCATGTAAGCTGTTTCCAGGGCTTAACTACTGTCCATCCGCTGCTACAGACAGGGTATGTGTGTGTCACTGTAGTGAGAAACCTAAGACACACGAATGAAACGAAGCAGAGACGGTAGGAAAGCAGGAGATGGGGGAGGAGGTGGTGCAGGAGAGGGCAGGAAAGAGATCAAAATGATAGAGATGTGTTGTGTGCACGTAACAATTCCCCAAAGTGGGTTCCCTGTTCTGTATTGCATGTGTGCACTAATATAAGAAATAATAAGTAAAATCAGAAAATAAAATGAAAGATGTTGATTTGGGTTCCAGTAATTAGAAAGTTAGCAGTGATCTTAACAACAGTGATCTTAGTAGATTAATGAAAGCTAAGCTAATGTAAATGAAGACAACTTGGCAAGTGAATAATCACGAAAGAAATAAATTGTGCTACATCTAGGAGCAGAGGCAGTGGGGGGATAGAGGGGTCTGGAAGTCCTCCCTCCGCCGGTGCAGTCACAGGGAGCGCGGTGCAGGTGTGAGTGTGGGTGTGGGAATGGGTGGAGATGTAACCCTGAAGAGTCAAGGTTAGGAAATTAGAGTCCCTCAGTCCTACTATCCTACTTCCCTTCAAAAGGAGGGTCTACCCCACTTAAAGGGATAATGGAAGATGCTGCTAAGGGGTCATAAGAACAGCGGGGTTGCAAAGAGTTATCCTGAGCAATAGAAATCTGAGCCAAGTACCACAGCCCTGTTAGAACCAGATTCTGAGCTAGATGCGTGGGAAGATAGGAAATTCTGCTGAGACCACAGGAAACTCTCCTGTCTGAATCCAAGGACAAACAAGGCTCCTGCATTGGCAGCACAGGGACAGAACAGTCAACTGACTTCTTATCATCAGTCAAGTGGGGAACGGCTCGTGCCGATTGTGGGTGGGTTGATCCTGTGTTCCTTTCGTCATTACTCTCCAGACCAACGCAGAGTTCAGCGACTTCTGCTGTCCTCATCTGTTAAATGTCAATCGTAAGTCTGATCTTGTGTGCCCGCTGCACTACTAAGAAAGGTTTCTGAAACTAAGGTTTCTGAGGTGTCTGGCACTAATAACTACAAGACAGAGGGCAGCTACACTCTTCACCATTGTCATGGAAGCAGAAACTACAGCTGACCGCACCAGGACACCCATCTCACAGCCTGACGGACCTCAGGGCGGCCTGTGCGCAGGACCGTCCCATCTGCCCAGCTCCTACCCACTGCTTGGCTACCCCTCCTGCTCCTTTCTCCTCCCCTTCCCTGGAAGGTGGGTGAAGCAGGCAAAGAGAGCAGTAAAGAAGGACGCACTGGACGTGTGTAGGAGTGAGGGAAGCGGGACGCAAAGATTAACCTGTTTATCTACAAAGAGACTTAGGTGTAAAGGGGCCAGAAATACAAATGTTTCTCACTGAAGTGTTTCTCACAGCAGGTAAGATCCTACACTCGATCTTAGCCAAAAGGCCGAGAAGCGATACAGCACATAAGATCCTTAAAAGCTAGAAGAACTGAAAAACAAGAGCTTACGTGGCTTTTGGAGTATCCACTGAGTTACCTGCATGCCAGTTTCATTCCACCATCTATCCACAGACGAGTGAACAAGATACAGCATACACAACAGATGAAGAAAGAAAATGTATGGCTAAATACTATTCGGCCTTACAAAGGAATAAAGATCTGACCTGCGCGACAACACAGGTGAACCATGAAGACATCATACTGAGGGAGTACAAACACTGTGTGATTATAATTCGATGCAATGTCTATAACACAAGTATTAGGGACAGAAAGTGTATTAAAGGTAACCAGCAGCTTGGGGAAGGAAGGAACGGGGAAGTATTGCTTAGTGAGTACAGAATATCTGTTTGAGTGCTGGAAACTTTCTGACAATAGGGATGGTGAGTACCACACAATGCAATTCATGTTCACTGCATTTTACACTTACAATGATTAAAATGACAAATTCTATTATATATTTTACCACAATTTTTTTTTTTAATTCCTGAATGACAAAAACAAAGAAAACTTTCTCAAGTTCACACAGGCTTTTAATCCAGTCCCTCCAGCTCTGGAGAGTTCTCCCTTATTGGCCGTGCTCTGCTCCTTCCCAGAGAAAGCCAGCCTCTTTTCTGATGGTCTTTCAACAGGCCTGCGGGCTCACACCTTCAGATTATGGTGCCGCTTACCCCTGCTCCTCTTTCCAATGAACAGAATAAAGCCCCAGCCTCTTCCCCATATCCAGCCCCCTCTGCCACTAGGGAGAAAGGCAGCTCCACTCGAGATGTGTGTCACAGGGCATGAGTGGCGTCCTACGCTCGTGCCTCCCAGTGTGGCCTGGTCCTTAGGGTTGAGGGCACATTGCTAAGCACTAAGCTGTCACTGGGCAAAGGTTGAAATGGATTCGGTGGAGCCTGCACTGATTGAATTCAGCGCAACAGAACAATGTGTCTTCGTGAGTAGGGAGAGTTCTCAAAAGTAAGGGGAATTGCAGGAGCTGAGCAGTGGAGAACAGACTGCACTGAGCACATCCCATGGGTACACAACCGGCAAAGGCGGTTGTGGAAGATGGTTGCCTGCCTAGGACCTATTTCCTCTTCCCTCCATTCTAAAAGAACCCTCATTCTTTTCAGGCATGAACCTTAGAGCCAACTCAGCTTTTGAATGGCCCAAGACATGAGCTTGGGATGGTGTCTAGGGTTGGTCACATGATCTGGGCTTAGCCAATCAGGGCACAATGAAAGATTTGTGTGTGATCCATGCTTGGGAGGTAGATTTGTCTCTCTTTCAGATGTGAGCACTGAGTCGGCCTGAAGATGAAGCAATGGCTGAGGATATCGTCGTCTGTAACTCCAACCAAGCATGTCGCTGTTTATTCACATGACACGCGTCTACCACACGCTCACTGTGTGTTACGTGTTATGACAGCAGCTGTCATGGAAATGAGGTGATACAAAGCTTGGTTCTGGGGCAGTGGAAGGGAGCTGAAAAGGAGGCATAGAGACCCTAATAAAACAAGACGACACACAGAAATTGTCATCAGGCTCCAAAACTAGAGTGTGTGGGAGATACAGTGGTGAGAACAGAAGGTCGGTTCTGTTGGAGCTGGAGGTGGTCTTCACAGGCTGGGAGCTGAGCAGGCTACTTCCGGAAGTGGAGGTTAGGACAGGGTGTGGAGGGGAACAGAGGACCGCCAGGACTGAATATAATCCATAGGCAACAGCACGGGATTGGAGAAACGCCATCAAGACCCGGGTGGGGACTGCAAGACACTCTTGCATTTTCATTCAGCCAAGTACTGGTTTGGTATCAGGACCAACTGCCCCACTCCAGGCTCTGGATGGACCCCCATGTAATGGTTCCTCCACCTACCTGAGGACACTGTCTTGTGAAAGAGACAGATGCAGTCTGGACTCTGAGGGCCTGTCACAAATTCAGGGTCGTGGAAAGGGCAGCCTTGACCCCACCCAGTGTCCCAGAGCCCCAGGACACTGCCTTCCCTGAGGCCACAGCCACACAGAGGCACCGAACTTTGGCCAGAACCTCAGCGGAGATAAGAGCTGGTATCGCCTGCCTCCTTCTCATTCTTAGCCTATAGCAGCTGCAGTCCTGGCTCACGGCTCAGGGACAGAACCACTCCCTGATCTGGCCAACTCCTCCCACGCCCACAGCTGTGTGGGAGTCTTATGTGTGCCTTGGCTCTGTCACCCCTAAGTCACTCCCTCCCTCCTGACCAGACCGGGTGTTGTAAGGTTCAGATGAGGAAACAGGAAAAAAAGTACTCAGTGAATGAAGGATTTGCATGCGCACAAGCTCCACAGCCACCCTGAGGGCACAGTGGGTGGGGGGAGGGTCCTCTGTCCCCATGTACAGGTGACTCCCCCCTGCAGCTTGCTGGAACCCTTCATCTAAAGTGATAGCAGCCTTGCCCAAACTGGGCCAGAGGTGTAAACTGGGAGATGGGAGTCAAGGGTCAGGGCACTGTGCAAAGCCAAACAGTGGCAATCTCCAGATTAACTCGCTGCAAAGGAAATGCTCCAAACCAAATGGGTGCCTTTTTAGGTGCACAGACCTCTGCCCCTTCTTTCCACGAGGCTTTTCTTTTGCAGCTCTTCAAGGTGGCAAACAGCATATGCCATGCTCGGGCAGCAGCCAGTGCGGTGGTTCTAGGTCAGCAGGAAAGTGCCATGCAGTTTCGTTGGCCCCAGGGGGCGGCCTGGCAAGACAAACTGGCCAGCAGTTGTCACACTTTCTCGCTTGGCCTCTTTCCCTAGAGCCTTGCCTGTCCCTGGCCGCTCTCCCCAGCCTTCACTGTGTGAGTGAGAGGAGAGAACCAGGGGAGGCGGGCGGCCCGAGCCTCCCTCATCTCCACTCAGTGACCAGATAACTGTCGAGGGGACAGAGGTCCTCGCAGTGCTCGGCAAGTACAGGGTGCGACAACCGCAGTTCACAGGCTCAGCGTGGCGCAGCACTGCGTGAGGGTCCTTAACTGATGGGACCCAGCTATGTGTCCAGCTGTTGCCCTGTGGCCACCAAAGAGATACACGGAGAAACACACACCACTGTGAATACTCTCGGCAAAGAGGACTCCGTACTCAGACACACCCAGATGGAGAAACGCTCTGCTGAACAGCTTAGGGAGATTCTTCAATGCGTGCAGTGTGAAGGCCGTCCAGTCCAGAAGCAGAGGGGCACCCCGGAAGGGTGCAGCAAACTCGACAGACTTGGCAAGTAAATGTCATGTGTGATCTTGACTGGAGGTCATTGGTAAAGTCAAGGAAATTCTGCATTTGACAATCATATTGCCCACCACAGACAAGAGGGAGGAGGCCATAAGCGAGCTGAGAACATCAGAAAGGCACAGTGTGTGTCCTTGTCTCCCATGGCTGAGCTGGGAGCCACAGATGCCAACTGCTTTTACAGACCATAGTGAGTCCGAACCCACGGCCCTGGCTGTCCTTTCTGCCCACAGCTTGAGAGCACCTCTGGTCAGGTTGACTCTTCTCCTCCACCAGTCTGATGAGTCCAGCCAGGTGAACAGAAGGTTGCTGAACACCAGCCAGAGTCGCACATCTGGGGACGAGAAGATGCCCACGCCTTCTCCCACCCGCTGTCAAGTTACAGAAATAGATGGAGAGGTGGTGACTGTGCCTGGCTATGCAGCAGGAAATTGGGAGGTTTCTAGCAGTTTGCCACAACCAGGGTCAACAAACCCAAAAAACAGATACCAGGAATGTTAGTGATTCTCCAGCCAGGTCTACCAGGGTGGCTACACACCTCCTCGTTGGCACGGGCTCAGGGGGCCAGGGCTGCCCTGCGCCTGCTCCTCCTCACAGGCAAGCCCTTCCCCTGGGGCTGTTCAAAGGGCTGCGCCTGAGTGAGCCCAGAACAGCTCTCCAGGCTCCCTGCCTGCCTGCTCCTCTGCAGTTCCTCACTGTTACCTCTAGACGTGCCCACCGTGATCAAAAATCAGCCACCAAGGTCCCCGCTTCCCGCTGTCTGGACACGGGGCTGGGCTAATGTCTCTGTCTCCTGTTCCTTATTATGGAAGTTGCCTCCCGCTCAGCTTTAAGTCAATTGCATAAAAGCAAAAATGCTGAAACATCTACCTTCGGAGGCAGCCAGCTTCGAGGAAGGAGGCATGGGGAAGAGCATCGCACATTTCCATGGAGAAAATGTTGGCAGGCTGTGCACCCAACTTTAACTGTGCTTGCCCTGGGTGGTGTGCGCTCTACTTGCCTCTGAGAAGCTTTCTAGTTCACCTACATGTTGTATAAATACACGTGTGGGCAACACGATAATCAGAAGGACAATAAAAATCCTTCATGTAAGGAGAGATATGAGTGATATTTGAAATAGAGTCATTGCTTTGGTCACTACAGATTTACACTGAAGTGTGCACAAGAAAACTCTAAGAGGGAACAGGAGACCTTGTGCAGTCAGGCCAAGAGCTGGCACTGGGAAAACCCAGAAGCTTTCTAGGTCAACCAGGCACTGTGGTGCACACCTGCAGTGTCAGTTACTCAGGAGGCTGAGGCAGGAGGATCACTTGAGCCCAGGAGTTCAAAGCCTGTCAGACAACATGGGGAGACCGGTGACTCTTTAAATAAAAACGCCCGAGGCCGAATAAAGGAATAGCAAGGGAATACTGGAGAGCAGAGAGAGAGACGTCTGTGATGGCAGCTCCGGAATCCAGGGCTTGAGTGTGGAGGTACATTTTAACGTGGAAGTTGTATTAAATGCGAGAGGTTTCTGTTATTAGTACTCAAAAAGCCGGTCATGTAAAAGACATGACCAAATCAGGAAAAGAGGAAATGCCAGAAACTGTCAGAGTCACAGACACTGAAGAAGGAAGCAAACCTTACAGATTGCTCTGGTTCAGTCCCCTCATCTCCCAAGAAGACATGGGGGCTCAGAGTCCAGAGCTATGCTGTGGTCTTTCTGCAAGCCAGGCCCAGCCGGGACCAGAATCTCGGGGTGCTCACTTCTGCAACCCCGTCACAGCCAGCGCATCCCACCCTGCAGGCATTAGGTCTGGCCCTTATTCACAAGCCAGGCAAGTGACCTGGATTCCAGGGTGCAAGGATGCTTTCTGGATTCCAGAGATGGGCTGGGGTCTCTGTGGATGGGAAGACTGCAGGAACAGAGGCCAGAGAAATCCTTGCTCTGTGTTAGAATGTGGAGCCCATCATGCTGTGACCACAGGTGAAGGAGAGTGTGCAGGAGACAGCCGGGCTGACCCCCCAGGTCCGCTCCCTGAAATCAGCTTACACTCATGACTTCTGGGCTCTGCCCTGCAGCCCCTCAGCCCCAGCAAGTCGACACGCCGGTTTCTGGCACAGACGAGCGTATGTACACACAGAATCACAGAGAGGTTGGAGGAAAGGGCTGTCTGGAGTGGATTGAAAGCAAAGGCAAGAAAAGCACGTGGTCTTCATGTCCTTCCTCCAGTGGGCTGGGACCCCCACACTCTCCCAGTTCACCACTGGGCTTGCAGTTCACAAGTTCTGTAACTCCAGGTCAGCATCCTAGTCCACAGGGTAGGGACAGAAGCTTAATCCTGAGCTGTCTCCCCAGGACTGTGTCTTATCCTGGAAAGCTCACACACTGCCCAGGGGCTGCGTGGGCCAGAGCCCTGTGCCTGTGCCAGCACACAAACCTCAGAAGGTCCTCTCTCTTTCCAGACCTAGTACCCTGGAGGCCTGATGATTCTCTTAGTTGAGTGTGTGTGTGTGTGTCACTTCTGAGGGCACAGGATTTATTTTGATGCTGTAATAGCATGGGGGGGGATCTGCTTGGCAGCAACAGGTCAACCACAGAGCTTTCTACCAATCCTCCACCCACAGGTACCTCCGCAAGACAGGTAGGAGGTGTCTTAGTCACTGTTCTCATCACTGAGAGAAAATATCCAACACCCAAAGTTAAAGGAGAGGCTTATTTAGCTCAGTTCATAGAGGTTTCATAGTCAGCTGGCTCCAAGGCAGGGTGCCACATGGCAGAGGGGCCACAGTGCATGGTGGACAGAAGGCAGCAAAAGCAATGAGGGCCAGCCACGGCTCTTTATGTCCCTTTCATCTTATCCAGGCTACCTGGCAGCACTCACACCCTTAATTCTAGAGCCCCTGAATCTAGCACTGCACCATGAATCAATCCCAGAGTCACACATTCCTGATCCAGCCAGCTCTGAAAAGCCCCACCTAAGACCGCATGAAGCTTTGGGGGCCACCTAGACACAGGCCACGGCAGAGTGGAAATCTCCACTCTCGGGACTCCTGCTCTCTTGTCTCCACACAGCTTCCTTGCTATCTTCTGGGATTATGCACCAAGGTGGTTCTGTTTGCTCTGCTTCCTGCTTTCCTAGCTTTTTCCTGAGAGGCTGAGCATAGCAAGCCTGGTTCCTTAAACTATCTGAGTGGAGAGAAAGGGAAAAATACTGAGCTAGAAGGGTGTGCAATCCATATAAGTTAATATTTCAAAATATTGTCATCCTCTACATCAAATCCTTATGGGACTCAGATGTATAAGAAAATTCTTCATGTGTGCTAAATATCTGTGAACCGAAATGTCAAGGAAGAAACGGAGGATAATTAGGACAGACAGAGGACTCGGGGGAAATGGAATTAGGGGAGAAATTTCTCCACCAATGGTCTTTTCTCCTTAAGCAGCTGTACAGACACCAAAGACCACACGTCTCTCCTACTTTCTGAAAGCCTCCACCTCAGGAAACTGTTTCTCGTGGGAACCTCCTCTTCAACCTCTTGGGCATCCTTGGGGGTTGAGTGAAAATGTGCTGAGAGAAGAGCCAGTGGGGAGAAGGACTACTTAGCTTCCGTTCTAGGGTCTCAGAAAGGTATTAGTCGATGTCACCCTAACTCCCTTGGATAGGAAATGATCCCATAGACTCAGCGGCTCTGCACAGTACAGGTGTGTTCCTCATTCACACAGCCTGGTGTGGATTAGGTGGTTCTTACTGGCCGGGTTCTTTCGTGCAGTTAGTCAGGGGCCCTGGATGCCTTCATTCTGAGATGCTGCCATCTTACATATGTGTCTCCAAGGGAGAGATGCCTCGGGGAAGGCACCCCGGTCTAACTGCCTTAACTTAAGTGCCACACATCACTTGCACCTGTATCACTGGACACACTAAGTTGCATTCCTTCCCTTAGCTGTGGAGAAGACTGAGAGAGTCTGTGCACTCTGGAAGAGAAAAGTAGGCTGGTATCCAGCAAGTGCAGAGGTTGTTTCTCTGCAGCAGTCACACCAGCCCCTTGAGAATGACGGCAGGAAGCTCTTCCCAAGAGCTACTGAGAAGTGAGCTGAGGTGGGAAGAAGTTGGCTGCCTAGGACAGGCTCTGGAGGGAGGCTTGGTGAGACAGCAGGCTCTTGGTCCGAACAACCTCTCCCTTGAGACCAAACCACCTCCCTCACACCTGAGAATCTCCTCACGCGTGACCAGAGTCCTGGGGCCATGTCACCAGTGCCTCCCAAGCTGGTACCGAAGACTCCATTGGTTGACGTTTCATTTCCGCAGTGCCAACCAACCAAGAATCCAAGAACCAGGTGAATTTGGCAGCTTTCACAACCACTCTGCAGAGCAAAAGCAAGGGGGGGCAAGGTATGATTTAAAAATAAGGTGAGCGAATACACTGAAAACCACTGATTTATAAATTTTATAGTTGTGAAATATATCTCCAAAAAATCACCCTCTGTCTTAGGACTTTTGTACTTGCTGCTTTCCCTGGTGGGATCCTCGTTCTCAGATGTTCCCTGGCTTCCTTCATATTTACTCTCCTTTCACCTTCTCAATATGGCCACGTAACATCACGTACGAATTTGTATCTTCTATATATGTTGGTGTTTCTTTTATTATCTGCGTTTCCCCATGAAATCGTACTACAAGAAGGCAGGGAATTGCTTGTTTTACTCACTGCTGTATTACTGGCACTTGGAACAATGTCTAGCACATTGCGACATTTGAACCCGTTTTGGTTGAGGTGAGGAGAGAGATCTCTTTAAGAGAAAAAGACCTTAAATGTGGGAGTATATATGACAAGGCCTTGGAAGGGCCCGCGCCAGTGAGAGACTGTGGTGCAGAAGTTTCACCTGCTTCCCGGCAAGCCCTTCCCTGCTGCATGCAGGAGCTCCAAGGAGGCACTGGATGAGGGTGGGCAGCCTCTGCCATTATTGCTCTACCAAAGTCACACATGTGAACCAAAGCTCATGAAAATTTATTCCACTAATCACTCCCTCGTATTTCTCAGGATGATGCTTAACTAGAGGCATTTTCAGTGGCGTGAGAGAGAGATCGGCTCTCACTGTGCACGGTCAGTGAATGAAGGAGAACAGACTAAGGGAAGCTGGTGACGCATTAAGGAGGAGGAGATCCAGAAACGCAGATACGCTGGCCCTTCCCATCTGAGTCAGAGGTCCTGGTTCTGCACACACAACTGATAAACAGGAGCCACCTCCACCACTGCCAAAGTGGCTCCTGGATGGCAGGGCGACCTGAACACAGAAGGTGGCTTCTCTCCTAAGGACTGTGCTGCTCGAGTCTGCTCGAGGTCGTCCTGCCTCTAGTCACCCCAGGACCGAAGAGGAGAGAGAGGTGAACACTGCAAAGTTGTGTAGACGGAACAGCAATCAAAACCTTCTGAACATGTGACCAAGACATTTTGGAAACTGTCAAGGTGGGTTAGATGTCAATGAGGGATTAGGATAATTTTTCACAGAGTGCACAGGGCCTGCCAGGCCTTTGCAGAACAAGGCAGTCAGTGCCCAGCTGTGAATCAGTTCCGTGCGATTATTTGTCAACAGCCTAAGGAATTCATGCCGAGGCTCTGAGGACGCCCCAGCTCTGGATCGCCATCTCGAGGGGCTAGGCGTGAGGGGCCCGGGCCTGTTTCCCTCCACTGCTCCAGGACAAATCCTCAGCCCTCAGGGCCAAGGTGACAGGGCTTCACTTCAGGGGGACTTTGCTCTTTTCTCCACCCACCCATGCATTCTTCCGTCAGCCCCAGCACACTCACAACCTGAATGCCTCCTCCCCCTGGCTGAGCTTTTATCTTTTATGTAGAAAGTGGGTCAGATTCCCTGGCATGTTAAGGACTGTGGGGAATGAGTTTTTCTGAGGTAATGCAGTGACTTCATAGCCACTGGAAGGGTGAGTGTCTGTTCTGTATGGACCAACATGCGGACCCCATCACACTGTAGAAGGAGTATGGCGTGAGCTTTCCTGAGATTTTGTTCAGACAGGGTGATGAGTGAACCGGCATTGGCTGTTGTCTTTGACAAAGGTCTGTAATTATTTTCTGAATGTTCTATAGTGGATTCATTAGGCTATAAAAATATTTCTGTGAGGGCTGGGGGTTTAGCTCAGTGGTTCAGTGGCCTGCCTTGCAAGCACAAGGACCCGAGTTCAATCCCCCGTACCAAAATATATACATTTCTGTGAATAATCTCTCCATCAGGTCATCAGTCTCTTCGGGAAAAAAGTAGTAAAATTACTCAGAACAAAACAATCTCACGTTTGCCTGTCCAATCCACATTTAGGTGTGTCTGTCCATACACTGGCTAGGGGCACCCAGTATTTTATGTCATCCTGTGTCTCCTATGGGGCAACTCATGGAGTAAGTGTGTTGATTCTTTAATTCCTCAGCTGCACAAAGCCCGGTACCCCTTAATGCACCTTCCTGTCTTTGACCCCATGTATACCTAAGGTGTGTCCAAAGTTAGGGAATGATTTCCTAGATTGGCTCTGAGAACTGTGATTTCAAGTTTTCATCACTCATTCATTTATCCAAAATTTCCTGAAGGCTTTCTGTATGCCAGCCACAATGGTAGCATCAGAAATAGACATGCTGCCCTCAAGGGGCGTGTAGTCCAATAGACAAGATGGAGGGGTTCGTGATTTTGATACAGGTACAGAACAATCCAACAGGAAGGCACACACGGCAGGCATGAGGGAGAGACAATGCAATTCAGTCTGCCTGGGATGAGAGGAGAACCCACACAGGGAGACACTTAAGATGAATGTGCAAAGACGTGTGGGAGTCATCCAGAGAGAAACATATGGCGTCTCCTAGAGAGGATTAGCAGTCATTCCCAAGTGTTTTGATTTTCTCATTCTTCTTGGGACCTGACATTACAATGTTTTATCATAATAACTACATTAAATTCTATATTAACCCCCTAAGATGCCAGCAGTCACTACCAGGATTGGCTGATTGCAGCCAGCGTTCTGGCATTGGTCAGCTCTTGTTGGTTCTGCAAGGACCCCGATTAGCCAACCCCAGGGATGATCTCATTCTAGAACAATCTCTGACACCCAGTGTGAGATGGGCCTGTGCATTCCTTGCCGTTCCATGGCTGTGTTAATGCCAATTTAGAAAAGAGGCGAGTGTAGCCCCTTACACCTGTCCACACCCGTCCTCCTTCCCTCCGGGCTCCTGAAAAACCTCACTCACACGGTGCTTCCCCGAGGAGAAGCCCTCTTGTTTTTCCTAATGAACTGGCTTACAGGGCTGGCAGCTACCAGCTGAGGTTTCCCACACGGACTCAGGAAAGTTTGGAGGTCGGTGCAAAGATGGGAGCACAGTGTGTCAGCCATGTTTGCAGGCAGCTGGTTTGCCATTAATTAGCTGGGGATTTCTCTGCTGCTCTGTGAGAACGTCAATGTTTTCTTATCTCCTGCTCTGTGCTGTGAGTCATCAAATCTCCCAACTTGCTCAGTTCCTCTATCATCTGGACACCCCAGTTACTTGCAGCTCTTAGAACACGAATACTTGAGAAACCCTCGCTCAGCTGCAAAAGGCCTTGGACTCAGGACATTCAGCCTCAGTGCAGGGTGTCCTGCTGTAGCCTGCACCACAGGGCCTGGGCCTGGAGCACAATCAGCATGTGGTGTGTGGAGCAGAGTCACAGACAGATTCCCAGGGAGCTGCAGTGGATTTCAGGAGGAAGAGTGGATGTGGCCCGATGGGGAGAGAGAATAGGGGAAGAGAAGGCCAGAGTGCAGTCACTCAGAAAGGAAGCTGTGTGCCGAGGGCCACAAAGTTAAATAAGATCTGGATCCATGGGACTAAAGGACCGGGGGCCATTCAAGAACTCAACAAGAACAGTTCTGGTGAGGGGTTTAGGTGGCACCCAGAACCAAAAGGTTTAGGGGCTTCAGTGGTATTTCCAAGGGAAGGGTGGTAACCATGGCTGCACAACAACAGGACACACTTAATACCACTGAATGTACACAGTGGCATTTCCTTGGTTGTGCAGTGTGCAATGTACGTTTTGGTTTAGTGTGCAAAAGACATGTGATAAGCTCTTCACCGAGGATGAAGTATTCCGCAGAGCAGACATTAAAAACAGTCTGTTTTTGCTTTTATATTTTACTTATTTATTAGTGCATGCTTGCACACATAAGGACTGCTCTCACTGTGGGTAGCGGGCCGTGTACACGCAGCCTCTGAATTCCTTTTTTATGTCTCCTTCCCCTCCTTCCTTCCCCCCTCCCTTCGTCTTCTGGTCCCCTTCCCATTTGCAGCAGATCCATCTTCCCGGGCCCTTTTATTTTCCTCTTTATTTGTACTTGAGATTTCTCATATGACAGAAACCATACGGTATTCAATTCTGTGTGTCTGATAAAAATCATTCTTTGTGTCATCTCCTGGAGCAAATGGATTCCCATTGGGATTGCTTCTCTGAAATGATCGAGCAAAATTAGAAGACAAATGTACATTTTCACTTACATTCAGTTTTCATGACAAATAGCAGTAAAGTAAGTTCGGTACACGTGAAATCTGTGCTGTGTATGCATAAAATACAGTACAACTTAATGGGTGTGTGCATATATAAGAATATAATGTATATAAAATGTTATCCAGATAACTGAATGCAGGGCAGTAACGCTCCCCAATGGTCCACTTGCCCTTCTTCTGGTCTACTTCTGCCCAAGGGACTCTGGTCAGAAGGGACAGCTGCTGCTTTCAGACTCAACCACCGAGGAGCAGATTTGATTTCTTTATGCTCCTGATCCTCAGGTCACCAAACGCAGAATGTTCTAAACAGGAGTAGTTTCAAGATGGTGGAGCGAGCATCAGCCGGATCCTGGGACAGAGGCCTCTCTCCCGCTCACCGTTAACGCACAGCACAGAGGCCTTGCTGCGCAAAGCCACCTGGATGCTGCAATTAATTTATTGTCCATGTCCAAGCTAAACCTCTCCTATCCTGGCTAATCCAGTAACTATTCCTTGGGATTTTCTAAGTCGAACCTTCACTTGAGCTTCAGATTCAGACAAGAGTAGTAGGCTTCAGAAACAATGACTGTGTTCTATTCTTCTCTTGAATTCATTTTTTAAATCAGGTAATAACTCTGCTTCATTTAAAAAGTACTTTAAGTATTTTTCTCTTAAAACTGGAAAATATTTTATCTCCAAACACTCTAATCTATGTGAGGTTTATTGCTTTTAAAACGTGAAAGTTCATCTTATTTCTGGGCCACAAACAAAGTGGCTTTCTGCAATAACTGATAAGCACACCCTCAAACCCAGTATTCTAAAATTAGAAGGAAGAGGCCTTGGAGTTGTGTTTCATATGAGCTATAAAATGGATTCACCAGATAGTATTGTAAAGTTCAGATAATTGAACTAATGCTTATCATGTAAAGAAATAGTAAAAATGTTTACAACAAACCAGCTTTCCACCAGCTTCATGGTTTAGGTGAGGCACATGAAAGGTGAACAAAGGGTGTCTACAAAGCACCCAACTCACCTGGGTCCAAGTGGTACAGCAGGAGGCAAACACTCTTAGTGGTCGGAGTTCAAGGCCACGAAGTGAGGATGATGTGCTGCTTGCTGACTGCAGCTCCACAGGGGTCTCGTGCCCATTAAACCATGAAAACACTTTAATAATGACAAATGCTTAAGTGCTAACCATCGTTATTATTTGGAGCTATTGCTACATTAATTCCTTATGTAATGGAGTATTATTATTGGAAGTTTTGCAAAAAAAAAAAATCTAATCTTTAGAGGTTTTCAGCTCCATCTGCAGAACAAAAGGACATGGATCTCATTTATCCCAAGTGCTTCGGACATATGAACCAAGGGTGCCTAGACAATGAATGAACATTTCTTGTTTGCCCATATTTCAACTCATAAGAACTTTGTATATATTGGCGTGTCCCAAAAAGCAATATGCGAAAGGAAATAAAACACAAATAGATTTAAATTCTAGAATAAGGAGAAAGTAAAATGGAACGTACCCAGACATTTCAGCTGAGATCGAAACCCCTCCTGGCTATTGGAATAAATTGTTCTTTTAAGTAATTAAAACTAGAACCCACGGTCGTTAGTAAATTCTGGTGGTTTTTCTGTACTCAGTTTCCAGTGCTTTATAGCTGGCCTCTTTCCAAAGAGTACACCTGTGCATTAGTTGAACAATGTCTCACTGAAAGATGAAATTAACTAATTTTGTTTGATTTGGATCTTAGTTGAAACTCTAAAGTTAGATGTTTATACGCAGAGCCACGAGGAATACTAGCCTAAGTTATTCCACTAGGGACTGTAACCAGAGTTCCATTTAACTAACAGAACATTAGAATATGCTTAGCTAATGAAAATGATTCATCTCTGTTTTTCTATCAAACACAAGATTCAAGGGAGGGGGAGGGAACTTTATTTTATGTATAGAACATCTAGCATTTTAATTTTCTTCCCTTCCATGCTACGTCCTCTTAAATTTATTCACTTTTGTTTCTGAACTTTGCAAAGTCCTTGATCTACTTTAATTATGAAAACCCAATAAAACATTGTTTTGATTTTAAATTATTGGCCTTTAATGCCTTTGATCCCCCTTTTCCATGTAAAACAAAAGCCTAATGATTCCTATTAAGTGAAGGGAATAAAGTGTATTCTAATGACTATTTTCATTTCATGAGGGCAATTTAAGTTTTTGCCTTTGCCCATTAATTATATGGGGATGTCACAAACGTCAGAAGATGAGATTTGTTTGTTTCCAATTTTGATCTCAGTTGTGCTTATCGCTTTGTACAGAACTGAGTGGGGGGCACCATCCTCTACGCCTCCACTGCCCTGGAGAGGACAGATACGTCCAGTGCAGTGCTGGTCCCAACAGTGGGACAATTGTAGAGAAATCATGCTTCCACCTACATCTCGTGCCAGAATTTCCAGAAGAGCCTTCCGGAATCTCCCGTCCTGCTGTCAGCCGTGGAAGCTCTCCTGGCCGTCTACATGCAGGCTTCTTCAGGCCTTGATGGGAACGAAAACTGCTGGCTTCCCCCTGCCTTGCTGCCCGAGTCGACGAACAATGATCCAGTCTGAGGCTGGGGGAGAAATCTCGGTTTAGAAAAGAAGCTTCTCTACTTCCTGTGCTTCTTTGCTTGCTTCTCAAATAATTTACAAACTACCTGAGGGAAAGTAGTGACAGTTTGGGATTAAAAAAAAAAGACTAACCAATTCTACAAGAAAACAGTTGAGAAACTAATGAGTGAGGATGGGTAGAAGTAAGTATAGAAATAAGTATCATGCAAGAAACAGACAAGGAAGAAGAGCACAGGGCCGGGGATGTCGCTCAGTGGTGCCGCCACTGCCTCGCAAGGGCAAGGTCTGGAGTTCGATCCCCAGTACCAGAAAGAAAGGAAGAAAGAAAGAAGAGAGTATATGTGCTAGGCACAGATCCACTCTAAATATGTGCGTGTGAGTAACTGGAGTAGGAGAATCTGCACAGTCTGCTCTACACATTGACACTCGTCCAGCTACAGTAGAGACTAAATATTCATAGGGCAAGTGTCCTAATGCTAATGAGCCAGTGCATATCTATGCCATCTTTAATTAGCTGTGTGGCGGTGCTATTCATTCAACCCCCTCTTTTCCCCAACCCAGCCCTCGGTGTGGGAGCTTCAGGAGGCAGCGATAGTATTCTTCAGACACTGTGACCGTGGGTCAGCGATGTGGCACAGAACTGATCAGATTGACCAAAAACTTGTCTGTTTGAAGGCATTTCCCCAGGATATCTCAACTTTGTTGTCCACGTCAATACCATTGCAGAACTTTCTCTGAGCACTGGTGTCTCTGCCATGAGTGGGCTAGGTGCCAAAGCCTCAGTGTTTCTCTCCACTAAATGGGAAGGACGAGCCACTCTGCACTCTGAGTCGCCCTGTCACAGAGGTTTGAGCAAAGTAAGTGACCACTGGACGTTCTTCTAAGGGGGCTCATTCTGTCATGGATCCCACTAAGGAGATTTGGTTGTCCTAGAACCAAGAGGATCTTCTGCCAAACGACTCTCCGACATAACAGGAAGGCACAGCCCTGGAGTCTGTGGACCATGCCCCCATCCTCCTTCATTTCCTTCCTCATCCTTGTTCTACCTAATCCTCCACTGACTGCCTTAATACTCAAAGTAGGGTCTGCCAGCACTGGGCCACCGGGAGCCTGGAACTCATTAAAGATGTAAAATCTCAACCCCGCCCAGATCGACTTTGTCAGAATCTGCATTTTAATAAGACCCCCAGGCTATTTCTAAACACAGCAAAGTTGGACGAGGACCAGGGTGGAGCAGACTGAATTCTCCCACCCCAGTTATCCACATCCACATGCATTGTCAGCTGGGCAGCTTGCAGGAAGCACAGCTGCTCTTCCTCCTTCTCCGTCGGTCCCCACCTGTGCACAGCTGTCCCCGGCAGTCTGGCTTTTGTCCGGGTCCTTGCCCATTTTCTCTAACCCTTCTTCCTGCAATGTCTGCACAGCTCCTGGACTGTGTTGGTTCTCCTCCCTGAGAGGCTGGAAACACCCTGCAAGGACCTACTGTAGCTGGTTTCGTGGATTCTATTCACCCTGTCTCTTCTCCTGCCAGATGCAATCATTCCCAGAGTTCAGAGGTTTACGACTTGTTCCTTGGAGTTCCAAATTTGTGGTCAGGATGCCCTGGTGTTGAATTGGCAGAGCTTACAGTTTGGTTAAATATTTTTCCAACTCCGCTCTTTCAGAGCATTTTTTCCACATTGATATCACTCATATAAAAATATGAATGTAGTGAGAAGCTTGTAGCTAGTTTGTATTCAAGCTTTCATATTAATTAAATATGCCAGAAGTTCCTGCCAACTTTGTCTACTTTGAAAGAAACAGTACCTGGACTTGGACCCATGCCTTTCCCCAGACTTGCCGATGTCCTCTGGTGGCAAGCTTTTGCTTCTTAGACATGGAAGGAAATGGTATTTGAAGTCCAGAAAGGGCAAAGATGACTTTTGGTAAAGATGTAGAGAAATTGAAAACCTCATGCTTTGCTAGCAGGAGCATGAAATGGAGCTAACACTCTGGAAAATATGCTGATGGCTCCTCAAAAATGAAAATATAGATTTACATACTGACCCAGAAGTTCTACTTATAGGTGATTGCCAAAATGTCAATGTTTCACAGTACCACAATAGCATTTTTCACAAAAACAAAAGAAACAACATATGTCCACTGACAGATAAGTGGAGTATAAATGTAGTGTGCTTATATACGCATACATGCATGCACACATGTAAGGCGGAATACTATTCAGCCATAAAAAAGAGTGACATTGTGATACATACCACTACATGCATGAGCCTTGTCAATATGCAAAGGGAAGTAGCCCAGGCAGAAAATGACAAATATTGCATGATTCTTCTTACACAAAACATCTAGAACAGGCAAATTCATAAATACGGGCATCACTGGAGGCAAGGAAAATTGGTAGCTGCTGCTGACTGGGTGCAGTTTCTGTTTGGGTTAATGAAAATTTTAGGATAGAGTGGTGATGAATGTTGCCCCATTGGAGCACAACGGCATTTTGGAAAGATTTTAATTAACCCAGCTTTAAATACCAGCCAAGATGATTATTAGCTGTGTGACCGCAGGCATGTTTCTGAACCTCTCTAATAATAACAATAATAAATAATATTCATCCCCTAAGAGTTCTGACGGAGTGGAAGGAAAAGATCCAGAAAGCACAATCGTGATCAACAGTGTCAGAGTGTGTGTGTGTGTGTGTGTGTGTGTGTGTGTGTGTGTGTGTTTTGGTAGGCGGGGAGATATAAACAAACAAATACAATATAAGTCGTGCTGGGAGTAGTAAGGGCAGAAAACGTGGACGGAGCTGAGGCGCAGTGAGGGACAGGCAGTGCCCGGGTGGGGAGCACAGTACAATCCGGAAGTGGCTGTGCCACAGAAGGACCTGCTGTCGTCAGGTGCCGAAGAGGTGGGGCTCCCCGGGGCGCTATCCAGAGGGACCCCTGCCTTTCTCCAGACGGGTCAGGCAGGGTCTTCTTCGGTCTCCTCTCTTCCCACTTCTGCCTGGAGCAGCCCGTGCCCCTCACCAGCAGCCCTGCAGGTCCTGGCACCCTGCTCCTGAGGGTTTCCAGAAGCAAGCGCTAAGTAAACCTCTCCTCTTTCTAAAGTTCCCAGTCTCCAGCATTCTGCTGTCAAAACAGAAAACCGACAAAGGTAGCATCTCAGCTAGGACACAGCCACGTCTCTGTTTATCAAGGGCCAAGTTGTAATATCATAGTCCTTGGGCATAAAACCAATCCTTTTATACTGCTTTATTTTAGTTTTCCTATATCTGCCTATTTTATTTTTCCATTCATTGCAAAAATTGATCTCCTAACTCTAAAATCAACTCTACAGTGCAGTTTTCTAAGAAAATAATTTAACTAAATCCAATTGGCCTAAAATGGATGCCTGTAACACTATAACCAACTTGCTTAATGGTCTATTGGCCACATGTTACTTTTGCCTAACTGTTTTAATGTCTTGCTTTTAGAACATTTCTTGTGAAGTAGGACAGTTTTGGCCTCCTAGGAAGTTTTGTGTTTTTCTACATGTTTTTTTCTGGTTCTGTCACTTGCAAAAAGTATTTATTTTCATGTTTCTAATAAACATCGGTACCATTATCCACATATGACTCACCAAACTGATCCATTTTAGGGTGTCTGTCTTGCTTTTAGCATTTTATTTTTTCCATAGCTATATCTTTCTATGGGTTCCTTAACAGGACTCAGTTCCACCTTTGTGTGATGTAATTCATTTGATATTATGTCCTGTTTTGATAGAGGCGAACAACCTTACAGAAAGCTTCCTTGTAGTGATTTCTCACTAGATACTTCTAGATTCGCAAGCATGGAAAAATAAGGCACCATTACTTGCAGTGTGGATATTCTGCTTGGCCACATTACACTCATTTGGGCTCAGAGAGTTCGGGCAGCCAGAGCCCCCATGCAGGGTAGGGACCGGACTCCAGGCTTCCTGGCTTCAAAGCCCCTGGTCATTGAGTGTCCCACACTTCCATGACGATGCTGCTGACCTGCTATTTGTCACAGTGTTTATCAGTTCACTCAAATATGGTCTGATTTGGACCTCTGAGATGCCATTTGTCACCATTACCACCTTAAAGTGAACAAAACTTGGTTGAATGAATGCACTGATCACTTGGTTGTTACATAAAGCAGGGTTTAAAGACTTAGTCCCAGGGTTCAATCCTGAGAGCCACCAAACGAGCAAACAAACATGGTTCCCTGATGAAAAGAATAAAAGACAGATCAGGAAATAGTCCAACAAACTAACAAAGAAACACCCTCCCTAGGGCTGTTTAAGTCAGGACCTCTCAGTGGAAGAGGAATTTACACATCTAGCAGTTTTCAGAAGTGGTTTTAGTCATCACCACTGAGAGAGAGATGCTGGCATCTGATGGGTCAAGAAGGCTGCTAAAAACCCAACCGGACATAGGAAGGTCTGTTCGACTGAGGTTGAGAACCCGTTTTAAGGGCTGCCTACTCAAGTGGGCGATAACAATGAGGCGTACTCTGGCTTTAAGGGAAGAGCCTTCTGTGTACAGCATCTTCTTCCCCAGGAAGGCTGACTCACATTCCTATTCCAGAAAGAAATCTTACTGTGCTTTCTCATCTTGAGGCCGTGGGAGGAGCTCTGTCTCACTGGCCCAGTCCCCTCTCCACCGGTCTCTTTCTGAGCTTGACTCCAGCTCTCCTTGGAGAAAAAGGCCACTTTTGCCTCGTTTTTGTCCCGTGTCCTGGGTGAGGCTCCCAGGCCCAGCTGAGTAGGTCTCTGGTTCCCTCTGCTCCTCCCCAGGCGGTGGCCAGGCGGGGCGCAGCAGAGCAGGGCCATTCCAGTTCTCTCCTTTGTCCCTCCAGGGTTGTGCCTTTCAGCATCTCCAGTGCTTTCCTTTCCTCCTTCCCTGTTCCTCCTTCAGACAGTTACTGGAATCCTCACTCCTGGCTTCGAGTCATGCCTGCGCCATCCAGCGTCTGAGTCTCAACCTTCTCCTCAAGTCCCATTCTCAGAGAGGGTCACACAGGAAAGACACAGCAGGTCTCTTCCAGGCAGATCTGCCCTTCAATGAGAGACCCTGCCTCGCTGGCAGGAGAAGCTCCTAGCTGGATTCTGAGCAGGGCCAGCACAAAGCACCCCTGCTCCCTCCTCACTGGATGTGAAGTGAGTCTCAGGGCCCGGAGGGGGAGGCAGAGACTCTGCAACAGGATTGCAGGTTTCCCACACCCATTACAGCGCGGTGAGATGCATGCAGAGCTCCACGTTATGGGGCCATTGCTGGTGGAACCTCTGAAACACAGGCCAGAGCAGACCCCAGGCTCTTCCTTTGGGTTCAGTTCTCTTCTTCTTGCCCTCCACCCCACCCCCCGCAGCCAACCCAGACATTCACACAAAGAATCCAGGCTCCCTCCCATGGGGAAAGGCAGTCTCACTCCCCTCTGCCCTGACCTGCGCGTGCACAGGTGGCCGCAGCTCTGGGTCCTCACCAGCACTCTCTAGTAAGACCTGACAGCACATCAGGCCCAGGTCCTTCTTCCTCTTCCTCGGAAAGATCTCCAGCAGATGCCCACTGCCATGGAGAGGGCCAGGACTTGGGTGGCATCTGGAAAAACAAACCTTAGAATTTTATTGCTGGCCAACATTTGAGAAACAGCCTGAAGATCAATAAGGAACACTCAGTCTGCAAGAGAAATGAAATACTGTGAAAGAAAGTCTGAAGACTGCTGCCCCGAGCCCAGATGTGGGGGTGGGTACAGATGCAGCGATACCTGTGCCCCAGTCATGCCCTGACCTCCTAACCTAGCAGTGCCCACACATGGGGACCCACAGCACCAGTGTGCCAAGGCCTAACTCTCATCTTACAGAAGACTTCCAGTGTTAGTGCTACCTTAGTGTGCAGTGCTTTCCTAGGAAATCAAGGTTTGCAAGTGATTTTCAGCAGTAACCAAGAAGTATGTCCTAATTAAGCAAACATAAGGCATTGTTCTTTTGGCGCCCTACTTTTTGTCTTCTCAGTGGGTTGTCTTTCATCCTGCATTAAAGCTCATCTGATAACAGGTGCAGTTCTAACACAGCCTGCAGATAATCCTGCCTTCGGGCCAGCATGCTTTCTTGCAGTAATCATTACCAGATTACTTTATTTCATACTAGCTGCAACAAAGTGGGATGATGACCTAATGCACCCCAACAAGTGGCAGAACAAGTATTTGGGGACTGGCTTTGATGTTCACGCTCTTCCTGCAGTCATTCCATTCCAGTACTCCCAGCAGCAAAGTCCTCTTAGCCTCGTCAACCCTGCCTTGCCCTTTCCTTTTAAACTTCCACAATGATCCTGTCATACTAAGTGCGAGGTTTGGTTTGGTGTTTTCACAAGACAATTATGTAAATAATTTTTGCCTTTTTAACTCAATCAAGCAGTGTATTTCCTGTAGGTGTAATTGGTTTGGGATGCTTTCTACAGATTTAGGTCATAATAAGCCAAGATCGTGGGAATTAGGATGAATTGGGCATTGTCCTATTTGAAATGAGAAGAATCAAAAGATGGATGTAGAGGGCCGGGGATTTAGCTCAGTGGTGCTGCTTCCTACCTCACAAGCACAAGGTCCCGAGTTCTATCCCTGGTACCAAAAGCAAAAAAAAGATATAATTCTGTATAAAAACACAGATGGATGCTACAAAGAGCTTGCTTCCTCATGCACTTCACACTAAACTCTTGAGTGGCTGTGCATACCACAATATACACTCCAAGGATATGTGGGAAAACTGGAAGGAAGGGGCTGGAGCTGGACCTTAAGGTGGGTAAGATTTCAAACAAAACCCTGATCTGTAAATCGGGAGAAAGGCCCTCTAAGGAGATCAATACCTCAATACCTCAAGCAAGATACCATGGTAGAGGTGGGGCTTATTTTGTTTCTTTTTTTTAAGTCAGTCGATGTAACTGAAGATCGGTGTTCTAGGCTGATGCAGGGCGTACAAGGGTATAAGCCTAGGTGGGAGGATGAGAGACACACAATGCAGGACTTTGGACAGCAAGCTGAGCCTTTATTCGGTAGGAAAGAGAAAGCATCAATAAATATTCTATAAAGATGGAGGAGAGAAGGATACTCCGGAGGAAACGTGAGAGGTTTAGAGCCTTTTAATCTGATACTATCTGTGGCGGGAAAAGGGCATAGCAATCTTCACGGTAACCAAGCAGACCAGACTGAGACCAGGTTGGATCTAGGAGATGGGGGTGAAGGGTCCGTATGAAAAAGAAAATGCCAGAGATCAGAAGGTGTACATCAAAATATTCTCTCAGTTCAGGGTCCAAGGTGGGCACTGGACAAATGCTCATTGGAGTTGCCGGTTCCGGGACCTGGACTATAGGTGCCTGGTGATGACATTTGCTAAAACCAAGGAAAAGAAAACAGACCCCAGAGGAGGACAGTGGGGTGAGCTGCGGCACACTGAGTTTGGGGTGCTTGCGAGAGATCCTCAGGGAGCTGACTGGAAGGCTGCGGGGAAAGATCCAGAATAGAGAGGAGATCTTCAGTGCTGGAAACACAGGCGGAGTCACAGACATGATGGGGCCTCCCGGGAAGAAGGTACACAGGAGGCAAAGGCGCCTGGCATGCCCACTCCACCTCAGTTAGGTCTTCAGAGCCTGCCACAGGACGGCAAACAGCAGGCGCATGGTAACATTCGTGGAGCTTGAGGATGAACGGCTTCAAGAAGCTGAACCTTTTCATCACAGGAGGAGACACAGAGGCGCGAAACCTCGCCTTGTGGGTATCAACTTTACCCACTCTACTTGTGATTTCTCCTTGAAGATAACAGGGAGTCACCTAGAGCTTTGCAAAGCTTAGGAGCCCAAAGCTTAGGTGCTACCCGGACCTCATCTTGCACAGTGGAAAGTCTGCAGCTCCTGACTCTCCCTGTCTCCAGCATGTTTGTGTTTAATCTCCACTTTCGGAGTCCAAGAAACACAAGACCCTTCTCACCTGGGACACAGTTAGCGTTCTCCTCCATAAACACCATGCATACATAAGCAGAACCCTCTGGTCCTTCTGGGTCTGTTGCATTTGCTCGTGCGATTTACACTTTCTAAAGCCAGCACATGACATGCTCAGCCTCTGACAAGCTCGAAATGCCTTTAAAATGTACAAGTCTGCACGCAAGCACGTGTGTGAATGGTGAATTAGAATCTATAAGTAAGCACTGTGTCCCGAGGAGGAGGAGTCTGACTCTTAGAAGTGGAAGTGAGAGTGGCAGATCATGGAAATCTTCACAAAAGAAAAGACAAGAGAATAGAGCCTTGGAGGCAACATAGGTTTGTTTGTCCATCTGTCTGTCTGTCATCTGTCTGTCTGTCTGTCTGTCTGTCTGTCTTTCTAGGCAGAAGGGGCCACATAAGCAAAACCATACACATACGAAGAGACCTGGGTGTAAACTGTCTCTAAGGTGTGCTGTGAAGCTTGAGCAGGGTCCCAGAGGCTTCTGAATAAGTGTGACCTGACTACATTTGTGCTGGAGAGAAACGGTGCTGGCAGCTCGTGTGGACACTGGGACAGAAGCCTAGAGAGACACCTGAATGGGCAGTAGTACGTCCAGTAGTGCCTCACCAAGGCATCCAGAAGGCTGAACTTTGGAGGTGGACGTTTGCAAATGGGCTTTGCCATTAGAAAAGGCTATGGGTTTGCGGGCCATACATAGGGAATTTGCCACCAGCAAAAGGAGCAAACTGGGAAGGGAATGGATGTGGGGTGCTGCTCCAGAAAGTAGCTGGAGGATGGGATCTAACTTATATTGCAAGTCTAGACTTATTCTAAATAAGCTTTCTTCCAATCATGATCAGATGTACACTTACCTCCCTAAACCCTCGTCCACGTCCTAAGACTGCCCTATGCCTGTGCGTCAACACTGGGCCTGGTTCCAGCCCTAGCCCCAAGGAGAATACAAAACTCCTAATTCTGAGGAACCTGAAGAAAGAGTGGTCAAGTTGGCTTGGTTTCTCTCACTAGGCCTTACTCCTGATAACTTACATTTTTAACAATTCTTAACACAGGTAACCATCCTGCTATAAAAAAAGCAGCCTTTGCCAAATCCCTTGTGGACCACAGCTCCCAAATTACATCTTGGAATATGAGTTAACTACTTCATAAAATTCAAGAATCTTCACTATCCAAAAACTATTTTAAAATATTGATTTATGCAGGGCATGGTGGCGCATGCCTGTAATCCCAGCGCTCTGGGAAGCTGAGGAAAGAAGACTGTAAATTCAAGCCCAGCCCGGGCAACTTAACAAGAACTGGTCTCAAAACTAAAAAAGGGGTAGAGAGGTAGAGATGTAGCTCAGCAAGAAGGTTCTGTATTCAATCACCAGTTCTACAAAAAGATTTTCTAAAATTGATTTAGTTACTGTTGTTTTTTACTTTTCATAGATATACTTTATGCATTTTGCACATAGAGAGCCAAGTGAGTTAGAGATGAAATAACTGAATTCTAGAGTCATGTCTTCAGAGCCAAGAAGGAAGAATGGATGATTTTGTCCAATAGTTCTAGTTGCACGAACCCTGGCACGACTGGCAACAGGCAGAAGCACAAACATTTGCAGCCTAGGAAACATCACTTGCTCATTTTCTCTCAGGCTCAACAAATAAAACACAGGTCTAGACCTGGACTTTGGAAAGAGCTTCTACTCCCCAGGGGACAGTGGGAGTGGGCCAGGCTCTATGTCAAAGGTTTTCACACAATAATGGCAGCCAACCATATGCCTTCTGAATCCCATCTATGGCTCCCTCATTCACAGCATCTGCTCTCCCTGGTCTACAAGGACAGCCCCTCCCCTAGGAGGCAGGCTTCTGTACTTTCCCAGGAAGCAGAAACCCACAGTGGGGACCTAGAGCACTACCATCAATCTCCTTGGAATAAGCAATATTTTTTTCCAGTACCTGGGGATCGAGCTCAGGACCTCGCACTTGCAAGGCAGGCAGTGGCACCACTGATCTAAATCAGCAGCCCAGTCTCCTTGGAGTAAGGAAGAGAAAAATATCCCTTAGAAGAACTCACAGAAGAAAGGGTAATTGGTGATCTTGCACATGGGAGCACATGCTAATGGTCTCTAGAAAGAGGTGAAAGTCCACTCATTAACCAGTATGTGGTCATTCACACTCAGCATTTATTCCCACGATAGGCTTTGCTATTCCACAAAGTTCGTTTTTACCTCCTATCTGTATTTTTCAAACATTAAGCTATTTCCCCTCCTCCCAGAAAGTCCATTCTAATGTTCACCAAATTTACTACATTTTAAAGTATTCTTAATATAAGCCTATGGTTTGTAACAACGCATTAAATTGATCTTTTTCCTTGTGCTCTGAGTTTTATTGACTCCCGATGTTACAATGAAAAACAGCACTCAGTGAACGAGTGACAACTCCCAAGTCCTGTGCTTCAGTCTGCATACTGGCAAGAACATTGGAGAACCTTAAAAGGTCAATTAATCCTGCTCCTTTGCAGATTTCTCCCCCCTCAAAGGGACAGGATCTTTCCAAGATGCCTGCCCCATAAGACCGTTGCAAGTTCAGACAAAAACCATGTCCATGAGTGCAATCTAAAACCCTCTGTGAGCCACAGCAAAGAAAGGAAGCCTCAAAGTTTTCATAGATATCTCTTATCAGACATCACGGAGTTTCGATATGCTTAGTTTCCTTTGATTATGACCCATAACTTGGACCCTCGCATATTTCAAATTCTTAGAATTAATTCTGAAATAACCTGGCATTGCTGCCTATGCTTTCTACACCATTTCTAGCCAACTATGAAAACGATAGCTTTCTCACCTGAGAACCAGAAACAAAAATGGTGATTGCTCTATATTAAAATCTATTTAAATTAGAAAATTTAGGGTAACTGATCACGTATATCACTGCAGATCTTCCAGGAGGTTTGCTGAGATGTCCATGTACTGTTTACCCCCATCTGACCACTCTCCCAGTCCACAGGGATGGATTGAATAAACACTGCCCAGGAAGAGCTAAAGAGACCCATGCAGCTGCTAGAGACCCGGAAATGAGTTTAAAAGGAGCTGGAACACACTTACAGGTCAGGAATTTTAGGGGGATCTGTGCAAACATCCTTCCCCCACCCTTTTTAAAAACTGAGACATTTCAGCTTTTCACACTTAAGCATTAAAAATCACCGTAATTTTCAAACCATGTCTTCAGTAGAGAACATGCCTGATCTAATGAAGTCTCACCAGTGTCCTCCCTAACCACCTCATCTATCACCTTCTACCAAGTCCGGAACACAGAAAACCTACAGTGAAGCTTTGAGGGTAGAAGATGCAGCATAAGCTGGTGGAAAGCTAAGCTTTTCTTGGCCGGAGCCTGCATAACATCCCTGCCCTGATGAACGGAGCCTTCTGGAGTAATGTCTGCGGGGTTCTCTTTAAAGTTCCAAGTGCCAGAATCAATAACAGCACCAGATGAGGTCCAGAAACATATACTGGGTCTAGAGTGAGGGGATTTTCCAAAAATTTGAGTTTTGTTTTGTCTATTATGCTGCCGATAAAGTTATATTATTAAAAGTTGACACGTTTTGGTCATAAAAGAGCTATATGTACAGTTACAAGGTCCCTCGGGCCTTGTCAGTCACAAGGGACGGGAAGCAGTGTGGGGGCCCTATTAGGGATCGTGACCCCCAGTGAAATGCATGCGTACATTAGTGACAAGGGTTAAATAGTTCTGACTGATTAATGAAGTATTTGCTTTTCATTCTCATAGTAAACAAACATTTTTAGTCCTAGTCTAGAAGTTTTAAATTGTCTTAATATTTGCTAATCATATGAACAATTCAAGTACCATATTTTCAAATTAAGCTTTCTTTACTTAGGTCTTTCCTTTAAAAAACATATAGATTCAACTAAGTAATCTGTATTTTATTGCATGTTATGCAAATATAGAGAGAAGCTTTTAGAGAACATGACCGCAATCAAACTGATTAACACATCACCACCTGCGATTTTTTTAAATGAGTAGCTAAGATAATAAAAAAAAAAAATGAAGAACATTCAGAAGAAAACAAAAACAAAAACTACTGGAATTAGATGAATAACAAAGTCGGTTAAATGAAACCACCAAAGCATTAAAAAAAAAAAAATGAGTGAATTCTACTCCAACTTCATCCTAGGGAAATGTTTTCTAACAATAGTCCGAAATTCAGAGGCACAAAAGCTGGGAGAAATACTTGTAACAGGTATTACAGACAAAGGGCTAATATGCCTAGTTCTAAAAATTTTTAAACTTGGAGAATAAAAAAGTCCTTAGAAAATGGGCAAAAACATGGATGATTCACAAGAAAAGATACATTAAAATTGCCTTAAAACATATAAAAATATATTTAACTTCACTTTTAATAAAAGAAATGTGAATTAAAAGTATTCTAAGATACATTTCTCACCAGTGGATTGGTAAACATTCAAAAATGCGGTAACACACTCAGCTAGTGGGGTGTGGAAAGGAGACAGGCGCTTCCACACCTGGTGGAGCTGCAAAGTGAGTCACATGGAGGGGAACTGGGCCGGATCTCCCAGAAATGCATACGTGCTTACCCTTTGACCCAGACGTCTACCAAAAATACACAAATTCACAAGCACAAAACTATCCGTAGCATCATTTGTAATTACAAATAGTTTTCAGTTACCTATGAATCCAAGCATAGCAAATTGGGCCAATAAACTATAGGGTATACGCAAAATAGAGCCTTATGCAATGTAGAGAATGACAGTGATATAATATGGTGAGAAACATAAATGTATATATATATATATATATAT